>NC_043006.1:30467586-30640086 GCF_006345805.1 Octopus sinensis | reverse complement strand
ATTCTTGACCCAAAAATTCAACACTGTTGGAAGGAATTTTCTTAGCAGTTAATAATTGTTATAAGATTAGAAGAATTGTTTGTTGATGTGCAGAGATGTGACGTGCAGCTTATATCACATCACAGCACACAAATATTCCTTTCTGATTATATTATGAATGAGAGTCTTAATAATTACCAAGCATCAATAACTTACCATTTCTGAGATTATCCTTAATATAAAAAAAAATCAAGTTTGCATAAGAATGCTGGTTAAATTTAATTAAGGCAGCCTAAAATTGCTTGTTGTGATTTTCTTTGTATCAAGGATGTTAAATTAATGTAAAGGTAAGCAGTGGAATCGGTCCTGACTTATGCTAGAATTCAGTTTTAGAAGTGGTACATCACATCCCTATCATAAAAAGATGACTTAAAGATTTAGTGACAAGAAGGCTATCATCTGGTTGCAAAAAAACCCATCCAACCATGCCAGCATAGAAAAGTAGATGTCAGTAAAATAATTTTTAAAAATTGTAAGTTTAAATATTTAAACTTGTGGTGCACCTGAGCATTGTATACAATAGTTTCATTCATTATTATTTTATGCAGTTTTCTTCCAGTTAGTCATACAAATATGAAATAAAAAGAACTGACAAGGGAGAGAACCTCTACATCTCTTAAACCACACTCTCCAGTCTTAAATGAGAGAAAAGCATCTAAATTTTCCCCTTACATCAAATCCTAGACATACAAAACGAAGCGATGGTCATGGCTGGAACGTCTTTGATCACAGATGTGCTTGATCAGGTCTGACCTAGGGCTAAACAACAACAGAAATGAAATAGGAGCAGTATCTGTAAAATGAAACCAGCATAATTATGTATTTCATTTTGATGACCATCAATAATAAAATCAAGAACTCCGGTTAACTGAATCTCTCTCTTTTAAACTTGTTTCAAGTGATGGCTTCCAGCCATCAGTCAGCTGCTGTGGCTTTCCATCTAGTTTAGTGTGCTATTTCCTGCAGAAGATAGGTCTAGAACCCAGACAACTGAAGACAGCCATCAAGGAAATAATGGGCCTGGCAGCTGAAACTAGCTCAGCATAGCTTATGGTTCATAAAAGACCTCAAGTGGAACCCTTCCATAGGTAAAAACTGGCTCAGTCCTTGCTGCCCCCATTCAGGTGAAGTGGAAAGGCTAAGGGACGAAACGCTTATGACCCTGAGATACTTGCTGATGATACGTAAAGGTTTCCAGCATTGCAATGCATTTAAAAGAGATTGCAAAACCTCTGAGGAGCTCCTGCATTTTCTGCAAGGAGCGAAGTGTTTCTGATGTTTATTTCACCTAACTCTATACATCATCATCGTCATGTAGCGTCTGTTGTCCATGCTGGCATGAACTGGACGGTGTGATCAAAGCTGGCAAGCTGGGGGCGAGGGGTCTGCACCAGGTTCCAGTCTGATTTGGCAGGGTTTCTATGGCTGGATGCCCTTCCTAATGCCAACCATTTTACAGAGTGTGCTGGATGCTTTTACATGGCACCAGCACAGGACTCTTGCAGGCCAATCATTTTGGCATACAGGTCTTCTTGAGCATAACAAGGCACCAGGCATTTCGGTCCTTTGTCATCTCTTCTGAAAGGTTCAGTGTACTGAAATCATGCTTCAGTACTTCATCCCATGTCTTCCTGGATCTCCCACTTCCATGTGTTCCATCTACTTTGAGAGATAGCACTTAACTTAATAGATTGGTTTCTTATATCTTTAGTGGACAAAAATACAGGATGTCCTGATGTTCACAGTTTATTTTAAACTTGAATGAAATCAAATGGCTTCAATAAAACAATATCATAGCCTCTGATTGTCGAGAGATAAACCTTTACTCCATGGCAGACAGCCTTTCCATGACTATGCTTGGAATATCTGGATATTTTAATTTTGAAAATGATAAAAAATTTATATGCATTTTTAATAAAATAACTCATTTTTACATTTTCTATGCCAAGTTATCTGGTCAAGCTTGCTCAAATTTGCCCAATTTGTTGATAATAGCCATTACAGACCCACACGGAGATCAGGAACAACATTCAATGTCCATACAGGACCAGTTGATAATGGTCGTCCTGTGTATATCTTCATCAGGTGGATCTACAGCAATGCATCATTAACAAGTTTTTGCTGAGTTCTCCAACAATGTCCTGAAAAACATGCATCAGTGATTGGAAGACTATCACACACACACTCTTTGGTTGGGTGGCAGAGTTTTGCCATGCACTGGTGATGGTACCACATAAAAAGCATCTAGTACATTCTGTAATGTGGTTGGCACAAGGAAAGGCATCCAGCTGCAGAAGCCATGCCACAACAGACAATGGAACCTGGTGCAACCCCTGGTCTTACCAGTTCCTGTCAAACCGTCCAACCTATGCCAACATGGAAAACAGACATTAAATGATGATGATGGTGATGATGGTGATATTCAGGATGGTGTGAAGACAAGTTAACATTGATCAAATATTTGCAAATTCCTTTCAAAAAGAAGTCACTTACCGAATAATTCGGACAACTTGATGGAATGCTGCATCGACGTTGAGGGGTGGGTCTTTTGCACTGGTTTCTATGTAATGGATCTGAGAAAGAAAGAAATTAAAAAATAAATAAATGATAATTGTTTAATTATTACAATATTGAAAAAAGAAACATTAAGAAATGGAAATAATTGAAGCCAAGAATAGAAATGAGATCACAGACTCAGTTTGTTGAGAACTTAACATGTGCAAAGAAGAAAAAAGATTTATTAGATAAGGGGAGTTGAATATCCTGCTTAAGCACATTAGGTGATTCCAGCTATGGTCCATAAATACAAGTTCCAGTGTCTCTAGCACTCGGTCATTGTATCATCATCATCATCATCATCATCACCTAATGATAGTGACTGTATGTAATATAGACACACAGCTAGAAGATGGTAGGGAGGGAGTGACATGATTACATTGACCCCAGTGTATAACTGACTTGCATAGAGATAAATAGCTAAGATGATCATCCTTTTAAATGTAACAATGTAAAAGAAAGTGTGTGTATGTAGACAAACAGACAGAGATACAGATATCAATATATATATATATTCTTTTATTCTTTTACATGTTTCAGCCCTAATTAATGAAAAAAAATGAAGAAAAAACAGCAACGCAAGGACGTGATACATGCAAAGTATTAAAAGATGCTTAGGGAAGGAAAAAAAAGTTGTTTTAAGTTTCAAGCAAAGCTCTTCTTCAGAAACAGGAAAGTCCAAGAGAAAAAGAAGATGGAGGAAAAAAAAATCGCCAATAATCCACATGTAGTTACATTTTGAAAAAAATATATGTATATATATGTTTATGTGGTGCAAAAATTATATAAAGCACAAAAACAAGGTAAAGTAGCACAAAGAATGTATCAGGTTTACACTGAGGAAAATTAGAAGGAAAAATCTTTTTGTTTTGAGCCAACATTCTTCAACAGAAAGAAGAGAAAGAGAGAGAAATGAACAAAGATGCCTCAATTAAAAAGATTTTTTAATTAAATATCACACACTCTCTCTCTCAGTTGAAAGATTGTTGTCTTGCAAGCTACTTGGCAACCCTACTGGTTCCACGTAAAAAGCACCCAGTACACTCTGTAAAGTGGTTGTCATCAGGAAGGGCATCCGGTCAAAGAAGCCATGCCAAAACAGACAACTGGAGCCTAAGCTCTTGTCAAACTGTCCAACCCATACCTGCATAGAAAAGAAACATTAAATGATGATGATGATGATGTGTGTGCATGTCAGAGAGAGAGAGAGAGGGGAGAGAAAGAAAGGGAGAGAGAGAGGGGAGAGACAGACAGAGCGTGTGTGTGTGTGTGTATGTGCAAACAAGCAAGCCTGGATAAATATTACAGCCAGGTCTCTTACATTGAGCTGGTTGGCAAGATCCCTTCCTTGTTCTTCAGTGATTTTCCGTTGATGGACAAGATCGACTTTGTTGGCAACTAAAAGCATTGGATAGGAATCTCTAGAAAAAGAAGAAAAATAAAACAGAAATAGTGAATAAAACACAGGTGGTTAACAAGTAAACTTGACAAGTAGCTTTAAAAGGGAGTGTTTATGACAAAACTACATTTGTTATAATTGTATAATTATTAAATTAGTTTCAGATTTTGGCACAAGGCCAGCAGTTTCGGGATGGGGTAAGTCAACAGCATCAACCCCTAAGCCCTAGACCCCAAAGCCAAAGCTTAATCTTGTTTCCACAGAATTAAAAGGAGCTGAGGTTATGGCCAAATCCTTCGGACAGGACACCAAACCTTCACAGAGTTCGCTTTCCAGCTATTCTTGGAGCTCTTTCAGAACCGAGTGGATTAGAGCAATGGGAAATGTGAAATGGAGTGTTTTGCTCAAGAACACAATGTACCATCAATTGACATCTTGATGGGCTTCATTCTTGTTATCACCAACTCCCTAGAATGGTTAGAAGTCCTTCTTTAACTGATTACTAAATTGTTCCAACCAAAAATAACATATGCTGAATTTAATATCAATGATTTTCTAACTTTATTTCCAATTTCCTGCATGCAATGCATGCGAGCGTGCCTATTAATTTATCTCAGCTGTAACTTTTCTCTGGGTTTAGTTGATCCCAGGGAAGGAATTAAGCCCCTTAGCCCCAACCCTAACGAACGGCCCAGTCTAAAAATCACTAACTTGTCTGGGTATTTTTGTCACAAGCATTTGAGCCCGTCATCGCCTCCTCACATTCTTTTTCTGAAGACATTGACCTATAGACGTTCAAACTGGATTACATCATATCCCGTGCTTGGGAAGGCCTGAATAGGTCATAGAAACTATCGCTTCTCTCCCGAGTAATTTTTAGAAAAACATCCAAACTATCTTTTGACAAGTTTAGCGTTTTGATGATTTTGGGCATAAAGGGAGACGACTCTGACATTTTTGTGTCCGACATTGTTTTTGAATTTTTTCACAAATTGAAATTGGTATTATATACTTTATTAGTGTGTGTGTGTGTGTGTGTGTGTGTGTGTGTTGTGTGCGTGCGTGCGTAGGCACGTGGCTTAGTAGTTAGGGTATTCAGCTCACAATTGTAAGGTCATGAGTTCAATTTCAAGTAGCACATTGTGTCCTTGAGCAAGACACATTGCTCCAGTCTACTCAGCTGAGAAAAATGAGTTGTACTTGTATTTCAAATTGCCAGCTTTGTCACATTCTGTGTCACACTGAATCTCCCTGAGAACTAATTAAGGGTACACGGGTCTGTGGAGGGCTTGCTCATGCCATTGCTTCAAGCTGGTTGGTTGGTTAATAGACCAATTGCGTAAAACTATGATGGTTTACTTGTCTGACTGCATATCCAGGGATTTGATTTCAAATCACTACAAAACCTTATTTTACAGCTTCTACACCCCAACACCTGTTTATTCCAGTTTTTTAGGATGATTTAGTGCTGTATCTAACAAAACAATAATTAAAACATTCATTTCTGAGTAGCAATGGAGTGGGTTGGTGATTACCAATCAGACAGTTTTTACTGTTTGGTAAGGGATGGGTAGAACTCACCTGTCTTTTACCCGCAAAATTTGTGTGTAGAAATTTGTAATGCTGTTAAAACTGTGTGGATCCGTAACAGAAAACACCAGCAAGAAACCATCACCCGTACGCATATATTGCTCCCGCATGGCACTGAACTCTTCTTGTCCAGCTGTGTCAAGCACTGGAAGTAAATAAAGAATATAACAATTTAATCATCATCAGCAGCAGCATCTCTTCATTATAGGAATATTCTTCCATCACATTAAAGAATTTCAGACACACACACACACACACACCTGATCTCAATACTGAAACACAACAACCAGTTTTACTAAAGAAATGGATGAACACCAAAACACAAGGTAACATGCCCTTACCAAACTAGGTTGTAATACACTATTATATTGTGGTAATACATTAATACCAAATAAGGTAGCAAGCTGGCAGAACCATTAGCAAGTCAGGCAAAATGCTTAGCAACATTTCTGAGTTCAAATGCTGCCAAGATCAACTTTGCCTTTCATTCATTCAGTATCGATTAAATAAGTTCCAGCTGAACACCAGGGCCAATGTTATCAACATACCCACTCCCCTGAAATTGCTGGCCTTGTGCTAAAATTTGAAACCAATATATTGATAGCATGGTAGATAGTTACATGTCCTTATCATAGTCACCCATGGTATTCATACTACTGAAGCATCATCAACCAGAATTGATAACATGCCTCTACCTCAGCTAAGTGCTCTCTTCTGTTTTAACATAAGGCCTGACAATAAACAGCAGATCTGTCGAGCATTGTCTTGTGATAACTGTGTCAACATTTTGCATTCTGAAATCAAATCCTAAAAGCATTAACTTGACTTTCACCCTTTCAGGGTTGATAAGCAGAATATCATTCAAATACTGGTGTTGATTCTTTTCCCTCTCTCACTCAAAATTGGTTACACTTTTTTATGAAAAGTGCCTTCCTCTTCCTTCAAGCAAGATTGAGCAAAGAAAAGTAAACCCACCGCCGCCGCCAAGCCACCGCCACCACCACCATCAGCATCATCATCTAACGTCCGTTTTCCATACTGGAATGAGTTGACTGGTTTAACAGAATCCAGTAAGCTGCAGGGTTGTACCACACTCCATTTGTTTGTTTTGGCACGATTTCTACTCCTTGATACCCTTCCTAATACCCACCGCTTTACAGAGTGTACTGGGTACTTTTAATGTGGGCACCAGCACTAGTGGAGTTGCCAAGAGACTTGCAAGACAGGAAAGGGCAGGAAAAGTAGAAGGGGAAAAAGGGAGCAACCCTCTCAACCAAGTCGTGGGGCGGGGGGTTGAGAAGATGGAGAAAAGGGATTATGCCAGGAACAAGCAGAGTCAGAAGTGTCTAGCTATAAAGATGATATAATGGCTACCCTGCATTTACATAAGGGTGGGTGGGAGTATCTGGGAAGAAGATAAGATGGTAATGATGGAGTGCCAGAGCAAAACTGTGAAGAAGCAAGAGATGATATGGGTAGTGGATGAGGAGGGGTAGGGAAACTGTTATAGGGGTGGGAAGGGGGAGTACCAGATGGTTAGGGATGGAGGTGGAGGGGAATGTAGTGAGCAATGAAGAGGAGTGGGAGTGTGGCTTGATGGGAAATATCAGTATGAGGGTGGGGTACAGGAAGAAAGATAGGAGCGGCTGATGGATGATAAATATGGGGAAGTAGGACATGGTGAGTGAGGTGGAGGTGTGGGGAGAGAGATGTAAAGGTTCTTAAGGGTGGTTATAGTAAAGGGTGGCAGACATGGGAGGATGCTGGGAATGACAACTGATATATTGAGGATGGCAGAGGCATCTGGGAAGGGATGATAATGAGAGCAGAAAGGGCACAAAATTACATTCCTATTCCGTTCTCAGGTGATTGCAGCAGCCAAACCGTATCATTGAAAGAGAAGCAGTGAATGTTAAAGAGTGAGATGGGGTGATTTCTTGAGAAGGGAGAGTGGAGGTAGGGCAAGGCACCACCACAGGTACAAGCATAGCAAGGGGCTTTTAGGGTACCATTTTTTAGCTGTGGTGTATGGGTCTTCTCAAGCACAGCAATTATCACCAATTATCTTGGTCCTTTGTCATCTCCCTAAATCTCAGCATTTTAAGACCAGCCTTCAATATTTCATCCCATGTCTTTCTGGGTCTCCCTCTTCCACAAGTTGCAGCCACTGGTTGGAGTCTTCTCTACTGTACTCTACATCTCATTCCTCTTATGCCTAACTCTTCTCTCAATACCTTCGCACTTTGTCATATATGCACAATGACATTGCACAGCCAACACATTTCTTTCTAGTTTTCGCATGTCCTCAGCATTCAGGGCCTATGTTTCACTACCATGTAGCATTGCTGTTCATACACAAGCATCATACAATCTTCCTTTCATTCAGTGAGAGAGAGCAGGGAGGGAGAGAGAGTGGGGAAGAACACGGAGGCCTTTTGTTGCCAATAGAGGTAATAGCTCTCCAAACTATCTCCATCTTATTCTTATTTTTGTGACTACACCTTCAGAACACTCTGCTCTACTGTTATTATAGTGTGCGTGTGTATATATATATATATATATATGGCACGTAAAAGCACCCACTACACTCTCAGAGTGGTTGGCATCAGGAAGGGCATCTAGCTGTAGAAACTCTGCCAGATCAAGATTGGAGCCTGGTGTAGCGATCTGGTTCGCCAGTCCTCAGTGAAATCATCCAACCCATGCTAGCATGGAAAGCAGACATTAAATGACAATGATGATGATGATGATGATGATGATGATGATGATATATATATATATATATATATATATATAAAACAAAGTAAAGTTGTGAAGAATCGTACGAGTGGAAATATATATGAAAGAAGGTTTTATATATGCATATATATATATATATATATATATATATATATATATATATATATGCATATATAAAACCTTCTTTCATATATATTTCCACTCGTGCGATTCTTCACAAGGACATTAATCAACACATACCGAGAAGGACTCACGGACAAGGAGTATGAATACATCACTAACTTCAAATGCAAATCGAGTTTGTTCTATGGTATCCCTAAAGTACACAAAAGCCAAATAATTAGAGAAACGTGCAAAACATCTACCGATATACTCATCAAAATCCCTTCACCAAATGATCATAAACTTAGACCGATAATAGCAGGGCCAGCATGTGAGACTCACCGCCTCAGCAATTTCTTAGACACACTTCTTAAACCTTTCCTAAAACACATCAAAAGCTACGTAAGAGACGATATAGATATGCTCAACCACCTCCCCAAAACAGTCAATGAGAAAACCCTTCTAGTATCATTCGACGTAGTTAATCTTTATTCTAACATCCCTCACAACCTAGGAATAGAAGCGATCACCTTCTGGCTGAATAACTACCCCTTTGAACTCCCAACTCGCATAAACAAAGACCTTATAATAGAAGGACTTCGATTTATTTTAGAGAACAATTATTTTATTTTTGACAATGATTTCTACAGACAAAGATCGGGAACAGCGATGGGCACGCGTACTGCACCATCTTTTGCCAACCTAGTGATGGGATACCTCGAGAAAATACTCTACCAGATAACACTCGAGAAATTTGGAAACACCTTCGCCACCTATATCCATAACAACTGGAAAAGATACCTCGATGACTGTTTCATCATCTGGGACAAAGGTATAGAGAAACTTGAGGAATTTAAAATACTATTAAATGGAATAAATGATAATATACAATTCACGATGGATCACAACGAAAAAGAATTACCATTTTTAGACATCCTCATTAAGAAAACCGGCAAAAAACATAGAGACAGATATCTACTATAAACCGACAGACTCCAAACAATACCTACCCTTTGATTCATGCCACCCATGACACACTAGAATAAATGTCCCTTTTTGTTTAGCTAGAAGGATCTGCACCATAATATCAGACACAAACACCCGACACACACGTCTCCAGGAATTTAGAACCACACTCACAAATAGAAACTATCCACAGCCCCTAATAGACAGTGCAATCCAAAGGGCACTCAAATTAAGTATAGAAGACCTGAGACAAACAAAACCAAAAAAGAAAGAACAATTAAAAACCCTTCCCTACATCTCTACACACAACCCACTCAACAATGAGGCCTTCAGCACCATACTACAAAGCACAGCCCTACTAAAGGGAGACCCAAAGATGAACCGGATCCTCGAAACACACACACCATCATTAAAAGTAAACGGCAACCAAAATCCTTGAAAAGGATTTTAACCCAAGCTAAACTGCACTCAACATCAACCACAAAACCAGCAGTTAGAAAATGTGGAAGGCCCAACTGCGGAATCTGTGTCATCTTGATAGAAGGTTCAGAATTTATACTAGAACAAGGCCATCAGTTCACCATTAGAGCAAACTTCAACCTGCGCATCAGAAAACTTAATTTACGGCATAACATGCGCAGGCTGCAATAGGCAGTATATAGGCCATACAAAAAATAGCTTACGTAACAGGATGGCGGTGCATAAATCCCAAATTAGAAACCCTGAATACCGGAAAATACCAGTCAGCGGACACATAGATAGATGTGCTGGAAATGTAAATCTGAAATTTACAACTTACCCGCTTTATAAATTCAGTGACAACGCAACCTTCACGCAACGCCAAAATAAAGAACTGTATTTCATCAAAAAATTTAGACCAAGTTTAAACACCCTGGGCCAGGAATATTAAAACAAAAGATTGGTCCTCCGAAAAGGAGAAGCGAAATTCCACCACGGCCGCTACCTTAAACAGTCACTCACACTGCCGGAAATATGCCTAAGGAAAAAAGGGGAAAAAAATTTATAAAAAGATCTCATCGAACAGATCTAATCCTGATGGACTGGCCACATACGATACAGCTAAGGGTCAGACCCGATTCTGATTGATCGAAACATTGATGACATCTCGTTCTGCTGGACTGGCCACCTAACGGGATGATTGGTCAAAGCAGTGATGACGTCTCATTACGCTGGACTGGCCACCTAACGGGATACAGACAAGGGGCAGATCTAATACAGCTATAGGTCGGACCCAATTCTGATTGGTCATAATATTGATGACGTCCTGTTCTGCTTGACTAGCCACCTAACGAAACGATTGGTCAAAACGTTGATGACGTCACGTTCCGCTGGACTGGCCACCTAACAGGTGATATAAAACCCAAACAATTCACAAGGTTCGCCAGCACTGTCCGAGCGGACACCGACCAAAAGTCATCACAGTTACTCAAGGTAAAATCTAAAATGAATTCCTCGCTTTTTCAAGAACATCAATTTTTTATATTGAATGCATATCACCACTATGAACTACTACATCATACTATTTAAACATATAGCATGAATTCACTTCACTATATATGAACTTTTGATGTCTGACTCTATTGTATATTATATATGAATTTTTTTATATTTGATAGCATGAACTATCTTTTTTATATATAATTTTTTTTGATAAGGTTCATCATTTCAAGAACCGAAACATGTTAAATAAATAATGTATATATAAAAATTAAAAATTTGTCTAATATAGCAGCATTTTCGAACTTCATTTTTTACAAATATATACCCACTCGTATACGAGCTAATCTTATTATAAATATATATATATATATATATATATATATATATATATATATATATATATATACATATATATGATGTCTATGCTGGCATGGGCTGGACAGTTTAACCAGAGCTAGTAAGCTGGGGGGGGGGGGGCTGCACCAGGCTCCAGTCTGATTTGGCATGGTTTCTACAGCTAGATAACCTTCCTAACACCAACCACTCAGCAGAGTGTAATGGGTGCTTTCACGTGCAACTGGCATGGGTGCCAGTAGTGTGACACCAGTGTCTACCATGACTATGATTTCACTTGGCTTGATGGGTTTTCTTCTCAAGCACAGCCTATTACCAGAGGTCTTGGTCATCTATTATTGCTTCCATGAGACCCTAGGCTCAAAAGGTGCTTTTTACATGCCACTAGCACAGGTGCCCGTTACGTGACACCAACAACAACCACAACTATTACTTCACTTGGCTTTACAAATATAGTTGAAAAGGGGTTAACAGTCCATACAAATTTAAAATTATGGTGAAAAAAGTAAGTTGGAAAAGGCACAGAAGTATATTTTAGAGAATGTTTAATATTTTTGTTAGAGTGAGTGATTTAAAATATAACCAGTTTCAATGTATCCATCTTTATCAAATATTAAAAAGAATTTTTTTTTTAGTCAAAGAGGAAAAAAATTAGAAGTTAACAGTTTGTACCCACATTCTTTATCTGTTTATATATATATTTATATATAAATGATGATGATGATGATGATGCCAGTAATGATGATGATGATGATGATGATGCCAGTGATGATGATAATGATGGTGGTGATGGTGATGATGATGATGATAATGATGATGATGATGGGATTTGCAAAGGGACAAGTAGTAGTGCTAATAACCATGGACTCCAAGGTTGACTTGGTTGATGCTCTGCACATAAATAATCTGCACTGAAGCAATAGGTTAGGGTTGGTTGTAGAAGAATTTGACAAATGGCTTAGTGGCATCAAATGTAACAATACTTTTTGAAGAGTTCATTGTTACAAGCATTCATCCCTGGTTTGGAAATAACAAGAAATCTGGATATGCACCTTCAGACTGCACCATTCCATTGTTTAAAGGAGACATGAAAAAAAAGGACCCCACTCTTAAAAAGAGTTATACACGCACACACACACACACACTTTGGCAAATAACCAATTCTATTTTTTGCTTTTTAAGAGATTGCTTTTATCAATTGGTGCATAATGCCTTATCCTGTTCTCCCCAGCTTAAGATTGTGTTAATCCCACTTACAGCTGTGGACTTGCAGATGGTTTCTGTGTGTGTGTGTGTGTGTATCTGAGATTCTACTGTAAGTGGATTTCATCATATGCAAATTACTTTCTTGAAGTATTTTCCTGTAATCAGTATCACTGATTTCCCTATATTACTCTCTCTCCCCCGATATATATACACACACACATCACATGATCAACCAGACTGACGGATGTTGTTATACATCGCTGATCACAATGTGTTTCGCATCATTTTAGCTTTTGTATGATGTCACCCCTGTGGCTAGGCAGGCAGGCCAACATTTCCCTTGACTGGAAGGGTATTCTGTTGCAGGTTTATCCTATTTACAGCTGAGTGAACTGGAACAAAGTGAAATGAAATATTTTGCTCGAGAACATAACGGGCTACCTGGTCTGGGAATTGAACTCATGATCTATCAATATCCTAACCACAGGGCCACATACATTAGGATGTATGTGTGATTTTCTCTCTCTCACTTTTTAACTTAGAGTAAATTTTGATCAGCCACCAACTTGGTATATATATATATATATATATATACACACACACATCTATGTTTGTCCCCACCACATCACCACTTGACAACCAGTGTTGGTGTATTTACATCCCCATAACTTAGTGGTTCTCCAAAGGAGACTGATAGAATAAGCACTAGATTTTAAAAATTAGTCCTGAGCTCAATTTGTTTGACTAAAACCCTTCAGGGCATGGTGCTCCAGCATGGCCACAGTCAAATGACTGAGACAACAAGTAAAAGAATAAAACAATATATCTATTGTCTAACCCATGCCAGCACAGAAAACAGACATTAAATGGTGTCATCTGGATTGGAGACTGAATTGGATGCTGAGTAGCACTCAGTGCGCATGTGTGTGTGTGTATGCTTGTCCATTGATGAGTAACGATGCTGAGAAGTACTCAATATCAACATAAGGTGCAACAGCTTATTTAGATTGGCTCAGTAGTCCGTTGTTTGGAAGTTTTCATGCCTTGCAGTCACCTCTTCTGATAACACAATGGCTGCATGCTGTAACAACTCCAAAGCAACCATCTACTGGGCTGGCATGGGGCACCAACTTGGAGAAATTTTAGTCAAAAGAATTAACCCCAAGACTTAATTCCTTTTTAAGCCAGGTACTTATTTTATTTACGTTTTTGCCAAACTGCTAAGTTACAGGGACATTGAGCATTGGTAAGGAGACAAACACACACACACACACACACACAAAGACACACACACACACACACGCACATATACGACGGACTTCTTTCAGTTTCCATCTACCAAATCCACTCACAAGGCTTTGGTTGGCCTGGGGCTATAGTAGAAAACACTTGTCCAAGTGCCAAGCAGTGGGACTGAACACAGAACCATGTGGTTGGGAAGCAAGCTTATCAGCCACACTGCCACGCCTGCACCTACATGGGATGACACAAGAGATAGAAATATCTAGTTTAGTAGGTGGGTGGCACAAGTTCAGCTTTCAGTCGACTCATCTCTCACTCCACCCAAAAGAGCAGCCAAGCCCAAAACACCACATGAGCTGAATGAGAAATATTGCTCTTAGCTGTCATTGTTGTTATTTATGACGATGATGATGTTGGTGAGGGTGGTGTGGTAGTGGTGGCGACGATGACGAGGATGGTAATGGTGAAGGTAGTGGTTGTGATGATGATGGTGGTGGTGGTGGTGATAAAAACGATGATGATGGTGATGATGATGGTGAGGGTGGTGTGGTAGTGGTGGTGATGATGACGATGATGAGAATGGTGATGGTGAAGGTAGTGGTTGTGATGATGGTGGTGGTGGTGGTGGTGGTGATAAAAACGATGATGTTGGTGAGGGTTGTGATGATGATGATGATGAGAATGGTGATGGTGAAGGTAGTGGTTGTGATGATGACGGTGGTGGTGGTGGTGATAAAAACGATGATGATGGTGATGATGGTGTGGTAGTGGTGGTGATGATGACGATGATGAGGATGGTGATTGTGAAGGTAGTGGTTGTGATGATGACGATGGTGGTGGTGGTGGTGATAAAAACGATGATGATGGTGATGATGTTGGTGAGGGTGGTGTGGTAGTGATGATGATAAAAATGATGATGATGGTGATGATGATGACAACAATATTTATTATTTCTCTTTAGTAATAACTATCAATAGTTTTGCTACCTCTGCTGAGGGAGCCACTACATGGTTACTTACTCGCTAGAAATAGCAGCTAAAATATCTCTCTCAAATCACAACTCTCTTAAAAGAGGGTACATTAAATGTGAACCTGGAGAAAGACAGGATAGTCACAGTTGGAATGCCTTTGATCATAGCTCTGACCTGGGACTAAATAGCAAGCAATGAGAACCAAGTTGTTACAACAACAACAGCAACTACTACTACTACTACTACTACTAGTACTACTACTACTACTGGCACTACCATTAACACCCCAATCCTACCCCTCAACATCAGTGCATCAGCTGCTGCTACTCTCATATTAACTACTACCACTACTACTGCTTCTGCTGATGCTACAAATGATGATGATGGTGATGATGATGACTAATAAAAAAAAAAGTTTCGAATGGCTAAAGGAGATGGAAAAGAATCCTCCCACCATTTATCATTCAGTACCTACTCCCAGTATTTTTGTGTTTTCTCTTCTGGTTCTTCCTAAATTTGAAATAAGCAGAGTTCCAACTAAGAACCATCCACAACTGTCAACTGGATGTCTTTGGCAATGTTAGGAGTGAACTTTTTCTTTTATTCCTCCATTTCTAAAACAGGTAGAATCATGTCTTGCCATTCACAAAAAGAGAATCACTTCCTAAAATGTTGTAAGTGGAAGGAGAAGAAAGTTGGGGTTTTGATCTGGGGCCTTGCATTCTTCCAACCTTCCAGTTGTCAGTGATAGTGGGGGGGGGGGGGCGGTGAAATACAAAGACATACACACATACATATAACCTTGGAAAAGTGTAGCTTCGAGTAGTCTTGGGACCCTTTTGCTCAAGATGGCTCCCTGTGGCATAGGGCTGTGCACTCTGGAGTACAGTACTGTGAATCTGACATGAGCAGAGCAAATAAAGAGAAGAGAGCTGCATGGAAACCAAGAGTCCAACAGTCTTGACTCTGCTATTAGGTACCCCCACCTGTTGTAACCCCATACTCCCTGACAAAATTGGCCTAATAAGTCACCTCAGGACCCACAAAATGTAAAGCTGATAACTTTGTCATCTTCAGATACATGCAACATAAACAAAATAATATATATATGACAGGCTTCTACACAGTTTCCGTCTATCTAATTCACTCACAAGGAATTGGTCAACTCAGAGTTATAGAAAACATTTGCCCAAAGTGCTGCAAATAAGATCCTGAGGAATTCATTCAATCTTTGACATGGTTTTGTGCCAATATAGGAAGTTTATGTTATTGGCAGAATCGGTGGAACACAGGACAAAATCCCATGAAGCCTTTCATTCAGTTCCTTATGTTCTGAGTTCAAATGCTGTTGAGGTCAACTTTGTCTTTCATCTCTTTTAGTGTCAATAAAATAAAGGACAAGTTGGGGGGGGGGAGTCAATGTAATCAACTAACCCCTAATCCCTCCAAAATATTGCCTTGTCTTGTGCCGGAACTTTAAATAACTTTACTTTTAATCCTTTCAAGGTCAACAATATAATTAGCAATCACGCACTGGGGTCAATCTAATCAACTAACCTCCTCACCAACTAATTTCAGGCCTTTTGCTGCCGATAGTAGAAAGAATTATCATGATTATTATTTTCATCACAAAGTCTTGCCACTTGCAGCCTATAGTACCATGCTATCTGTTCTTTTCAACTAATACTTTCCTGATTATTGGCTGTGCCAAGGAGATAAACCTTTTGTAACAGTTCTACTGGGCACTCTATTCCGATTTCCTTTATATTCCTCTTGATACCTTCTGATACTGTCCCCAAGGACCCAACAATAATTGGCACTCTCTTCACTTTCTTCATTTTCCATAGCCAGTATATTCCGTACTCAAGATATTTTGCAGGTCTCCAACTCCACCACTCTCTCTGGTTTGTGCTCATACCATACCTGGCCTCTCTCTAGACCCCACCTTTCACATAGATTCCAATGTAGCATTTTTGCTACTTCATCATGTCACAACTATTTTGGGGACAAGACTAATGATTATTATAATTACATTCAGAGTTCAAATTCCACCAAGGTCGACTTTGCATTTCATCCTTTCGGGGTTGATCATTTAAGTACCAGTTACATGCTGGGGTCATTGTAATCAACTTAACACCCTCCCCTAAAATTTCAGGCATTGTGCCTATAATAGAAAGGCTTATTATTATAATTATTATTAAAGGGTGAACGACTGACATCAGAAAAATGCCTTGCGACATTTGCCTTGTTTCTTTCTGTTCTAAGTTCAAACTGTGTCAAGATCAATGTTGACGTCTTCCCTCCAGAGTTCAATGAATCAAAGTACAAGTGAAGGACTGGGGTCAATGATATCAACCAATCCCTAACCCTTAATCCTCCACCCGGCAAAATTGTTAACCTTCTGCTGAGGTTAGAAACGATCATTATAATAAAGACAACACACTGGCAAAATGTTTACAGCAGAAATTGCTTTTCAGAATTTCTTCCAGTTCTTAACATTATGAGTTCAAATCCCATGGAGGTTGACTTTGCCTTTCTCCCCTCCAGAATTTCACAGAATAAAAATATAGCAGAATCAAGTACTTCTGTCAATGCCATCACATAACGTCCCGCCCTAAAAATTGCTGACTTTGTGACCAATAGACAAAGAACCAGTCTTAAAAAAATAAGTCCTGGGATTGATTTGTTTGACTAAAACCCTTCAAGGTGGTGCCCCAGCATGGCCACAGTCTAATGACTGAAACAATAAAAGATAAAAGCTAAAAGAAACGATGGGCTTCCACACAGTTTCCATCAATCAGATTCCTCCTCATTCATACAACATTAGCCGGCCCAAGAGGGGGACTACAGGCAAAGAAACTTACCCAAGGTGTAGTTGTGGAGTGGAATTGAACTTGAAACCACATGGTTGCAAAGTGAGCTTCTCAACTTGCACTTTTCTTGGCTTATTTTTCCTCAGACTTCCTCATCACTTCAGAGACAACATCTTAACACAACTCATGACATCCATTCCTTTTCACTGCACCAGAATCCTGGCACAGGACCCTCCCCCCTCTCTCTCTCCTTATAGCCTCTCTTTTGAAAAGAAGGAAAATCTTTTTTATTACTTCAAGATAATCACTCCCCTCCCCCCTCTCTCTCTCTCTCTCCTTAAATTATCTCCCAACTTATCTTTCAATACATCTATCTTTCCTGTCTTTTTCAATCTCCATCGCTTTCCTGTCTCCATCACTTCCTGCCATCAGTCAACTCAACCACCCATATTCAACTTCTCCCCTATTTACTTATCCTTATGCTCCCCCACCTCCACCCCCATACTTCCACCCAGCAATCTAATGAAGCACTTTCCTCCTTCCTCCCCCGCCCCCATCTTTACACTACCTACTCCTCCTCACTCCTCCCCCCACAGCTCAAATGAATAAACTATTCATTTATCCATCTCTCACCCCACTCATCCTCCCTCTTTCTTTAAATCTTCCAATGATATTTATCGCTCCCTTTCCATTACCCCACACATCTAACACCATCTCTCTATCCCTTCGCTGCACTTACACCTTACCCTTCCCCCACCCACCCGTTACTCTATATATCACTTCTCCAAATTATACATTATCAATCTATCTATTTCACTATCCACAAATATAGACATATGTGCACATGTATGTGTCTGCGTGTCTGTATATTTACACACATCTCCATGTGTGTATGTATGTATATAAGGTGTCCCCCCACCCCCAAATGTATACACACTTAAACAGTTAATGATAACTCAATGCAGTCCAAGAGCAAAGAAGAGAGTTTAGGAGGGAGTTTCAAACAGATCTACTGTTGCAGCTTACCATCACTTGAATTAGAGATGAGTTTGAAGTAGATGGAGCAGTTCTGAATGTCCACAAGAAATGTTTTGGAAGACTTGTGGACACCAACAACCTCAGCAAATGGAAAACGGTGTTAGAAACTTGTTGCCTGAGTTCAAGAAAATCCGTTTTGACAAGCAAGTCTTGAGACAGGAATTTCAAAATCAAGCATCCATTGCATTTTGAAGCTCTTCTATCATTGGGAAAATTACATTCCAAGGATAATCCATTCTCTCAATGAAGAGGATCTGGACCAAAGAGAGAATGATTCTTGGAAAGCTGTGTATAAAACGCACACTTTCCAATTCATTAAATGATATATATAAATGCATACACACAGACACACACACACACACACACAGATGCATATATGATGCGTGTGTATATAATATAAATATACACGCACATATACATACATAAAAGCATATATAAATACATACATGCACTTACATACATTTAGTTAGTATGGTATGCAAATTAGTAGCGACTGTAATTGCTGAGTATTGATGATGATGATGATGATAAACAGATAGGCTGTGGTTCTATCTCTGGGATTGGCCAATGGATGGAGACATCACTAATGAGAATCCAATAACATTACCAACCCGGCTGAAACCAGCTCTGGCTCCGAGTACAAATGTCTTGTTTTCATAAGCTTTGAATTAAAGTCTTCCACCAAACCTTAGTCACAATTTATGTTCCTAACACTAGCTGAAAGATAACTAAGTTATTTTACTAAATTCTTTGTTATATTTAAAGTAATTGAAACAAACACAGAGCATCTCAAAATTAATACAATAACAAAAGGGTTAAACAGCTGAAACTATTCTCTGCAACACAGCTATGAGCGATACATTATTTGCACAATGTGGAAAATATTCTACCAATATTATCCAAATGATATCAGTTTTATGTTTACAATTCACCCAAGATTAGGACCCCAAGCAATGCATTCCCTACAAAGGTCGAGATCACATCACATAAGAACATTGCAACATAATTTCTCCACTGCAAACGGTCCTGTTCTTTCAATGTTATCCTGAAAGAGATTAAAGTAGAAAAAGACTCCACAACTTTCAAAAAGTACCTGGACAAATTCCTCCACAAAATACTGGGTAAGACACCTACACTTGGACACATCTCAGCCAACAACAACTCTCTGCTTGAGTGGTCCATGGTATCCTGAAATAATTAATTAAAAGACTTTTCCAGGTGGTGCTATTAAGTTAGTCATGGCCTGGGCTGATAACAGCCAAAACTAATTTAAGTTATCTAAGATATATATTTATAAAACTCAGTTAATGTTGCATCTGATGATGTAAGGTAAATGCAATTAGCATTGCTGCTTAAACCTCCAACTTGATTTGCAGATTGAAATGCAAGGATGTTGCGGCTGCCTAATGAGGATTAGCTAAAGGCAGAGTTTCAATTGAGCCAGGATGTGTGCAATAGAATAAACCAATAGATAGGCAAACAACTAGAACAAGGTGAGAGTATGACATGTATGTATTTATTTCTTTATTACTCACAGGGAGCTAAACATAGAGGGGACAAACAAGAGAAAAAGGATTCAGTCAATTACATTGACCCCAGTGTGTAACTGGTACTTATTTAATCAACCCCGAAAGAATGAAAGGCAAAGTCGACCTCAGTGGAATTTGAACTCAGAACATAACGGCAAATGAAATACCGCAAAGCATTTCGCTTGGTGTGCTAACAATTTCTGCCAGCTCACTGCCTTCATAACATGAATTGAAGCATGAGGGTAGTATTGTGTGTTACAGGAATATAGATCACAAGAGGTCAATATATATCTTCGTTTTGGTCATGCTGCTTTTGTAGATTCCTGAGACTCTCTTGTCACCATCCAAGTTCATTATTATGAATTTGAATTAGGGCCTTGAGTCATAATGATTTCATTGGCTGATTACACAACCATGGCCACCAACCCTCTGGATGCATTGTAGTTGCTCTCTTGATAGAACTTGGTGATCCTGACCATTGATCTTCAAGGATTCCTCCACTTAGCATCAATTTGAGAAACACCGTTGGCTCAGTTGAGCTCTTCTGCTACTTCTTCACAAACCGCCTCGCTGCAGTCCCATGACTAAACTAATAAAGTTTGGCAACAGGAAGAGCATCCAGCTGTAGAAAATGTGCCTCAATAAATTCTGTGCAACCCATGCAAGCATAGAAAAGTGGACGTGATGATGATGATAATAATGATGATGATGATGATGATGTATGTGTGTATATGTATAGATATCCTAAAACATAAAAAGTACAGTGCTGGTGCCATGTAAAAAGCACCTATTATACTCTGTAAAGTGGTTGGCATTAGGAAGGACATCCAGCAGTAGAAACCATACTAGAACAGACAATGGGAGCGTGGTGCAGCCCCTGACCTTGCCAGCTCCAGTCAAACCATCTAACCCATGCCAGTGCGGAAAATGGACATTAAATGATAATATTGACGATGATGATGACGCTTCGACTGACAGACAAACGAATATATAAATGCACATATACATACAGATGTTTCCATGCGTGTACATGCGTGTGTGTGTGTGTGTGTGTGTGCTTGTGTAAGTCTGTTTCCCACTGCATCCATTCTGCCATTCAACACGCTGCTCATGCAACAATGAAGCTGCACTCATCTTCCATTCAGCTGCAGACAAAGAAACACCAATATCTCATTTGTTGAATTTCAACCAAATACGCAAGTGAGTCATGGCTCATTGCAACTATAAAACACACTTGCTGCACACACACACACACACACACACACACATGTATGCATACATACAATACACACACATAATATATATGCATACACACACACAATCTTACACAGACGCACGTAAACATACACTTGCCAACATATACACCATTTTTACATATAATAACATACATTAGTACATACAGACAAACATACATGGCGCAGACACAGCGTTCGGACCAGACCAACAAAAACAACAACAACACAAGCACTAATATTGCATACACTGCATATACACAAATAAATTTAATTACTTACATATATACATCAATATAAACACACATACAAAGTGGAAAGAAGAATAGAGGTCTTTATCTTTTACTTGTTTTAGTCATTACACTGTGGCCATACTGAGGCACCACCTTGAAGGATTTCTAGCCAAATGAATCAACCTGGATGTCCATATTTTTTAAGCCTGATACTTATGCTATCAGTTTCTTTTGCCAAACTGCTAAGTTACAGGACATAAGCATACCAACACCAATAGTCAAGCAGCAGTGTGTGGACACACACACACACACACACACACACACACACTCATACACTTATATGTGACTTGCCTCTTTAATTTCTGTCCCCTAAGTCCACTCACTCACAAGGTGTTGGTCAGCCAGGACTATAGTAGAAGACACTTGACCAAGGTGTCAAGCTGTGGGACTGAACCCAGAACCATGTGGTTAGGAAGCAAGCTCCTTACTACACACAGTCATACCTGCACATGTGAAATGACAGGAAGGGTAAGCCATTTTCCACACAAAAAGTAAGGAGATTCTGCAAAACACAGCAGAGACAACCAACCAAAGAAAAGCCATAAGACTGAGTAAGACCTGTTGCAAAAGTAGAGAGGAGTCTTTAATCCTAACGCAAAGAATCCCTTTAGAATTAATGGCACAATAAGATACAATGAGTCTAAGCTTTGAAGTAGTTGCAGTTAAGAGGAATATCCACAGATCAAAAACTAAATGTCACAGACAAACACAACTGCAGAGTGGCCGAGTTTATTTTATAATTGTGTTGTGGCAGATGGTGATGAACGACAGTGAGCAACAAGATATTATGGGAGCCATCTAACCCATGCTGGCATGGAAAAAAATAGACATTAAAATTGGATGATGATGATGATGATGATGATGATGTTGATATTTGTGACAAATATATATGCATACAAACACACACACATGCATAGTTTAATACACATTTACACACAAATGCATACAGAATAGATCTATTAATATTAATAAAAATACATAAAATGCACACTTCTAGACACACATACATACCACACACATACATAGACAAAGAAATCCATGCCCAAAGACACAAAGAGAAGGAATTGAAACAACCCCCTCCCCCATTAGTATCTATTGATATAATGTGATAAATATAATTAGACACAATGAAGAATGGTGAAATTCATTGGGATTCACAGACACACATGTCGAGAAGTGAAAAGAACACAGAAACACAACAGCTGTTACATACACACATTGGTACTTAACAGGAAAATACACACACACACCATCATCATCATAACACACACACACACACAGAAATAAACCATATACACACACACACACACAAATGCACTCTCTCTCTCTCCCTCTCTCTTTCTCTCCCTCTCCCTTTCTCATATTCAAATACAGAGAAACAAACAGAAAGACACACTCACACAAAGACAATTAAGAATTAGCATTTACAGAGAAGAACCTGTGAAATGCAGCCCCCACCACCTCCACTATACACACACGGACACATACTTACACAAACACATACATGCAGAAAAGGAAATCTATTCACATACAGACACAAGTAAGACACTTGTTAAAACAAGCACAAAACTGCATACACTTGTGAAAACATACACACACTGAGACATACCTACTACTTTATATTTACATATACACACTAACACAGGCACACATACACACACACATTACATATAGAGATATATGTACACACACACACATAAAATGACACACTTGAGAAAATACAGTTTTAAATACAAACAACTGAAAGTGGTTTATTTGCCTAAAATATGGGCCGAAAATTATGAAAAATAACAGACAGCCTCCCACACATGGGAAAACAACATATTTACACTGACACAGAATAGCTTACAAGGCCACATGTAGCAAATGATGTGATGACATGTAGCTTAGTGGTTAGGGGATTTGGCTCATAATCATCAAGTCATGAGTTCGATTCCCAGAGATGGACTGTGTCCTTGAGCAAGACGCTTTATTTCATGTTGCTTCAGTCCACTCAGTTGATAAAATCAAGTTGTACCTGTCATTCATAAGGGGCCAGCCTTGTCACATTCTGTCATGCTGAATCTCCCTGAGAACGATATTAAGGGCACATGTGTCTGTGGAGTACTCAGCCACTTGCATGTTAATTTGATGAGGAAGCTGTTCTGTTGCTCGAATCAATTGGGATCCTCATCATTGTAACCGATGGAGTGCCAGTTTGCCAGTAAATGACACACACACACACACACACACATTGCAGAACCTTTTATCTTTTACATGTTTCAGTCATTTCACTGCGACTATTCTAGAGCACCACCTTGAAGAATGAATCAACCCAAGACTTCTTTTGTAAGAGTGGTACTTATTCTATCAGTCTCTTTTGCCAAACTGCTAAGTTACAGGGACATAAACACACCAACACCAATTTTCAAAGCAGTGGTGGGGAACAGACACAAGGACACACACATATATATTATATTATATTATATATACATATATATTATATATATATATATATATATATATATATATATAACAGGCTTCTTCCAGTTTCTGTCTAGCAGATCCACTTACAAGGCTTTGGTCAGCCTAAGGCTATATAGTAGAAGACACTTGCCTAAGGTGCCATGCAGGGGGACTGAACTTGGAACCATTTGGTTGGGAAGTAAACTTCTTACCACACAGTCACCCCTGTGCCTATATACATTAAAATTTTAAAAAAAAACTTTATCATATACACATGCCCATACTTGCATGCATAGCTGCATACACACACACACACACACACACACACACACATACACACACACACACATGCAGAATCAGATTTTCTATGCTAATTAAGTTTGTAATTCAAATCTGAAAAATCTTGCAAAGATACAAAAAATAAAATAATTATTTTTTAGAAAAAATATTGTATTTAATGCTTCCAGGATCAATAAATTAAGTACCAGTTATATACTGAGATAATTTAACTATGGCAAAGGAAGGACATGCCACCATCAACATCAGTAATATGCCACTGCAGCTGAATAACACTAATAATAGCAACAACATCAAATCAACTAAATGAACAACAGATCAATAATATTGATTTCTACTAATAGGCAGAAGGCCTAAAATTTGATAGGGAAGGGGCAAGACAATTACATCGACCCCGGTAAGAGACTGGTACTTATTTCATTGACCCCAAAAAGATGAAAGACAAAGTCAACCTCAGTGAAATTAGGTCACCTATGGGGACATGTGCTATTGCAGTGCGCTGCTTACATTCACCATTTGTTGGTTTATTCCTGGGTCCTCCACTTGGGTGATCTGTTGATGCAGAGTCCCAGTCAGCCCCTCCTCATCTGCCACGGCCATGTGGTCAACCAACACAAGCCATCGACCCAACTGGATCTTCATGGCCAGAGAGTCTCAGCTGGCACTCCCTGAATCATACAAGAAACAGGACACATCTCAGTTTCTGAGTAGAATCGTTGGTTGGATATGAAATCCACCAATGGTAACCATTAATTACCATTGGTCAGTGTATCTAGGACTACATTATTTAATAAGACCTTTGGTTTTAAAATAGTAAGCTGAGGGATATTTAACTACTATTTCTTGTGGGTCAGTATTAAGATATAGGAATAGTTTTATTTCAGGCTTAAAATAGAAAATAGTTTATGCAAATGTGAGAGAAGGGTTGGGTTAAGCAATGAGAATGGAGAGGTTCTTGAGAATATTTAGGAGTTCAGGAAATCCTACAAAAGCAGGAGGAAAAATAGCAGCCGTGTTTTGAATTGTTGAGAGGCAGAGGGGTGGTCAGTTATTGAAGACAACAAAAGCAACAAAAATAGAACAGGAAAACAATAACATTCTTTGAGAGTAAATAACAGGAACTACAATAACAGATGGAGAAAATCTATTTTTAAAAATTGTTGTTGTTTATGTCAAAGACAGTTTTGATGAAGCAAAGCTTATTATCTGTTCTCAATCTCCTCAGTGCTCACAACTTGCTCAAATTGTGCTGCAGCTGTGTCTAGGAGCCAAGGGTTCACAACAGCATTAATGTTCTCCTGCTTATATACAGTATCACTATCTTGTGGGCAACCATCTTGTGTACAAACCTTGCTGGCTTTTTTGTCTCTTCAGTCCTAATAGGTATATGCTTCCATATGCCTTGCCCCTTTCAAAGGAACATTTAACTAGCTACAATTAACAAGGTCTTGCCAAATTCACTGATTTTTTTTTTGTTTTGTTTTGTTTTTTAAGTAATAACATGTCACTTTGCTCTTTGCCCTTTTCTTTGGTAAAATCCTCAAGCAAGGAGGTACTCTCTTTTGTAATGTTCTCCTTCTAGTTTTTTTTTGTCTTGCCTGGAACTGACTCATGTCCATCATTTCTTTTTGGTTTGCAACACAAATCAAAGGTGAACTGCTGTTGTTATCATTTGAATACATATTTCCATCACTTATTTTCTTTCGTTTCTCAAATTGTGACTGTGCATATAATTATGCAATTATGCCTGTTCTTTTTTTTTTTTGTCATCTGTGTGTGTTTGTAGAAACTTAGGTGGGTGAGTACTCATTACTACTGACATTATGGCTCTCACCACACTAACACATGTCTGATCTAACTTTTCTTTTCAGGTATATTCTGCAGGCAACTGAGGCTAACAGACAAAATGGCGAAAGATTAGAACTAGTGAAACATCCTTTATTCTCCAACATTAAACAACAAACTGAAGGGTAAGCTTCTATGTGATCATCAGACTTGCTAGAAATAGTAGTCAAATTTCCCTCAAAATACACTCCACTGTCTTTTAAAATAAAGAACACATTGCATAATATGCTATCTGAAAACATGGAGATGAGACAGGAATGGTTTTGACCAGAAGTCTGTTTAGCCCTTTCGTTACCAACCCGGCTGGAACCGGCTCTGGCTCTCAGTACAAATGTCTTGTTTTCAAAGGTTCTGAATTAATATCTTCCACCAAACCTTAGTCACAATTTATGTTCTTAACACAAGCTGAATAACTAAGTTATTTTACTAAATCCTTTGTTATATTTAAAGTAACTGAAAGAAACACAGAGTATCTCAAAATAAATACAGTAACGAAAGGGTTAATAAGAGATGACATGAGGATATACAACAACATTATAACAAAAAAGCTACTGACAAGTATTTGGGATACAGAAATAAAGTTATTTGATAACTGGTTCTCCATTGGTTACAATGATGAGGGTTCTAATTGATCTAATAGAACAGCCCGAAATTAATGTGCAAGTGGCCAAGCACTCCCCAGACATGCATACCCTTAACACAGTCCTTAGGGAGATTCAGCATGACACAGCACGTGACAGGGTTGGCCTGTTTTGAATTACAGGTACAACTCATTTTTGCCAGCTGAGTGGACTGGAGTAATGTGGAATAAAGCGTTTTGATTGAAGACACAACACACTGCCAGGAATTGAACTCCTGACTTTATGATTATGAGTTGAATACTCTAACTGCTAAGCCATGCACACACACACACACACACACACATGTATGTATACATAAACCTGCTGGCATTCTTTCTGCCATATCTGCTTAATGACTTTGTCTCATTTTTATAAGTTAATATTGTTAATAATGATTAACATGTGTATAAATTTGCTGTTTTACATGCAAATAAGTAACCTGCTGAAACTCTAATAAAAACATACTCTAGCGAATGTACCATTCTCTTGCCTCAGACCAGATATTAGAAACCCACAATGCATTGCAAAGCTGAGAGACTGTAAGCTGAACTTCCACATGTTTCACGAAAAACTTTGCTTTTTTGGCTAAGTTAGTAGATTACTTATGCTGTTATTGTATTTTGGACAACCTCACATTTTATATTTCAAGTCAAAACAAATGAACAGTTAATTTTCCCTTTGGTCTTGCAAACCCTGTATTAAATTGCTGGCCTCCTCTTATAAATTCAGATGAAACAAAACTATTTTGCACTAACCATATCAACCATTCTCTATCTAGTCTTGTAGCCTAAGATCAACTGTAATCAAGTGAGACCAATGGTTAAAGACATTCCAACCATGACATGGTATATCTTGGACTACACCATTCAATGTGTTCTTTTTTATAGGGTTAGGTGAGATTTGTGAGAGATTTGGTTGCTATCTTTAGCAGGGCAAATAACTGCATAAAGGCTTCCTCAGTTCATTTTCCTATCTGTTATAATGGTAAGATGTTTAAGAAAGATATGGCCGAGCAAAAGTAAATCATTTCTTTTGGCGCCACAGCCAAATCCTCTACAACCACATCTGCAATAATACAAAAATAGATGAAATGACAAGACCGATTCTATTTGCCATTTTGTATCTCATACAATACAAACAGTGGAATATCAGGCTCCCACAGTGCCAAACCTACAGACTTTTCTGAATATTAAATCAGATACTTCCATGCCATTAAATCTCTTCAAACAGAACCATTCGAGAATACCAACAGCCATAACAACAACAACAAAAAAAAAACAATTTGGTTTCCCCTTTTTGTTGTTTTTGGTTAAAAAGAAGCCCTAACAACTTTTTAATGGATATGCTTACTTGAGGGTTTCACGTGTGTCTTATTCTATGGATGTAGAAGCTTTTTGTCACATCACATCATTGCTACATGAACAGACGAGGTTCTCTCACACCACATTCTATCAACTCTGACATACTTTTCCTTCCAACTGACTCAACTTCAACATTAACAACACTGCTATGCACCACACTTCCTTCTTCCTGAATCTTCCACATACTGACATCAACACTTTACAGCAAACACAAACTAATTCTATGAACAGGGACAGCAAAAACTGTGCACACCAAGTAACTATTTCTCTGCTTCAGTTTCTCTAGTTTTGGACAACACACAATTCTAAAATGCTACATTTGACCATTTCTGATGAGTTCTCCTGGACAGCTCACATTCATAATGCTGCAAAAACTGCAGCCCAAAGACTGCCCCGCCCCTTCAATACTTAACTTTTCAGTTCCAAACAGTTAAAGTTCAGGTAGGACTCACAACGGAGTCAGAGCCCTCTTAACAGCATTAGAGGCTCCTGGGACCAAACCACTGCACTGGACCCTATTGTATTTATTGACAGCAAACCACAACATACATAGACCAGAATTGGGCTTCTAGACCCACAAAGGCCCCAGTAATTTCCAAGTGTGCCCATACCTTAAGATAGTGCTGAATGGAACACTGCCCTGATATCTTGGATGCTGCTACTCCTACTAAATACACACAAGCACCCCCAAAACAATATTCATAAGAAAGCTATGTGACTACTTTACAAAAATCTCACCAATGTACAGATACGCTGTGTCTCCTCTTTGTCTATTCTACTGCTACTACAACAGATTTTGCTCCTCCTCAGAGCTAATTAGTTACATATCACTACCACCACCCTTACTATCACCTGACACAATTCTTCTCATCCCTAAACTCATTCTTCCCCTTAATGTCCAATCCTCTGGAATCCCCTTTCTGTTAGAGTTTTTCTTGCAGATGCTCAAACTGAACATCAACCATTTCAATGTGATTAGTGTTGGAAGACCTGAGGAGTTTCTATACACAGCAGGTTTTCTCCCTCCCAGCTAAACCTTTGAAAAATATGAATCATTACCATTATTATCATTTAACATCCATTTTCCATGCTAGCATGGTTTGAATGATTTGACAAGAGATGACCAGTTGGAGACCTGCACCAGACTTCAATTATCTGTTTTAGACTGGTTCCTATGGCTGGATGCCCTTCCCAATGCCAACCACTTTACAAAGAAATTGTTGGATAGCCCTGTTGATTGACAAAATTTAACATTAACATAGTTTTAAATGGTTTTTAACATTAAAATGATGGAGGTTGTGATCTTGTAAAAACTGTAGTCTTGCAATAATTAGCTTCATACCTCTATGTCCTAAGTTCAAATTCTACTGAAATCAACTTAGCTTTTCACTCCTCAGAGGTTAATAAAATAAGAACTTTACTGGGACGCTGTAGCATTGTGACAAACAGATCAATATTAAGATATCAACCTGAAACATTTTGAAGAGTCTTTCTTGAGGTTCTGCTATGGAAGACCAAAAAAAATGCTTTTAGTTTTGTTTCTTGACAAAACATGACAATAGTTATTATGACCTGAACAATAACAACGGCAGCAGTAGTGGTTTGTTTTTGGTAAGGAAGGTGGTAATTGTAGGTTAATTAGCTGAACTAATCTGGAGGCATGTTGGTCAACTTTCCTACTTGAAAACATGACAGAAGAGCCTGGAGAGAAAGAGGGAGAAAGGGAGGATGAAAGAAGACAGACAGAGCAAAGAGTCAAATGCCAGTGTTTATGGTCGTAAAAAGGAAGGAAGTACTACACAGGGTTTCCTAGTGTGATAAGCGGTGTGCACATACATAGATAAAAGGAATGTTTTCTCTTTGTTGGTTGGAACATTAAAATCTGTGACAACTTACTATTCTACTTTCAAGGAAAAGAGAGGATTTGATCTTGGCACAATAAGCTACTAAATTATGCTTTATTTCTCAGTTATTTCAACAATAAACTACTAAATCTCTCTCTCTCTCTCTGTAGGAGGCATACTTTAGTGCCTTTCCTCTATAACACAAATGCAAGCAGCTGTACTAATTCCATGAAAACCAAAATTTGGACACAAAATTCATACAAAATGCTGCTATTTCCTTTCAGAGACATTGGAGTATTTATGAATGTCCAAAAAAGTTGGAGAGATTCACTGAAGTAAGGTATTGAATAAACTAATGAGATGTAATTATAATTCCTATTTAGTTTAATAAAACAAATAAAAAATTTTTCTGCAGCTTAGAGCTGTTGCCTTTCTTCTTGTAATTAACTCACAAATAAAAAAAAGTTTTCATGCTCCCTTCTTCAAAAACTTCGAGTTTTACCAATTTCACAATTCTTCTGTTGTCAACAACAATATCTGAAAGATTTGTTTTGAAAAGAAAGAGTTAAAAATACCGCCAGACACCAGTGACTGAGTGAATAAGAACATTATCACCATTAGTTTAGAAAAAGAGGTTCAGAGTATAGGCGCAGGAGTGGCTATGTGGGAAGTAGCTTGTTTACCAACCACATGGTTCCGGGTTCAGTCCCACTGCGTGGCACCTTGGGCAAGTGTCTTCTACTATAGCCTCGGGCCGACCAAAGCCTTGTGAGTGGATTTGGTAGACGGAAACTGAAAGAAGCCCGTCGTATATATGTATATATATGTATGTGTGTGTGTTTGTGTGTCTGTGTTTGCCCCCCTAGCATTGCTTGACAACCGATGCTGGTGTATTTATGTCCCCGTCACTTAGCGGTTCGGCAAAAGAGACCGATAGAATAAGTACTGGGCTTACAAAGAATAAATCCCAGGGTCGAGTTGCTCGATTAAAAGGCGGTGCTCCAGCATGGCCGCAGTCAAATGACTGAAACAAGTAAAAGAGTAAAAGAGCAAAGAGAGAGAGTTTAAAACCAATTTGGGAACAAGCAGATATTGAGGAATAAGGCACCTACTTGAAAATCAGGGATCAAACTGGTGGAAATTTAGCATCACCATATTGTAAAAAGTTTCAAATCTAAAGATGAAGTTAATGCAGCTTGAACAAAATTCTCCTCCATCCCTACAGACTTTAGCCAAGACCACAAATCATTTAAGAGACTCATCGGATGCTTCCATACATTGCTTGTAAATTCTTCCAACACTCGGACAGCAGCAGATGCTTTTCTTGAATGACTGGAATTAACCCCTATCTTTTGCCAAAATTTTTAATCCTTCTCTCTCTACAGGGATACATCCTGATCATTGGAAACACACAACATTGCACCCCATTTTCAAAAAGGGACAGTCGTTCCACCCCCATCCCACCCCAGTCTCAACATCTGATCACACTCACTTTTAATACATCAAAGATGATGGCAACAATGTCATTAACAAGTTTCATCTGCAACAGTTCCAGTCTCTATCATTCCATGATCACCACTATGGTTTTGAAAAGCCAGATCAACTGGAGACCTTCTCACCAGGCTGCCTTCAATCATGAGAAATTTCGTGAAAAGTGTTGATACCCTATTTTTAGCAAGTTATTTGACCAGGTCTAACATAAAAATCTTCTGGCAAAACTACTCACTTCATAGACTTCATAGACTAATCACAATGTCTTATACCTGACTGGCACTAACTCCAAGACCAGACCCAAATATACATCGCTTAATAAAGAAATAAACATTCTCCAATGCCCTAATGCCAATCTTGTTCCTTTCAACACCACGAAGATACAATCTCTATACGTATCAAGAAAACAGGGTGTAATTATAATGTTTGGGGTCACTACAGCTGCTAGACCTTAGCATCACTGAAGATCTGCCCCAGGGAATGCTCATTCATAACCCAGCCAAAATTGCATCACAAAGACTGGTTTTCAGAACCAGAAAATACTTCAACCTACAACTAATTAGACTTTTCTGAACTTGAGACCCACCATATTCCTCCAATATCTGAGACAGTGTTGGTGCGCACACACACACACACACACACACAAATCTAAATAAAGGCCTCTCAGTCCCTCATTTGTTTCTCCTCTCATCTTCAAACATTTTGTGTCTTCCCTTTCTTATGCTTTGTACGAACTACTGTATCCTGTCTTTCTTCTATTGATCCCACCACCACCTTCTTCCAGACCAATCAAAAACATGCTAAAAAAACACAATGTATTGCATGATATATTGAACCCTTGTTCAGAAAGAAAGGATCTAGAGTATGGGAATTCACGTCCAGTGTTCATATTAGTTTCAAATTTTGGCTCAAAGGCAACTATTTCTGAGAGACAGGGCTGGTCAATAACATCAACCCCAGTATACAACTGGTACTTATTTTATCGACCCCCAAAAGGATGAAAGGCAAAGATGACCTCAGCGGAATTTGAACTCAGAACGTAAAGACAGACGAAATACGGCAAAGCGGTACCCAGTGAGCAAAGGATTCTACCAGCTCACCGCTTCCTGTTGGCATAATGTTAAATAGAAAAGGAAAAGTTGCTTGTTGGGAGATATTCTGGTCTATCATTGATAGCTTTTCCTACAGAAAGGATTAAACTCAGTACAAGTTAATTAAATAAATAAATAAATCATCATCATCATCATCACCATCACCACCACCACCACCGCCGCCGCCGTCGTCGTTGTTGTTTAATGTCCATTTTCCATGCTAGAATGAGCTGGACAGTTTGACTGAGGACTGGCAAGCCAGGAGGCTGCACCAGGCTCTGTCCTGCCTAACATCAACCATTCCAAGAGTTTTGTGGGTGCTTTTTATGTGCTACTGGCATGAGGGCCAGTCAGGCAGCACTGGCATCAACCACGTTCAGATGGTGCTTTTATGTGCCACAGGCATGGGAGCCAGCTGGGGGGAGGGCACTGGTATCAACCCTGTTTGGATGGTGCTTTTTACATGCCACTGGCACAGGAAACTAATTAAATAATTATGGAGAAGTAATTACCAGCATCCCAAATTTAATACTGTATTATTAGGATAGACATTGTGAAACACTTTCTTGGTTGTCCACCCTGCCTTTCATAATTGCATCATTGAATATAAATAAATATATAGGATGGTGGTAAAGGGAACTAAGATAGGACAGGGGTGCTATAGTAAATGTATTACAGAATTTCCCTTCATCACTCTAGGTTATGAGTTCAAAACCCATCAGAGTGTGTTCTTAAAATTTTATCTAAGATCGATTAGCCATCACACTGTGAAATTAAATTCCATGATTATTCCAATCAAGATGTCAAATATTTACCAGAAAATAGAATTTGTATTTTATGCAAGTCATGCTACTTCAATAAACTTCAATAAATCTTAGCAAAAAATTGTTTCAAATTTGACATTCCGCAACAAAAGACAAACTGATATATAAAACTGCTTTCTACAGAGAAGGATAATGAGATTTTGAGTAGATGTCCCTGATTTGCACAGTAAAAGGATTAGAAAGGGACCAGTAACAAGCTGTGAACTTGAGACACTTCTCTACAAAAAACATGACATTCATTCTCTGAAGAACAAATAAGAAAATATGGCCATGCTTGGAATTCTTTTAATCACGCAAAAATTCTAACCTTTTACTTAGTTATACCTGACTTTGGCCTAAACAACAAGGAATGGTATTGCGCCAATGTCAGAAGTAAATAAGCAATTCTAGCGAATGGAAGGCTTTATTGAATTCATGAAGGCAAACCTACACCTCATCAGTTTAACTGACTGCAATTATAAACATATTTAATCATATATTTACAAGTTGCCAGCAACCTAAACAGATCACAACCTATTAGAAAAGGGCTCTTATTTATTAAGTCTGAAAGCCTTATTCTAAAGACTCACTCATCAACAGTGGTAGCATACAGCATTAAATTATTCGCAAAGATTGGGGCAACATTTTAAGAAATTACCCTTTAGGAACAAAAATATTAATGGGATTCTAGCTTCAGATAACAACAGAATCAGAAATGGTGAGTGAATCAGACAAAGCATTCATGGAGGAGAATTGTGCAGACCATGTGATCAAGCAGTGGTGCATTGTGTCCATTGTTTAGAAACAAAGGATCTGAATGGTAGTGTGACTCATGAATCAGTTAATAGCAAAAGGTTAGTAACAACTAGATGTTAAGTCGGGGTCATAAACACCAGATACACATACATGTGTGTGTGTGTGCATATATATTAAACACACAAGCATATATACACCACAGATATCTTTTACATATCATATATAGCTGTGTTCTCTCTCTCTTTCATATATATATATATATATGTATGTATATATATATATATATGTATATATATATGTATATATATATATATTATATATATATATATATATATTATATATATATATATATATATATTATATATATATGTAATGCCTCAAGGAGCTTATCATCAAACTCAACTGGATGTCCTGTTCAATCTTCATCTTCAAGTCTGAAATCTCCACTTTTGAATTTTGCAAACCATCTTCTGCAAGTTCTTTCATTCAAGCATTCTTTCCCATAAACTGAGTGTATGGTTCGAGTCACTTCAGCTGCTGAGTTTCCTTTTTTGTACTCATAAAGCATTATGTCCCTGAAATGCTCTTTGGATACCTCCATGTTAGAAAGGGCTTTAAATCAAAGAAATTTTAATTCTATTATTCTGTAAAATAATATTTAATTAGTTTAAATGTACACAAAAGCATAAAAATAATTTTTAATTCCATTAGACATTCTAAAACACTATTAAATTTCATTCAATTTTAAAAAAAGGTAAAATCGGACAGAACTTATGGGATGACCTGACATTCTAGTCATAGACTGATCAATGTCTTATAAGTGAGTTCAGTAGATGGAAACTGTGAGGGACCCCTTTGTGTGTGTGTGTGTGTGCATATCTGGTTATGAGGAAATATTACCTTATTTAGAAACAAGTGAGAGTCAGTGACAGATGAGCATCCAGCTGTAAAAAATCCACCTCAACAAATCCATCTGATCCATGCAAATATGGAAAAGTGGACATTAAATGGTGATAGATAGATCATCATCATCATTTAAGATCCTTTTTTTCCATGCTGGCATCGGTTGGACAGTTTGAAAGGATTTGATGAGTCCAAGGACTGCATCATGTTTCAATGTCTGCTTTCGTTTAGTTTCTATGGTTGAATGCTCTTCATTAGGCCATACACTTTACAAGGTTACAGATTTGTAGGTACATGGTACTTCGTTGTGCAAACACAATATACCATGAAGTATACTAAATGTTTTCATCAGTCAGTTCCACATTGTATTGCGTCAGTAATTCTTCTTACATTGTTTTGTTAAGGTTCTTTCTACAGATATTCTATAGAACTTAGAACCAACACTGGTTGTTTGCTACAATTTACATGTGGCATCTCAACATCTCGATATAAAACATTGTAGCAAACAATCAGTGCTGGCAATAAGTTCTATAGAATATCTGTAGAAAGAACCTTAACTTTACAGAGCAGACTGGGTGCTTCTTTCATGGCACCAGCACTAGTGAGGTCACCATGTAACTAGCAAAGATTCTGATGCCCCAAAATGTGGGGGTTCATGCTAAGAGATGAAGGGTTAAAGGTAAGCAAAACCAAAACTGAAGACAGTAGTGGCATCGTTGCCAACTGTGAGACAATGTCCTTGAGATACTTCCTTCTTATATGCATGACTTGGTAACCAGAGTTTGGAATGAAGCAAGGAAGACAAAATCAGAAACAAATTTATTGATATCAATGTCGAAAGAATTTTGGTAAAACATTAAAATAAAGACAGCAGTCAAATTAAAACACAACAATCTTATATTTTCGATTGAGACCAAAAAATATAAACATTCTTTTGTGAAAGTCAGGCACCAACTTGACATTAGAATGGTAAGAAACATAAGAAAAGAAACATTGGACCATTACTGAGATGCTAACAAATCCAAGACAGCAGCAGAATTTGTAACAACCTGCTGGATTAAAGAATGGCTGAACTTGAATTCTTGAACAATGAACATAACTCCATAATTCATATGCCAAAGAGGATCCAAATATCAGGGACAATACAAATTTGCATGACATTCTTAAAAATTTCAAGAGTGAATGGTTGCACAAAAAAATGACAAAAACAAGTCTCCACTTTTGTTTTTAAATATGTGTTCTTTAGAATCTTGCCACTGAGCAAGTGGTTGGTCAACAATTCTAAAATTCTAATCAGGAAGACTATACATAGACATTGCTAAAACGATCTACAATGCTGTCCATAAGAAAGAATGGACTAGGATAAATGTAGTGAATTCCTTTGTTTCTGAATACATACATATATATCACTGCAAGGAATAATGGTGAAAGATTTCCATTAAAACTTTCACCAAGTACAAATATAACAGACCTGATATAGTTGTTTGCAACAGAAAATAAAAACTATGTCAGAGAGGTCAGCTACTTTGCAAACAAAAGCACTTCTTTCAAAATCAGTGAGAAAGAGAACACTTCTAATCATGGATATCTGCTGAGGGTAAAAAATGGGTCAGTTGCTCCACCCAGGGTCAGACTTTTTAAGAGATAATTAGAGGCAAACTCTTAGTAGTATCAGGAATTTCAGCTTTCTGTCTGATTCAGTAGTTTGGTAAATCACTTGACATAAGCCTCTCTCTCTCTCTCCCTGGCTTAAGAGGCACAGGTCAAGAAGTCACTGTGAAAAGGAACAGCTTTGGATGAGTCACAGAGCAAGATATGACTTCCGACACTCAGGTCACATAAGTTCATTTATTGTGGCCCAATCAACTATTTACTAGGAATTTACTTTATTTCTGTACAAGACTCTATGGTGGAGAGATGACTTTTCTCATTTGGATCCAATCATTTGACTGGTTGCAAGATAATTTCAAAGCATCACTTCAAACTTATTGAGGTATCTTTTTAATATTGATGCAAAACCATGTGATGTTATGATTTTATTTCACAATGTTGTGATTTTATACTAAAATACTATTTGCCTTTTACTGGTAGTTTGTGAGTCTAGATTAAGTTGCTATTTTAACATTGCACTCCAGTACACTGATATTAGTCACATAATTCCATGATTTTAGATCAAGTTATATTTTTATGTTGTTGCGATTTGTTTTAAAGGCTTTGTACAAGGATAGGAAATTTTTTGTTTATCTATTGAAGAATCATTACTGCAAATGATTGCAAGGATGAAACACCAGGAATGCTATATGTGGCTCTCATAGGACTCATATAATGTTTCGATTAGGTAAGAATCAAAGAATTTAGGAATTCCATGGTTACCATCCCAGCTCTTCCAGGAATCTCAAATGTTACAAATTGAAAAATGTAATTTACCTGCGATTGATAATATTTAGATTAAAATTTTTACCTTACATGCTTACAAACACCCGTTACACTCTCAGAGTGGTTGGCATTATGAAGGGCATCCAGCCATAGAAAACCAGGCCAAATTAGACTGAAGTCTGGTGCAGCCTTCCAGCCTGCCAGCACCAGTCAAACTGTCCAATCCATGCCACCACAGACAATGGACATTAAATGATGATGATGATTGATACAAGTATCACAAGACCGTGATTTTAGATGAATGGTGGGAAAGTTGTGTCCATTTGAAGGAAAAAGTGAGGGTTTCAAGTGCTAATTTTTACACTGAAGCAGAGTTTTATTGATTGTACTTGATTTGAAACTCATCATTTCAACTAATTGTGAATTTTAGAAACTAATTGTGAATTTTAGAAACAGCTATTTATACTTTTAATCTACATTTGTAATTACTTTTTGAAAACATAAATATGAATTGTAGCTTAGCACATCTTCATTCATCACAATGTGTACCGTTATAGAAGTGGCCCTGGATCCTTCCTTATTGGAGCATGCTTTAGAATATTTAGAGAACCTATTAAAATTTGTTTGTATTTTGTTAGAGTTTACTAAAAATAATTATATTTTATCGAGGTTTGGCAATGAATGAAATATATTCCTTGTTGATATTCCTTGTTGATTCTATGACCAATTTGGTCTCTCAGTGCTTCCAAAGATCTCTGGAATAAGACGATCACTTAACTGAAAAACAAGACTTGGTGAAAGATAGAGTGTCCAGCAGTAAAGTCCTGCCGAAAATGACTCTCTGTCCAACCCATGCTAGCATGGAAAAGCTGACATGAAATGAACAATTATGATTTAAAGCTTGTTTTTCAATGAACTGTAAATTTTTAAAACAAGTAAGACTCGTAAATACTTTTAGAAAATGTAAAATGAGATTTGAAGTGTGACTCATTGTTTTGTCACCCCTTTAAGGGTCAGTCATAGATATTTTATATTTGAGCCTGCTTTGTTTATGACAAAAAAATAAGGACTTTTAAAAATTGAGGGCACCTCTTAAATTTTTTTAGATTTTATTAGAGTGCTTATGAATAATTATCCCAGTAGTATCAACCAGACCATCAGATGCAGTGATATACTGCTGATCACAATGCACTTCCAATTTTATCTTGATTACACCATTCCTTTCCATCTTGACCCAAATTGCTTCAAAAAATCCTCTTTCCATCATCATGGAGGCAAGGGGCCTTTTCCAGCCTCTTGGATACCACTTAGCAACTGCATGGGTCCACCTGTTGTCTGTGAACCTTGCAACATGTCCAGCCCAGTGGAATTTGTGCTTTCAGTATTCTGCAATCACATCATTCACGCCACTGCATTCTTGAATTATCTCATTTTGAATGTGCTCTCTCAAAAGCTAAAAGAATGAATAATTATATTTTATACAATAAGTGAGATTGAGACATGTTAAAGATTTATTATGGTGGCTTTCTCAGATGTCAGTTAGCTTTAACGTGGCCTCCTGACATAAGAAAAAATCCAGCTTCTGTTTCAGTTTAAAATGATAATAGAGTGTCATGATAGTGTAATATTATATCCAGTGATTTATATCCAGTGATTTTGACAAAGCTATGATTTAAAATGATAATAGTGTTATTGCCACGATACTGTGACTTCACTCTGAGAAAATTTTACAAAAGACCTTGTTAGAATCAACCAATACTAGATAAACACTGATCTGCTTTATAAATATTCAATGTAAGAACAAACAACCTGCTGAAAAAGTTATTACCAGATTGATATGACATCATAAAGAAAGTGATTGAAGAATTCAAACATCTAAGATGTTTGCCCTTTTTATTCCATAATAGTTTTTTCTAAAGTGCAACAAACAGAAAGATTAAACAATAAAGCAGCATTTTCTTTTCCTTTTACATCTGTTTTATATTGTGTTTTTTTTTATAAGATTAGTTTACAAGACCATCATCTTCAATCTTAAGCTAGGAAACCCCATCATGGAGCAATCTGCTCATGTTTTACTATTTACTGTATAATATAGTTTATTTCTTCATTTACAACCCAAAACAGGCCCCTGGGCAAATTAATTCACTGAGCTCTATAACACTTATTTATTGACAGCAAGCCCCAGCATACATCAATCTGATTTGGGCCCCTGCACCCATGAAGGCTACAAGGCACATCAATGCCCTGGCTTGTACTGTATATATTAACTGGCAACAAATCACAGTATACATAGACCACAATTTTCCTCGACAACCCTAGACCCATGAAGGCCCCTATGCAACTGCCCAGTGTATCTATGCTTGAGACAGCCCCTGAATCAGTAAAGTGTTCTCATGTCACACTGTCTGTTAAAATAATCATTCATGATTGTGCTCAGCAGTATGTTATTTTTTATATTTCTAATTCAAGGATTCCGAATTGCAACCCTTTAATATAAATATTAGTCAATATATTTGGATCAGATATTGTACTTATGTTGATGTTTTTTTTTTATGTTGTTCTATTTGAAACTTTGGAATTATTTTTCAGTCTTCTGGACTCCTGATTTATCTCAAAAAAAAAAAAAAAAAATTCTACAGTGGCTTACTTACATAATATTCAAAACCAAGAATATCACTTTGAGATCTTGCATAGGTGGTCCCTGGCGCTTTCTCTGTTCATGAAATAAATTTTGTCTCAGAACACCACTTTCGAATTACTGTGAACTCATTTCCATCAAACTAATTATTGATTTCAAATTTTGGTACAAGGCCAGCAATTTCAAGGGAGGGACTAAATTGATTACATCGACCCCAGTGCGTAACAGGTACTTATTTTATCAATCCCAAAAGGATGAAAAGCAAAGTCAACCTGGCAGAATTTTAACTTGGAATGTAAAAGACCAGAAGAAATGCTGCTAAGCATTTTGCCTGGAATGCTAACATTTCTACCAGCTTGCAGCCTTCAAAAAATGCATCACAGCTGTATGTAATCTTAGATTCATTAAATATAATTATAATTGACATTTCTCTCTCTCTCTCTCTTTGATCTAAAACGGTTCAAACCTCACTAATATCTTGAACCAAAATTCAATATTACAACATACTTTATAGTTTGTGATGCTTATAGAAGTCAGTGGTTCGCTCCCTTCTGTAGTTCTGTGTCCCCTTTCACAGTTGTTTTATAAACACTCCCCATCTTTTACAAAGAGTAAACAGAAAAACAACAAATTATTTTAATCAAACAGAAGCTAACTTTGAGCAGTGGTTTATTCTCCCTACTTTCGTCTACTATTTCATCAACATGGCCCCCTTTTAGATTATGCCGTGAAACATCTTCACCACTATCCTATTTCTTTTCCAACTGGGGTAGCCATGTAACCCCACTTACAGTAAGACATCTGTGTCTTTCCTTTAGTCATACTTTAACCTCTCAGCAGCTGCTATAAAGCCACCTCATTCAATACTAATTCCCCTACTCAGTGGATGGGGGGGTGTCTTGTCTTGCAGCCCCAGCTAAAGAAACCATGCCAAAACAGACATTAAAGCTTGGCACAGTCCCCTGGCTCACGAACCCATGTCAAATTGTCCAATCTGTACAAGCATAGAAAATGGACATCTAACAATGATTTAACTGGAAAAAATTTGTAATTGTGATCAAAATAATAAGAAAAGGCTCAGGTTTTACAAGTCACATCCTATAACAAATACAGCATCGTGTAAAGTACAAAGTATACGCGTAAGCCTTGCAATCCACAATGTATTCATCTAAAGTTTATTTAAATGTATTTTTTAAATACCATATCATTACCGTGATATCATGGTAATTAAAAATGGGGTTGATTGTTATGAAGTAATTAATCTATCATTGGCATGAGTAATGACTAAATATGTTTTGTTACACTCAACTTCCGATAGGTTTTAAGGTTGTGCTTACAAACACGTATTTATATAAAAGGATAATGATGCAGTCCAAACATTTTATACAGTCCTGAGCTTAATGTCTACATATAGAAAGAATGTAATTACTGAAGTTTAGAGTCTGCCATAAGTTTCGACTTTTGACTGAGATATCATAATTAATGGCTAATAATTAGTAAATGACATCAGTTATTTAATTACTAAATACCGCTTCTCAGGGTGTGTCTAAGTACCCATTTCATATGGCTTCAAAGTACTGCTAAAATTGGTCTAATTTTAAAATATTTTCGTGGAATGTGAGTATATTAGAGTGCACACCCTTTTCCGACAGCATTAGGAGTTCCCTGTGCTTGCCTGCCCACCTCAAGTATGTCATATATGGGTACAATAAGTAGAATAATAAAAATATAAGCAACACTTTTCTAATGTTCAACATGTAACACTTATTTTTGTTATCCAAATTCTAGAGATAAGGCTTTGTTTCTTTGTGAGGAAAGAGCTCAGACACTAGGGAATTCAAATAACGTGGTAAACAAAGACAACCATTAGCATTAGAAGAATATTCTATGTTAATCGGTAGACATTGTCCCACAATGGGATCCACTGGAGACAATCTTTATTCACTTCGTCTCACGGCACACCAACAAAATCTTTTGTGTTCTGATTTCCAATTCAAACAATGCAGTTGATAGGGATTAACACAGGCCTCATGGGCGAGCAAAAGATGGTATGAACGGTGAGGCAGGAGATGAGGAAGAAAGTAATAACAGGTTGTGAAGATATGGAGATGGAAGCAGAGAGAAGGGTAAAAAGTGGGAATGGAAGTAATGACATTTTGTGTAGAGCTATGCTGGTGAAATAGTTTACTTTTCACCATTAATTTTGTGAAAGACACATGTCACACCTTAGGAAAGCCGAGTTAAACGCAGTGGTGGTGGTTGAGAGTAGAAGCATTAAACCGTGATGAGAAATCTGAAGACTATTCGTTGCTAAACAGGTTGCGAGAAGAGAATTAGTGTTCGCAAGCTGTGTGTGGTTGAATGCGAGGTACTTAGGTGTATATGAAGGCACGTTTATACACACACACACGAGCGTGTATACATCTTCCTATGTTACTGTATGTAATAACTTACATTTAAATACCTAAGTGGATTTTTGCTAGTCATGTGCACATTCATTAGTATATCTTCATTAATGAGACACGTATATCACTAACACTTTTAGGAAAGCAGGACATGGCACTCGTTAACCCTCATTTTTTCAACGACTCAGTTTCGATTACCATTCGAAACAAACATGACCGTTACAAAATCTGCAGCTCATGCAACGAACTAATATTCGTATGCATTCTGATACTTATCCACATTGTAAATATACGACTGTTAGTTGGATCACTTCAGAAGAAACCTTTATATGACCCCTCCATACGTTCCTTTAAATAGTGCTTGTATGTGTTAAAAAGGAAATAACATTATCGAATTACTAGAAATAGCAGCCAAATCTTCGTTCAATTTCCCTGTATTATCTTAAAAGGGAAAAACTCATTGGTTAATGTAGAACCGGATGCACAGACGAGATTGTCACGGCTTGACTGCTTCTGATCGTAAATTCTTTGAATCACGGCTGATCTGGAGCTAAACAATAGGAACATTATAGAGATGTTAAAGGACAAGGCCAAATATGAAGAAATTCATGTCATTCATCTTCTAACACTATAAAAGAGTGACGTGATGGTAAAATCGTAGAAGTATCGGGAAAAAAATGTCTTGATGTATTTATTCCGGTTTTTTTTTTTTTTTTTACGTTCTGAATTCCAATCCTGACGAAGTCAACTTTGCTTTTTATCTTTTCAGGGTCAATAAAATGTTGGACCAGTCGAGTATTGGTCAACTGTATCGACTAACCCCTTTCCTCAAAATTGCTGGCTTGTGCCTAAAAGTGAAACAACCTTTGAACACCACAAGCCATCGACTTCAACAAGTTATTGCCTTTAATCAATGTGTGCCTGTGTATGTGTAATACTGGCTAATGAGGAGAAAACATGGACAAAATACGGGAAACACACAAGACTGACAAATCCTCGTCACCGTCTAAATTAAGTAAATCCCTAAGAGTAATAATGATTCCATATTCTGTGACGTGGTGTGAACCAATGACGAATGTCCAGTCGTCACAGCACTTTAGCTTTTACAACCTGTTATTCTCCATCAGCTAATAAAATTGAGGGTTATGGTAGCATTTATAATAGCATCAATCGAAGGAAAGACTAAACGCTTGCAGTGAAATATATTTTAGCAACTAATGGTTCAATATCCCAGACATGTGGTTCGGACAAACACATGAACAAGTGTACATTCACACACTCACAACCTAAACCAAATTCATATTCAGAAATACACTCCTCACTTTCAAGGGCAGGTTCTTTCGTTGATTTAAGATATCTTTGAATATTGTCATGTCTTGAACTCTGGCAAACAGAATTGCGTGTGTTTTTTCCTGTAATGATATCCAAATTATATACGAGAAAGAAATTGTCATATATACACGCATATAATTAATAGAGGAACAATATCTGAGCTGGTGGGTTGGCAAAATCGGTGGAGCGTCGGACAAACTTCCCTGCAAGACTCAGTTAATACCTTTTACTTTCAGAGTTCAAATACTGCTGAGCTCAAGTTTGCCTTTTAACCAACTAAGGGTCAATAAAATATCAATCAAGTAGTGGGTCGAATCATAATACAAGAAGAATATATTGACCACACAACACATTTGCAAAAGAAGGTTGTTTGTTGGCGGTCAGAGAGTGACCACTGGTTTCGCGCCTATAAAGCGCTCAGCTTTATAGGAACTCGTCAGACTTAAATGACCGGAGGTGTACACACACACACACACACACACACATATATATATATATATATATTAGTCGATTTAATCGAATCCAAATGACACCTAAATAGTTAACTGAGTAATGTTGATGATGGACGAAACTAATTTCTCCAAGATATTTAATCCGACACTTTTTGTCACATTGTCCGTTTTCTTGTGTCTTCTACAATTACATGTAATCAATAGGTTGAGCTTTCGTTGCAACTATGATATAAACTCGAAAACAATTTCCCAACATGAAAGTAATGAGGTTCTTCTGTAGTGAATACGCTTTGCAAGTTTCGATTCCTGGTTAAAATTCTTACATTTACTTCTGTGTAACGATTGAAAAAGTAACAAACGTTATAATTCACACACATTCATTGTCTGCGGCAGTCCTGGAATTTTTTTTGTTATTATTTATGTGTGTATGGTGGAGATTCAGAATAAATGTATTCAGTTTGGCCCTTCATGATTCTGGAGTTAAATTCCACTTAACACGACAATTTTTATATCTGTTCAGTTGAGGTTCAAATCCTCAGAGGCTAACTTCAACTCATCTGGGTCGGTAAAATACATATTAGGCATGCACAGGGCTCAATTTGAGGTGGGAAAATCCTTGTTATAAGGATGATGAAAGATGTATTAGCGAAATAACCTCAGATTTGTAACGCCGAACTGAGTATGTAACAAGGTTTCAATTCCCTATCAAATCCACTTTCACTTCATTAGTGCTGCTAAAGCCCAGGTCAAAACAGCATCCCGTTTTCACTCCCCAAACGCTTTGTGATATTGCCAAAAAAACCCCAGAATTCTTAGAAGTCTGTAAACCACACAGAGCCAACGGACCGACGTTTTATGACATTATAGGGACTTCTCAAGATCCTGAATTTAAATCCTGCCAAGAATAAAAAAATCTAACATCATTTCTTCCTATCAGAATCGAAAAACTAAGTATCAATTGTATACTAGAATCGATTATTTCAATGGATCACAGCTATTCAAATGTTGTGAATGTCACATTTCGATGAAGTGCAGCAGCAACCCTAATTGCAAGTTATTTCCTTTTACTTATTATGTTGCCAATATCATCCTCAAGCGGGGCTTGAACGTTGTAAATTACCATTTTTCTAACCTGATAAATTTGAAAAACATAATTAAAAAAAAAAAACAACATACGGCCGTAAAATGGTAAAAGCGCACACTGAGGACTAAATCTATTTTTCGTCCCTTTACGTCAAGTTCCATCGGTTTTGCCGGTCATCTATTATAATAATTCAATTTAATCTCAGACTTGTTGAACCCACCCAGTAATTGACTGGCATTTTATTTTATCGACCCTACAAAAATGAACAATATTTGAACATACAATATAAAGGGCTTTTAATTCCCTTGTAATCGATAACAAAAATATCAGATACATACAGTATTGATATAAGGAATTACGAGGTTCACCGATAAGTCTATGGGTTTATACCATTGCAACTAGTCCACCATGTGAGGCGGATTCTTAATCTGGTGGCACCAGATCTTTGCGTGAATGCAAGGTGTGTGTGTGTGTGTTGAAACAGTGGTGGAAAGGCTCCTAGAATTAGTTAACACTACTTAAACATGTTGATTAATAACACATTTTAACTTAATCTGTCCTTATCTTTTGCGTCTAGTCCTCCTCAGTATGTACACAGCAATGAAACAACAGCAGTATGTATACGCGTGTGTGTCTTTGAATTTATGTATGCGTGCTTCTGTAAATGTGCGTTTTTTATTTTGCTTGTTTTGTTTTTTGAGCGTATAAAGGAAGTGAATCTGTGATACACATCTAGTGCGTATACACACACTATACACACATACACGCGCGCACATGCAGTGGTACATGTGTAGATAATTACTGTATCTTCCTATCAATAGGTTATCTCTTCAATACCAACAGTTGAAAAATATACACTTAAGGTTGTAGTATACAACATACATAAACACACACATAAAGAACTACGCAGACAAGTGGACAGATTTATGAGCGACCTCCTTGTTACCGTTCGAGAATTCCTATATTTTTCATGTGTGTGTATAGATAGGTGCGTTTATGTGTTTTTAAAATAGTCATGCTGCACATGTGAACGGAAAGAATTATCCAAGAGAGACAAAGAATAAATGAAAGAGTGTGGCAACAAGAGCAAATAAAGGAAAATGGAAGCAATGTGTAGGGGAGGAGAGAGAACGAAAATGAAAGAATAACGTTGAAAGAGAAAGGAAAGAAGAAAGTGGGTGGATGTTATATGAATGAGAGAAAAAATATGAGAGAGAGAAGGGATCGTGTGGACATGAAGAAGGAGTAAGAAAGAGGAATAAATGAAAATGTGTTTGTATGACATGATGTAGAGAAGAGAAAAAGAAAGTAAATGAGAGAGATATAAAAGAAGAGGCAGTAAAAGAGAGTGTGGAATGGATAATAAAAGGGGGGAAAAGGCGCGTGTGAATGTAAAAGATGAAAGAAATAAGCAGAGAGAGAAGGGTATGAAGTTGCATAGTAGGACACTTACCGTCCAAGACACACCATATTCCATCAACATCTTCGTGTTGTATGTATGAATCCTCAATTGTTGGGTCATAATCCTGAACAAACAGTTTCTGAAAGAACTGGATAGTGAGTGCCGACTTACCGACACCACCTTCTCCGACTACGACCAACTTGTAAGTGCTAGAGTCATTAGGTGGTTTCACCATTGTGATATGTTGCCGGTTTCGTTCCTAGCAACCCCCCCACATACACAACCGAGCTGCTTCGGATTCTGGTCTGTCGTCTTGCGACCCTCTATGTACGTGTGACACAAACAACTCGTAGAGGTTTTGTTTTCAGAATTTGCCCACCAACCGTAGCGATCGGTTCCAATGAGGAATGAATGAGCGAACAAGCGAACAAAATGATAAAACGCTTGATACTGACTGGGCTTTGCCCTGTTACTGCTATTGTGGGAGATACTGCTGTTGATAGTGATAGTAATTGGTGATTCTGCTGGTGGTGCTTGTGACGGTGACGATGATGGTGAAAAGAAGAAGCAGAAGCTGGTGATGGTGGTGGTGGTAACGATGGTAATGATGATGATAATGATGCCGTTACACTTCCTTGTTAGAGAAACTACGCCAGATCCATGCCTGCTGCGTTTGATGCTGCTGCTGCTGCTACTTCAACTTTTCTTCTCTCTTCTTTACCATTATGAATATCAACATTATCATTGTCATTGAAACAGGAATTGTATTCGAAATTATATCATTATTTTTATCATTATTATTATTTAAAATCCTTCTCCAATTTATAATCGAGGTGTTGTGGTCTGTACGTTCTGAGCACACACACACGCTCTCTCTCTTTCTCCCTCCCTCTCTCCAATGGATGGATGCTCTATTTTGACGACTGTATTTTATCACAGCAATCTCCACCCCATCATTTTTTTACCCACCCACTAATATATGTATGTGTGTGAGTGTGTGTAATCTACGTACATATGTATTCATGTGTAGTATGCACGCATGTATATATGTGTGTATGGCACACACATAGATATGTGTATGATTGCATGAGAATGTATTTTCCAGCATAAATCATGTGTAAAAACGTGTTTGTAATAAAAAAAAAGAAGACAAAAGCGTGTATGGGTGAGAAAATAAGTATATGTTCCAATATATGTGTGTGTGACTAGGAAGCTAGGTGGTCGTAAGAGTGTTATGAAAGAGTCTTTAGGTATTTCAAAGATAATACAAAAGAAACGTGTAGTTGCGGAAGATAGGGAGAGGCGCAGATAACGAGGGCGGGAAACGAAGAATCGACAGAGCTAAGAAAGGTTGTGCGTTTATTTGCGTGTATCAAATATATGCTTTGTATACAACAAAGCATATATTTAATTGTAATCACAGGACTATGTTTATAAGTGTACATTTACTGTGTAAATACATCATAGAAAGAAATACATGTTTAAAGAATTCTTTTAACATTGGTGAACCCCACAAAAGGAACCCGATGGCTAACTTTTGGGGTTTCACTGCGTGCTGGGCTCCATCTACCACCTTACGTAGGGCAAAACAATAATAAAAAAAAGACAACACACACAGACATACTCGCTTAAATCAGAACGATAGCAAGGGCTCCAAACACTTCCGCAGTGATTCGACATGGGCTCAGCTTGAATTTTTTTATTTTTGTCAATGTGTAAAGGGGTTGGGTGGAAATTGAAGGAAAATGCGAAGCAAGGATGTGCAGTTCCAACAAAACTGACTGGTTAAGCGTTTAATGCAAGATCTTGCAGGAACTGAGACCAGGAGAAAAAGGTTGACGCTACAATTACTCAGTTCAAAGGAACAGTGACGGTTGTAGTAGTGTTAGAGTGCTGTACTGATGTGGTTGAACGTCTGCTGGGAAGAGAATCTTGAATTTCTTCTCTAGAACGGTTGTGTGTCTGTGTAGCAGCAGAACTGTGTTCTACATATGGAAGCAGTACACGAATGTAGGTCTGAACATGTGTTCAGAAAGTTAATCATATATACTCATTATAATATATGCATCATAGATTATAGTTATCAAATTATTTTATATATTTATTTAAAAAAATATAGACTGCTCTACCTCTTAGAGTGTGCCTCTCAAGATTTATGTTTTTCTAAAAACGATATATATCTTTTACTTGTTTCAGTCATTTGACAACTGTGGCCATGCTGGAACACTTATTTTTTTCACGCATTTCAGCTCAAAGAGTGTGGTCATGGTGGGGTACTGCTAATGTCATCACCTTCTCAATGGCCATTCTTCAAGGCGGATAGCTGGCAGAAACGTTAGCATGCCAGGCGAAATGCTTAGTGGTATTTCGTCTATCTTTATGTTCTGAGTTCAAATTCCGCCAAGGTCAACTTTGCCTTTCATCCTTTCAACGTTGGCAAAATAAGTACCAGTTGCATACTGGGATAGATCTAATTGACTGCCCCCTCCCACCAAAATTTCAGAGATTGGCTTTTGGTGAAGGAGGGAGTTTGATATTGGTGCCCTCTTTTGAGTTTCTTGCGGTGATATAGGTTCATTTGGGACCTTGGACAGCAGAAGGTCAAGTTGTTTCTTGAAAACATCTACCTCCACTCCATGTAGAACTCTCAGATTCTTTGGGAAGATATTAAATAGCCATGGGCCCTTGAATCCCAAGCTGTTGCAGTACATAGTCTTCACTCTGGATGAGATGGCTGGGACATTTAGAACAGTGCAGTGATGTCCAGTTTGGCATTGAGAACTACACCAACCACCAAAGTTTGGTGCTATCCTCTCCAGGAACTTCCGTATACATATAAAAGCACCCATTACACTCTTGGAGTGGTTGGCATTAGGAAGGGCATCCAGCCATAGAAACCATGCCAAATCAGACTGGAGTCTAGTGCAGCTCCCCAGGTCTGGTCAAACTGTCCAGCTCATGCCAGCATGGACAATGGACATTAAATGATGATGATGATGATGATATAATGGCTGTGTGGTTAAGCTTGCTGATTTGTGTCTTTTCCTATAGCCCTGGGCCAACCAATGCCTTGTGAGTGAATTTGGTTGATGGAAACTATGTGGAAATCCATCAGATGTGTGTGTGTTGTTGTTTGTTCCCCAACCACTTCACAACTGTAACTTCAGTTCAACAAAAGACACCAACAGAATAATTATCAGATTTAAAAAAACAAAGAATTGCAGTCGATTAGTTCAGCTAAATCCTTTCAAGGCAGTGCCCCAGCATGGCCACAGTCCAATGACTAAAACAAGTAAAACATAAGTTTTTTTTTTCACCCTTGTATGGATCACATGGAATTTGTTGACAGTTTTTCTGCAACTGCTCTTCCTGTCACCAACCCCCATGGTCAAGCATGGAATACGGGAAACAAAGGAGACTATTCACATGAGGGCAACACTCATTTGCAACTATCAGGCAACAAGAAAACAGCAATACACACACACACACACACACACACATACATAGATCGGAAGGGCACCCAGCCATAGAAACCCTGCCAAAGTAGACAGTGGAGTTTGGTGTAGTCCTCTAGTTGGCCAACTCCTGTCAAACCACCCAACCCATGCCAGCATAGAAAACAGACATTAAATGATGAGGATATACACGTGCACGCACATACATATGTATAAGTATCAAGTAAAACTCTTCAACATGGTGCCCCAGCATGGCCATAATCAAATAACTGAAACAAAAGAAAAAAACTGATACACGTACACATGTATGTATACATGTAATGTGGTATATATTCTATATGCATGTAATGTATATATATAATAGATGGATAGATTTTTACATTTTACATATATACGCATAGACATGTATATAAAGAGAGCATTTAATCTGCATTCTGTACAGATATTTCTATATATACAGACTGATAAAGCATGTAATGACTATGTCCACCTTGTCCTAAACCAAATTTTTTCTTATTATATGGGAAGCTAATCTTCACATCCACCTCAGTTCTGGTTTTAATCACCCAGAAATGCTTCCAAACACTTCAAATTATACTCATAACTCACACCCCTCCCTCTCACCATTACCAGCATCTCTCTTATATTTCTATTGTTCTGATGCTGCAGCTATTTCCATGTTTTAGTGAAAAGCATCATTGCTTGTTAAGGTCTTGAGATACATTCCATCACTTCGTTCCATCAACTCATTTAGCTGCAAGGAATTTCAAACTGCCCCAGCATATAACACATCCAAGGAATCCAAAATCTGAGTGATTACAGGCTCATTTACACAAGTTATTATTATTGGGCCCATGGCATATGGTAAAGCTTCTTTCCACAACAACGAGGCAATTCTTTACCAGAGAAATAAACTGAAATCTATAATTTCTGTATTGGAAACAAATTTATTTCTAGCACACACACACAAGCACACAGCCTTCAGTTGCCTTTTAGCCACATCCATAATCATCATTATTCAAACATTAACTTATTATTATTATTATTATTATTAGAGACCAGAAAGTGAATTACTTTACCAATACTTATTTCGTTTGAAGAATTAAGCAACTGAAATAAGAATCTTTTATCTGTAGATTTGAGAACATTTATTTCGGGAGGATTCAACCAAGGAGACGTTAAGATTTAGAGCTTATTAATATTGTAGTTGCTTTTTTTATGGCATTTTATGTCACTTGTTTCAGTCATCAGACTGCAGCCATGCTGGGGCATCACTGCCTTGAAGAATCTTTTTTAGGTAAATGAATCAATCCCAGGACTTACATTTTTTGGGGTCTGGTACTTATTCTATCAGTCTCTTTTGCCAAACCTTCCTCTCAGCCCCATCTTCTCACCCCATTGTGCTGCTGCTGTCCTAAGACCCGAGAAAAAAAAAGGTACAATACCTGTGGTAAATGTAGGACAGAGATAGATATAAAATGAATAAAACTATATAAAAGGCATGGATACATATGAAGCGAATCCATACACACGGACAAACACACATACATGAAACTTCATGGACGGCTATAACGATGTGACAACAACAACAACACTGTGGGCAAACAAACACAGAGGAACACAGGAACTGTATCATTTTTTGGTTCTTGGGTCTTAGGACAGCAGCAGTACAATGGGGTTAGGGGAAGGCTACACTGCTGCTAGAAACTATGACACATACACAAGCATACACACATGCACACACAAACAAGGACACAAACGCATGCACACATAAGAATATGCATCTTAGGAGAACAGAATGGAGTAAGTGGAGCAAAAACACACACACAGAAACGAAAAGTGTCGCTGAAGAGGTCACAGATGTGTGACAAAAGATTTCCAGACAATGGACTTAAATAAGAACAGTAATAAACGGGTGAAGAAAAAAATATATATAGTCCATAGTGGTGCTCCAGCATGACCATGGCTGCATGGCTGAAAAGAGTAAAAGAATGTGTGTTTATTTGACCAAAAAATAAATAAATAAAATGACCATCTGGAAATACAACAATATCTGTTTCAACACACGATTTCACATCAGGAATTTTGCAAAACAAATTGATAAACATAAATTATAAAAATTACGGAGATGTACTTGCATAGCAAGTGACCTGATCTGAGATCATGTGCTGGAACGAAAACAGATGCAGCACAGAATTTTATCAGTGATCAGGACACGGTCTCAAAGTGACGAAAATATTTTAGCAAATTAAATTTAAATGTTGAAGTGAATCTAACAATGTTTGTGTGTTTTTAAATGGCTTATAAACACCTTCCACGTTTCAATTGTTTTTAATTATAAAAATATAAACTTTTAAAAACTGAAATTTTTTTTTGTATTTGTAGTAAATCAAATTCCTCCCTACCCTGTTCACCACATTTTTTGACTTTGTTTTTCATTTGTTTTGAGGTTTTTTTTTTTTAACGCGCTGCAAATCCTATCCCAAAGATAATTTCAGTTGGTTGCTATGGGAACATTCAGACAGATCAACTCCCACTGAAAGCCCCTAACAAACATTGTTTCATGTAGTTTACTACAGAGAAGTAGTTGCTCCTGATAGTCTCATGGAGTGAACTGTACTCTGGATGTTGCCTACTGACATAGTTATATGTAGTGACCCACGAGCATAATAAATCACAGACATTGTCACATTCAGCTTATGACAGTGATGTAATACAATGTCACATGTACCAAAATCTTGTGCTTATGACACAGTCTCATATAGTTGTTGTTTAGCCCAAGGTCTAGTCCTGAAGCAGACCTAAACCCTAATCATTCCAGCCATTATTATCTTTTGTTTTTGAGACACAATGTATCTTGTACCCTATTATCTAATCCGTCCCTTTTGTTTTAAAGACAGTAGTGTGTGATTTAATCCTTTAGCAGTTAAACCAGTCAAATCAGGCCCAAATATTCTACCTGCTTTATGTTCAAACTGGCCTAATCCAGCCTCTCACACCTATCCTACAATGTCATTCTAAAAATAAATAATCACATCATTGAAATCTCACAGCTAAGGGATAATGCAAGGTTAACTCAAAACAATGTAAATAAATAAGCTTTGCATTTGACAGAGTAAACTGAAAGCTAAAAAGTTAAAAGGAGATTTCACTGCTATTTCTAGGAGAACAAATGACTACATAGAGGCTCCATCATTGGTTCATATTTCAGAGAATGTACCTGGAGCAAATCTGCTTGCAAAGACCATCCTCTCTCCAAACACTGCAGCCTAACTAACATGACTCTCAAATTTAACAATGCTCTTATTGTTAACAAATATTTCCTACTTTACAGTTATTTAGATGGACTTGGCCATTTTAGAGTTAAGTGACTTAACCACTAACACAATACACTGACAGGATACACATCATCAACCTCTCAGCTGGTTGGCCATCAACAAGGCCCTTGTATCTGTGAGGAATTAAATGCTGACAGATTTTGTACCAATTTCACCCATCCCTGCTCTAGATCTCTCAAACACATACAATATCAAAGATATTCATCTGAAGGGAAACTCATACTTGACACTGAACAGTTTAAGAATTGAAGAATTAAATGAGGTGAACAGTAAGTAGTCTTTGGAATGAGCAGCAGAACCTAGAGTGGCCTTGAATTGAGATTGACATCATTATCTTATGATTGAGAGGCCAAAACATCCAGATGCTGGCACTGACTCACTGCTTTTTTGATTCATAACTCTCTCTCTATATCTATCAGTATACTTGCTTAGGTGCAGACCTTCTCTCTCTCTTTGGTATGTCTTTAGATGTGTATGTGTTTATGTGAGTGTGCATTCACACACACACAAACCTAAGGCAGCAGTGTTATTTGATAACAATCCTAAACACTGCCACACCTGTTGCCAATCCTATTTCATTCCTTTCCATAAACAAAACTAATTTTATTCCTATGCCTTCCCCACCTTTATCAACATTATTTCCTGTTTCTAATTATTCTTTTTTCTACTCCCCCTCCTCCTCCTTTCTCTCACCCCCATTTTTAATGTGGGTTGTTAGAAGAACCTTTGCTAATGTCTGAAAGGATTAAATGTTTTTGTTTCATTCCTATCACAAGAGTGAGCCTCTATACAGTCATTCAGCCTGCTAAAAATACCTGTCAAATCCTGCCTCATTTGACACATTTTCACTCTTAGAAGGACAGCTTAGAGAATGAGGTCATGGGGTTCCTGTGTATATGAAAAAAATGGTTGAATGGCCACACTTAGAAAAGTTAGATCAAGACTGACCTGGGGTCAAACAACAACAAAGAGAACCTTTAAATAACCACTCAACTTGCAAGAAATAGCAGCCAAATCCCTCTCAAATCACACTTTAACCCCTTAGTATTTAAACTGGCCATATCAGGCCTCAATATTCTACTCGTTTTATGCTAGGACCAACCAGATCCAGCCTCTCACACTTACTCCTCAATCTCATTCTAAAAAGGAATAATCACATCATTGGAATCTCAACACTATGAGATGATGCAAAATCGAAAACAATGTGGAATAAATAAGTATTAGATTTTGACAGAGTAATCAGAATGTTAGGGGGTTAAATAAAGAACACATTGAAGACTGTGGTCTCCGCTGTATTAGAGAAAATGGTCACATCTGGAATACTCTTCATCATAGATCTGTCCAGTTAAAATTGACCTGAGATTTAAAAAAAACCAATCAACTGATATCATTGTTTTGGGGTTTTTTTAAATTTTACTGAAGTTAGAATTTCTTTTCTTTCAGCAGTTCTGTGGGTTGTCACCTCCTGACAACTGTCCAACCCATATCAAAATGGAAACTATACACTAAATACAAATGATAATGATGATTATGAAATTTAGCACTCAGTACTATAAGTTAGTTAATTATACTTTTTAATTACACTTGTAATTATTCAATACTGTCTTTACATACAATGAGAGCATTATGAGAGTAAGAAGTATACCTGTCTGTAAAATATATACTTTTCTATTCTAGGCACAAGGTCCAAAATTTGGGGGGAAGGGGGCTAGCCAATTAGATCAACCCCAGTATACAACTGGTACTTAATCTATCGACCCCAAAAGGATGAATGGCAAAGTCAACCTCAGCGGAATTTAAACTCAGAACGTAACTGACGAAATACCGCTAAACATTTTGTCCAGTCTTAGCCTGTCTGTAAAATATATAAACTATACCAGTTTATAAAATCATCATCATCATTTAACATCCATGTTCCATGCGGGCATGGGTTGGACAGTTTGACAAGGATTTGATGTGTTGAAGGACTGCATCATGTCCCAGTATCTGCTTTGGAATGGTTTCTAGGGCTGAATGCCCTTCCTAATGTCAGCCACTTAACAGAGTGGACTGGGTGCTTTTCTCATGGCAGAGCACTACTGAGGTCATCACAAATCTACAAACCTATGGAAGCAAGTGTAGATGGGGGTTAAAGGATGAGAGAAGTGGTTGGGGGTAGAGCAGGCTCTTGTTGTAGAGGAGCTACATGGCAATTCACATTTAAGAGAGAGAGAGAGAGTGAGAATAAACTGAAAGTGTTTCTAAAGAGACAGACAGTGGTGATGAGGTGTCCAAGTGGCACCTCAAGTAAGAGGAGCAGTAAGGGTGGTGCAAGTGTGTATGGGGAGGGAAGAGATAGGGGAAGGTAACATCTGTAAGGATTGGTAAGGGTCGAAAGGGAGGAGGTGTTTGAGCTGGGGAGGCCTAACAGCAGGATGAGACAGTTGACAGGGGAGTGGAGAGAAAGATGAGTCTAGGTAGGCTGCACAAGTAGCATAGAGACAGACAGGTATAGAGCATGAGGAAAGATAATTTGGTGGCCCGGGGGTGGGGAGGACACTTGCATCTTGGGCCAACCAAAGCTTTGGGAGTAGATTTGCTAGACAGAAACTGAAAGAAGCTCATCATATATATGTTATGGATAATGCTAGGACTCTTTTGTTAGAGTCATAGCATAACCTAGATGAGATGCAGTTTGGTTTCATAGCTGGAAGAGGTACTGTAGATGCAATCTTCTTAGTGAAGAAAGTGTGGGAGAAATTTTTGGTTAAGAGCTAATCACTAATCCTGGTTTTCATTGGCATGGAGAAGGAATTTGACAGGGCACCATGTTCAGTAATTTGGTCACCAAGGAAACTCAGATTGTAAAAGCTATGGACAAAGATGTAGTGAGAGTTGGCAAAGACTTCAGTGATGACTTTAGCATAAAGGAAGGAGCGCATCAAGGCTCAATCCTTCAAGCAATGGACACACAAGAGATGTAGCAGAATCACAGGTAGACTAGAAGAGAACATAAGCTTTGTATGTGATACAGATGCACAGGAGCAGAGTAAATATAGTGTGAACAGTGCAGAAATGGACACCTTTGAATGCTTAAATGGGTCACTAGAAGTAGTCAATAGCTTTTGTTATTCAGATGTTAGTAGCAAAGGAGGAGGTTTGTCTGAAAGTATAATAGCTACAGTAAGAACAGACTGGAAAGGGTTGAGAGAGCTGCTGCTGGCAACAAAGATCTTTTCCCTAAGAGTGAAGGACAACTTGTATGATGCTTGTGTTAAAACTGCAATGCTGCATGGTAATGAGACACGGGCCTTGAATGCAGAGGACTTGAGGAGATTGGAAAGGAATGAAGCACACATGCGCTGCTGAATGTGCATGAACCATGTAGAAGAAAGGAGCTGAGTGGAAAAACTGGGTAGAAAAGGAATCAGATGTAGTGTGCAGGAAAGAAGACTGTGTTGATATGGACATGTAATGTGTATGGAACAAAACAATTCTCAAGACCCAACTAATTACCTTCACAAAACAGATTCTCTAAGCACAATGTGCACAAATATGCTTCCTGTTCAATTTGCTTCTCAAGAGATTCTCACCACTCTTCATCTCTCTAACTGCACTATTCTGCTGCTGTAATTGTATTTGGAATAGAACTACATACTGCACTAGGCATTCCCTGTTACCACTTGTAAATCTTACAATTTACCTGGAATCATTTCACTTACCCGTTTTTCATACTGTCCTCTCCAACCACATTTTACATTGATGACCTTCTTCAGTCACCAAATTCTCTCTCCTCTACCACCATCCATCAACCTCACCCTCTTACAACCTACACAACCACATCATCTCTCTCTCTTTTCCCCCCTGATTACTGTCATCCTCATTATTACTAGTCTACTGCTTTTCACCCAACCCATTTTCTGCACTATCAGTCACCTCCTCTCCCTTACCTTCCCCCAATTCATGTATCATTGATCACCCCCTCAACCCTACCCAACTTCTACAGTTGTCACCTACTCTTCCCTCTATCTAGCCATCTCTCACCCTCCCAAATATTCTTCCACCCTTCATCTTCTGTCTCTGATCACCTCTTATCTCAAGGCCACACCTTATTATCACCATTTTCTCTCTTTCCAGCATCACCCATTAACCTTTCCCCCCAACCTCTCTTTTATATCTCCTCTACAAGAAACCTGCTCTATTCTGATTCCTTCTCCTAGCATAAAGTCACCTCCCTCTCTCTTGTAGTCCCAACTCAGCTGAAGGAAATTATAGTCATGCAGGCTGCAGGGTAACCTCACTGGTGCAGGTACCTTAAAAAAAATACCTAGTCCACAGTGTAAAGTGGTTGGAGTTAAGGAGGGCATCCAACCATAGAAACCCTGCCAAAGCAGATAGTTGGAGCCTGATGGACTCTGGACCCACTTGATTCTTTCAAAGCATGCAATCCATGCCTGCCAACATGGAATATGGACATTAAATGATGATACACACATCCATATATGCACAATAAGGAACAGTCCTATTATTTTACTTCTTTCAGTCATTAAATTGTGGCCATGCTGGGGCACCACCTTAAAGAATTTTTAGCCAAATGAATCAATGCCAGGACTTTTTTTTTTTAACCTGTTACTTAAATCTTTAAGTGCTTCTAACAAAATTTCAAAATTAGTATTAATAAAACTTTTGCAGTTTTGACTGCAAAACCTTAAAATGTAGCTCTGCCCTTCTTACCTGCAACCCTCTCGTTACATAAACATTGCTTTGTGTGCATCTATGTTGGCTTGAGGCAACTTTTATATAATCACAATAACAAAAAAAAAAAAAAAAAAAAAAAAGCCTTCAATCTAGTGCAATATTAATTCAGTGCTACCTACCTCTCTTATCCAGAATATTTACCAGAAATCTTGGGCTCCGTCCAAAAACAACATTATCCACATTTCGCCCGCCAAATTTACTTCAATAGCATTAAACTTGTTTTACTTTCACCTCCCCTACTTTTAGTGTGGCTACAGTTATCCATCTTTTTACAGGTCAGTCAGTATTTTCTTTTTTTCTTACACAAAATTGTTAGAGCAGGCTCTGCTCTGCTATCTTTACATTGTAATATCTGAAATCAAGGACAATTCTTTTGGAGTCATTGAAAATATAGAAGTTGGTCTACACCTCACAATAACAAACCAATCCAGAGGTAACAACAAGTAAAAGATAAATTATCATTAAGGAGCTACACAAAAAGGCTTCAGTGAGCAAGTTTCCATTCTTCCAGGATCTTTTGCTAGCATTTGTATGATTTGGACTGTTGCTGTAAATATAATCTAGCTTCACTTCAAGTCCATTAGTAAAAGGTCAGTGCCTTTTATTGTATGACAATAGTTTACACAGATACATCAGAAAGGCAACGAAACAAGAACATTCCTTATTTCTTGAATCATAATTCTATATTTTAGTATTCTTTGACCCATTAAATCAACTTTTCAAATGGTCATTATCAAAATTCTGTGACCTTTTGCAGTCAAAAGAATGTTTAGCCCTTTAACATCTGGCAAAAATATTCTCCCCGTTTTGTGTTCAAACTGGCCAGATCTGGCCTCTCACACCTACCCTACAATATCATTCTGAAGGATTAAGTTACAGAGGAGTAAACATTAAACTTGACATAAAGTAAAACTTCTCTATTGAAACATACCTCAGTTATTGTCATTCTAATTACACACTAAATTAATGAGCATCCCTTTGAAGTCTTATCACAAATAACTTGTTGCTTTAGCTGACTTTATTCAATAAGACTCAGTTTTACACTGCAGAAAAAGATTTGGGAGAGATTGCAGAAGCATTTCAGCTCCCATCTCCATTCCCTTCCTGCCCTAGACACATTTACTCCCTATTATACAAATATTCCATTATGTATGAACAGGGACTATGTTTACAATTTTCATCCAAATCCCTAACAACACACACACAATCTTTAGACAAGCTCAGAGTAAACACTGACAGTAGAAAAAAAAAACCCTTTAAATTGTTCCAATAAAAATTCTAAAATTAAGAATCTTGAAAGATTAATTATCTAAATGAAGAAGCAACATGCACAACTGCAACATCAAAAGGCTGACAATCTCCTTTCACATACAAATTAAATATATTTTCTACATTGTGATTAATGAGTAGATACAGGTAATTGGTTAAGAAATTCCCTTTTCAATGATGAGGACCAGCTTGGTCAAGTGTCATTTACTTGTAGCGTTGTATTTATGTAATTCGAAGAGACAATACTGATGGAGGAAGAATTTGGGATGATGGTCTGAGATGCCAGAGGGAGACATAAGGTTAATGACTTTAAAAGAAATTACTGATCATAGCAGAAAGATAGAAAGAGAGGCAGGAAAAGGGAGAAGAGAATGCAACCACAAACTCTTGCAGGGGAGATCTAATAACCTTGATTAAATAATGAATAGTGTCATGGGATTTAATGAATGAAAATTGTCAAGACTGAATTAAATCATTAAATATATAGGTGCAAACATGGCTGTGTGGTAAGAAGTTTGTTTCCCAACAACATGGTTCCAGGTTCAGTCCCAGTGTGTGGAACCTTGAGCAACTGTCTTCTACTATAGCTTCAGGCCAACCATAGCCTTATGAGTGGATTTGGTAGACAGAAATTGAAAAAAGCCTATCGTGATGTGTATGCATCTGTCCCCAACCACTGCTTGACAACCAGTGTTGATTTGTGTATGTCTCTGCAACTTAGCAGTTCAGCAAAAGACACTGATAAAATAAGTGCTGATTTGATACTCAAGGTGATACTCCAGCATGACCACAAGCTAATGACTGAAACAAGACATACACATCCTGGGTATGGCATTAAACCTTATTCATTGGAAAGGCTTCAGTCCAGGAGTTCTGGAGAGCATGGAATGACCCCTTAATTACCATTACTCCCAGGTCCATTCTAACTTAGAACAGTAGTACTTGTCAGGGTCCTAACTATGGATTAAATAAATTTTTGCAAGGGTAGATTGATTTCCTTATCTACAGTGAAAGCAATCTATCTAGAAGAGGGGAAAACACCAAAATTAATACACTCTTCCAACATGCCTGAAGCCAGCATGGAAGAGTGTAGCAGATGAGAGTAATGTGACAGATGTTATAAATTGCAATCTTGCAATACAAAAAAAAATTGGCCCCATATTTGTTTTGTAATGCCAACAAATTTGACCAGAAGTCAAATAGTTTCATGAACAGAAAAACCACAGTGTTGATTAAACATGTTAAAAGCAAGACTACTAAATATCAGATTAGTCCCCAGGAGCTACAGAGAAATTGGTGAATTACCTATTTACAAAGATTGCATTAAATCAGAATTACCATACAGGCAATATATTAAAAGCCTGTCAAGCTCCAGCAAATAAAAGCATTGCCAGCTATAAACTTTAGGTAAACTTTAAAAGGTTTCTTGCAGAAAGAATATGTTGGCAGCACAAAGAATGGAGTAGGACTAAATACAATCCATTCAATATAGCAACACTACCTACCATTTCTACTTCCAATAAATATAACCATTTCAAAGTCCAGGGATACTGTCTTTAATATTACAAACAGATTTAAGGCAGCAAGCTGGCAGAAATTGTTAGCAGACTGGGCATAATGCTTGGTAGCATCTCATCCATCTTTATAGTCAAATTCCACTAAGGTCAACTTTGCCTTTCCTCCTTTTGGGGGTCAATAAAATACCAGTTAAGCACTGGGGTCAAGGTAATCAACTTGCTCACTTTCTTCTTAAAATTGCTGATCTTGTGCCAAAATTTGAAACCAATATTATAACGAAATTTAGCCTACCATCATCCTTTCAAAGTGAAGCAGATTTTTCTTGTATGAAAACTAATATTTCAAATTGTTACTCCTCTACCCACTATTTTTGAAATCTTCCTTACTCATTCCATCCAGTGGACTGTGAAGGAGCAGGGCACTGGATACCAGGGTACTAGTATCAAAATAACATGACAGAATCTAAGCATCAATTCCAGTATCATCATCCCAGTTCATTCAATATGAATAAGCCACACTAGAGCAATTGTCATTCACACCCCTGCATATATAGGTGCTTGACATCCAGTCCCTTGTGTTTTAAGTATTAGACAATTTGGACAGTTAAAAATTTTGTTAACAGAACCGGATATATTTATGAAGCATTAAAGAAAATCTTTTAAATTGAAGGTTGATTACAGAGAATATCCACAATATTCATTGTAAACATACATTTCCACAACTATTTTCTTAGGTAGCCTGTGTGTGTGTGTGTGATTGGAACTGCAAGAGGAGCATTTGAAAAAAAAACAAAAAAAAAGGAAACAAAAAGGCAAATGAACTAAAAAGAAAAAAACCACCTCATCGTGAGATTGAATAATAATTTATTTCTTTGCTAGAGAAGTAAAAAAAAAAAAAAAGAAAAAAAAAGAGCCTTTTTCTTTACAAAATTCATTTCTTTCAGATGGTGTTTGTCTTTGGCTTAAAAGATCTTACATTACATAGACATGCATATTCTCACTCATTCACTCATAAACTAACAACAGGAAAGAAAGTTATGCAGGCAAACCAGTGATGAAAGGGAAACAGATTGACTTAACTGAAAACCCACTAACTTGTCCTTCCTTCCTTCCTTCAGTGTAATAAACTGCTAATAGTCAAGACAATTACCCAGACATAGTATTAAAGCAGATAGCATTTTTTATTTTAATCTTTCCCCACAGGGATATTCCAGTCTCAAAATAGCACATACTGTTATTATATCTTAAGATTCTGATCAATCAAACTTTCACTAAATATTTGAAATGCATATTTGCAATTACTGCACTTAATTACAATATTCAGAAAGAATTATAATTGATGAAATAAAATTTAGAACAAGCAGTGTGTGGTGTCTAGGTTGAATGCATTGAAAGTACACTGACAGAGAGTACACATGAAATATGTAATGAGTTTGCAGCTCATCTTGCAAATTCTGGGATAGGTGGGAACTTAACAACTAGAGTGTTCAGTCAAGAAGATTGTTGTTCAATTGAAAATCTGAATATAGTTCCATCTAAAAAATATCACATTTCTCTAATTATGTAGCTCAAAAATGAACAGGTTGTTACAACCTTCATTTTGTCACCACCAATAAGAAATATAAAAGGCTTTAGATTGTAAATGGATTGGTAAGAAGGTTATTATTACAACTCATAAAAAGTGCAAAAATAAATCTAAGAGAATAAAACTGAACATACTATCTGAAGCCTCAGTGGTTATAAGCAACACACACACACTAAATGTGCCAAAATCCAGCACTATCAAAATCAAAATCTTAAGAAATTAGAGCAAAAAATTCCAAATTATATGTAAAACATTGCTGGTTTTTGCCTAGAGTTATCCTTTTTTTTAATTTTTTTTACTTTTTTTTTAGAGTTTGAAAGAGATATCAGAAAAAAATATCTAACAAAGGCACATAATTAAAGGCAATATTACTCTATTTCCTAAATTAAGTGCTAAGTCTAAAATTGATTGCAAACAGTGAACACATGCTAACGTTAAGTTAATAAACCAAGAAATTTCTTTTCTTCAAAAAAGTTAAGAAAAGAAAAGCAAAACATTTCTAAATTGAGTCAAGTAAAATAACAAAAAGTGTGTGTGGTGAAAAGAAAAGTATTTGATTTTACAGTTTCAGAAATCCTTTGCTAATTCAATAAATACAAGAATAAAATGTATCAGTGAAACTCTGAAAATCTCAGAGCTACTAAGGTTACATGTCATAAACTGTGAACATTAGTTGCAGAGTTAAAGAACAAAAATAGTTTCCATTCTAATATCATTGACAAGTTGTTCAAATTGTTTGTGGGGGGTTGGCAAGGAGAAAAAAAAAAAAAAAAAGAATCACCTGAAATATAAATTTTAGTAATTTTTTTCATTTTTATTATTTTTTTTTTATTATTTTATAACAAAAAAAAAAAGTTACACAGAGCTGTTTTAGCCCAAACACAAACAATTATGTTTGGTGGTGGTCAGATGTAGATCATCTAAAAATTCTAAAGCACCTCAACAAGTATCAAAAATAAACTTTGTACTTCCTTAGAAAAAAAGGAGCCGGACAAGGTTCAACATTCAACAATGGTCTCAGGTTAAAATTTGTTCAACTGAATACCTATATTTCAAAATGACTCCACTTCCAACAAAATAGCTCATGATTATCATAGACATATAAGAATAAATAAATAAAAATAAACCAGTTTGTAGAGTTTCAACAATTAGTTGTGTGTCCTTTTGATGCTTCATTTAAAAAAAAAAGGAAAAGTCAAAATGTCCAAAATGGACAGAGGCTAACAGCTCCTACCCACTGTATTGAACAACTATCAGCTATCAATAGAGAATAGTGGACAGTCCTCATCAATAATTACAGCAACAACAACCAACCTCAACTGCCTACTTTACACACAGATTATTACTGCTTTCAGTGAAACTGATAGAGATACAAACAATAGTAACTGTCCATCATTTTGTCCCCACCCCCACCTTTCTTTATACAACCCGATTTGACAGAAACTACTTTTGTGTCTGTCTCTCAAACAGAAGTAAAATCTTGAAGTAGATAATTACATGAAGTTAAAGAAACACAAGAAATTATATAAAAATGAAAGAGGATAAAAAGAAACCAAAAGTTTTACCTATTTACTTCATGTAATAAGAAATCCAGTCAGTGTTAGTCCTAGAAAGTTAAATTAAAAGTTTTATCTACACAACTTACATCCTTAAAAATGAATAGATTGACATCTTTGGCATGTCATCAGAACCTGATAACTTGATTAACAACAGATCAGGGTTGGGAGATGTTAATTATGTACAATTAGTTGACTTCTTGTTCCCTACTGGTTTTAACTGTCCTGTTTTGATGATAGGAAACGGGAGGTTGGGGAAGTGGCATCAATGGTGGTTGCTGTTGTTGGTGTTGTATTTGTGGAGGGCCTGCATTGTGAAGAGCCGATACCATGAGATCTCTGATTCGTCGCTGGGCAGACTGAAGAGAATAAAAATTTCCAATGATTGTAACAGGGACATCATCTTCAGTGAAGTCATCAGGCAATTTCACAATGGCACGACTAACTCTTCTCAATTCTTGAAGCTGAAAGATAAAATATTTACAATAAGGAAAAACCAACCATTACACCTGTCTATACTGTATTAAAACACACACAACACAAATACAAACAATCTGCTTACATTCTGTCCACCACGGCCAATAATTCTGCCAATAATGCTGCGAGGAACCATTATTTCAGAACGCAACTTCACTTCTTCTTTACCAAAAGCTCCATCGTCTTTAACTTTCTCAAAAAGATAAAACTGAGCCTACAAAACAAAATTAATCTTTAACAATTTCTGTTGCTGAATTTCTAAACTTTCATAATCCACCTAAAACAAACTAATGAATGTCAACAATCTAAATCATTGTTCCTATCTATAAATTGAAGGTAAAAAAACCCTACTTCACCATCAGCCCCTAGCAGCTCCTACAACAAACTCAAATCCCTTAACCAATCAGCCAGGTTTAACAGCATTTAATTCAACTATTCTTGCAAACATGAAATACATTATCCCTATTCTATTGCAATTGTTACAACACTTACCAAGAACCCAGTTGGCATTGATATATTTGAGCACCATTGCACACTTTCATGGATTAACATAGTTACTCCTCTATAATTAATCTACTTTACATCAAATTAATGACACGTGAGTAGAGAGCAGTTTAAAATGTTCACCTGGTAGACAACGTCTGGTAGTAATGTTTTATAATCAGACATAATATTCACAACTTAAGTTAAATTCTTCTCAAGTTGGAAATTAAGAGTACAATTCTCTGGAGCCAACTTACTAGACATTCTAAATCATTTTAAATATCTGACTAATTCGCTTAATTACCACAAATATTTAGTCTAAAATTCAACATTTTGCTGAATTTGTTATATTCCTATTATATATATATAAAGCCATAGAATCCATGCCAAAACAGACAATAGAGCTTGACAGAGGCCTCTAACTTGCCAGTTCCAGTCAAATTGTCCAGCCCACGCCAGTATGGAACACACATTACATTATGATGGTGATGATATAGAAATCTCAATGAAATTAGCGTTAAATTCTTCTTGAGTTGTGAACAGTTAATGAAATTGTTTAGTTCAAACTGAAAACCTAAGTCATATAAAAGTGGGCAGCAACAATGCCAAAATGTATGGGCTCTAATTCATTGCAATATTAAATCAGAAAATATCAAACTAATTCAGATTTGACTTACTTTCCATTGAGCATCTAAATCACCAACAATTATAGCTTTCCTTTCATCCATATTTGAAGAGGAACCTTTTTTTTCATCACCTTCACCTTTATTATTTGGTAATATCTAAACAAAATGACAAGAGTTTTTATTAAACTCAAATCAAAGAAATTTATTAAAAATTAAAAGGGGGTAAAAAACCCCACCAAAAAAACTATCAACTCACTTTGATTCGAGCACTTGAATCTCTTTTGATTGTCTGAATGTTGATGCCTTTACTTCCAATAATAGAACCAACAGCCTTTTTAGGTATATAGAGGTAGGTCACTTCTTCTTGATGTTGCTGTGGAGGTTGTGGATTAGGAAGAAGACCACAGAAACCAGGATACCAATTATTTCCTTGCTGAAATGAAAAGAAAAATAATCCTCCATTAGTACATGGAATCAACCAGAGTATATGTCTAGTATTCATTGACCATGGGAAGATGAAAAGGTAAGCTAACCTGCTTGGAACTTGAGCTCAGGTTGTAGAAAGGTGAAACTAAACAATGTCACATACAGTATCTAGCTTTTATCATTTCAGCCATCCAACTATCCAAATCTCAATCAATCACTCGCTCTCTCTCTTTATAACTTATCCAAATATCACCAGTACTAGTCTGAAAAAGATTCCATAAGGCTATGGAATCTACTTCTCTCGATGGATAAATTTCTACAATCCCATCAATTACATTTAATCTAGCAACCCAGTCTAGATTAGGACAACTATTCCACATGATACAACTGTATGTAATTGATAAAGCTTTTAATCAATAGAAAAAAAAAAAACCATGTTGTAACCTATTAAGAATAATAATAAACCCCAGCATGGCTGCAGTCCAATGACTGAAACGAGAATAAAAAATATGAAAAAAGCAGCTTACCACATAAGGAGGATATGGAGGCCTTAAAGTGGGGAAACTGTTTATTCCAGGCATCATAGCAAATGCAGGTAATCCAAGAGTCATTGGGGGCTGATACTAGAAACAAAAGTTTGATTTAATAAAATCTTTTAAAAAAAAAAAACTATATCCACATTTCAATCAATTCAAGCAGACACTAAAATATAAAAGTAAAAATTCAAAATAATTAATTATTGTCAAACTCTTGTGAATCACTAATGAGGTAATTATTTTTACTGTTAAAATAATTATAACATGTTATGAAGCATAAAGAATGTGCCCTGACAATCACGCAGCTCTTACGCAGTTTGAGAACAGTAAGACTAAACTTTAATTTACTTCCTTTAGAAGTGGCTTACTATGAATTCAATGATGTTATAAAATGTTACCGACAGTGTTCCTCGCTGTGATGTTTGAAGTACAGAAGCCTAATTATCACCATGTACTAGCATTTTCTAAATTGAGATGTCAATAACATTCTTATACATTTGAGAATATTTGTACACAAAATTCAAAACCTTAATAAGAAGCTTATGAAACAATTTAAAGCAATATTTTTTACACTAGAAACTTTGGACTGTCAGAAGTAGAGTTTTTTTTTTATTTTTAAAAAATGTTTAAGAAACCACACAATAGTAGAAGAGAGTTGTATAGTGATATTAATATATACACAGCGAATGAATGTAATCAATCAAAGGATTAACTAGAAGTTCCACAGACATTAAGTTGGCAGAATATGATAGCAAAATATCAAAACTGAGCAAAATCTGAATACTACCCAGTATACTGACCAAGTAAGCCATTTATTAAAGTATTTCATTTCAAAATATAGTTTCAGCTATCATAGTGTTCCAGTAGATTAAAGAACTATTTATTAGCAGATGATTTGACTTAATTGCTATACAAAGTTCTAGGGAGGATAACTACATTGCTAAATTGAAATTAATAATGCAAGTTATCTCCCCTCAAATATACTTGCAGCCTCTTTGAAACTGGAAGATGTAATGAATAACATTCTCCAGTTTATGTTTAACCTATCTAAATAAAACAGTATTTCTATCCGTATTTGTTTTTACATCCATTCTTCTGTGCTAACATGGATTAGATAAATATATATTTTTTTTTATTATGCATCGTTTCATAGCTGGACACTCTTCCTGACATTAACCCTCACCTGTTTTTCAAGTAAAGGTACTCCTATGCCACTTGTCAAAAGTGCCAAATAAGCCAACAGGAAAACGACAACTATGCCATTGCTTGGAGCTCAACCATTTTCACTCGTGCAAATGTAACACACACGTACAACTAACCACATAATTGTGACGAGGAGTTGGACCCTCAGCCAGACAATTCATACCCTAAGGTCGACAGTATGCCATAAGTACACCCTAAATACAATAGGCAGAAAACAGAGAGACAGAACTCACAGCCATTTGTTGAGAATCTTGAGCATAAAATTTTCTCATCCTTTCTGATATCATCTTTTCAGCTTTGGACATAGCATCCGGTGAAGCACTTATTGTAATTACACGGTCAATGAAATGATTATTCACATTTGCATCATTGATACTAAATGGGAGGAAAGTAATAAACAATGTTAGCAAAATAGAATCAAACAAATAAACAATGTTAGCAAAATAGAATCAAACAAATAAACATTTCCTTAATCTTTATATTAGAGAAAGAAACTGCTTTAAAAGAAACACTTTCTTTTCAGAATCCATTTTTATGGACTTTAAAAATTCAAATATTTATAAATATTAAAATTTTTTAAGCCAGTCTTTCATTCAATGTTCTACTTATATTAATAACTGTAAATTAACATCAAGGTAAATCAAGGAAAGAGTAACAGGCAAAAAAAATTTTTTTTTAATGTGTGTGTAAACTTACAGCTGTAAGAAACTAAAAGTATGAAACTAATATCAAAGTAGATAATCATATAATCTGATGGTCTGGAAAGAGGGGGGCGTTTACTATAATGTAAAAAAATATTAAGTGGAAATAAAGTTGCAGAGAGAGGAAATAAAGGCTAAAGAGAAAAGGAGCACAATACCTGGATACCGTAATGTGAGAATTTGAGTCTTGCATGATACTTTTAATGACACTACCATGCTTACCAATCATACGACCACAAAGACTATTTGGACATAATATTCGTAATGAGTGTGTTCTGAAAAAATACAAAGCAATTGTTTCAATGAAATATGAAAGTGTAAGAAAGTGTGAGGGTGGAATGAAATGTACCAAGCAAGGAGACCAGCTAAACTAAAATTTGCAAACATTTTCCAATTATACATAAAATTAATTCCTCTCAGACGATTTAAAGTAGCAATTATTAAAATGAATGGTTCAACCTGTGGTAAAGAAGGGCAACCACATATAATGCACAGGTCTGGTAAAGTTAGATGCAGTACTTTTCAGATATAAAATGTTCATTATAATATACTGCCAATTGTGTGTAGTAAAATGTGTAGCGTATTTCAAACTTCAAAGACAATACAAAAAGTATGAGAATTTCATTCACGTAGGAGAATGAAAGCATACAATGTCATGCATAGTTTATGTCCCTATGGACCAACTGAAATTTGAACAAATTGTGAAATTGCTAGCTTGAATATTGATGCTACATTCCAGTGTTGAAGCACTATCTGCAAGAATAAATGGGACCCAATATGAAATACTTAACAGAGATTTAAAAAATTTTTCTGCAGAAGGGAGAATTTTTCCAAAATTCTCAAGTACTTTAAATAAACTGCTATATCATAAAAATTTAACAGCTCAACTTACTAGCTCATCCATTCTGAAAGATTTTGTCAAAATGATATTATAATTAAGAGAAACTGTTTTGATACCATGACACCCTTTCTCCAGCATTTCACATATTAACCCCACCTCTTCTCTACATTGAACAAACAAATCATAACCACAATATCATATTGAAAGTACTTTTAGTTTTAGTGGAGACAAAAATTTAAGGATTCAAATTTATAGAAAATATAAAAGTTTTAATAAAACATTACCATATAAAATGAAACAATTTCTATAGGAAATATTCAAGAAAAGAGGTTTCCTGCATTTAACAATTTAAAATAAAGAATTTAAATGCTTTCTCTGTAGTTACGAAATTAATAATGTTCGTTAAAATTTATAGGTTAAAAGATAGAAGGAAAAATAAACCCCATCTTTTAGCCCCATATCAGCCCTATGTGATCAAAGGCATTCCAGTCATGATCATCCAGTCTTATTTCCAGACAATGAATCAAGACCAAAGTCATCCTACATGTTAGCAGGAGATTTGAAAGATTTAGTTGATATTTCCAGCAGGCTGGCAACCATTTACAGGTTCTTTCTCTTTAGAACATAGAATTACTAGTAGTCTAAAGTAGCCAACAGCTCGAGAAAAGCATTTCTCTAAGACAAATATAATCACATAACGGGCTATATGTATCTTCACATATAGCACAAGGGTTATATTTTTGAAAAAAGAAAAAGCATGTCACCCACACCAAATATGTTAATGGATGAATTTACATAAAACCAGTAACGAAAGTTTAATTATTTAAATGAAACAAACCGATTTAACGAAGTTGCTTCTTGCAGTATAACTTTCATTAATTCCCTGCATGCTGTGGTGCAACTGCTCGAGCTGCCTTTGATTGTTACCAACTTGGAAAAAGAAAATGAATACAAACTTTAAATGGTGATTGCAACATTAAAGATGTAAGATATGTTGATGTAGTAAGCAGAGAAAATGGGGAAAAGGATAAGAAAATATTCTATTAAAATGTGTAAAATTGCTGTTTTTGTTGCAGGTTTCAACATTGAAATTCATATAATTCATTTAATATACCTGCACCAATCTTTCTCTCTAAATATATACATCATCATCACACACACATACACACAAATGCACATACATACAGGTGCACGATTGGCAGTGTGCTTAAACTTCTTAATGTAGTCTTGGGTTCAGTCTCACTGCACAGCACCTTGGGCAAGTGTCTTCTACTAGAATTTGGTAGACAAGCCATAAAAGTATGTCCATTATGACCTGACAAACCTCCCTACAACCACCACCACATACCACCTTCCTCACACCACCTCCACTTGTGTCCACCCCCCACTCTTTCACAATCCCCAGTCCACTTCATTACATACACACCTTGGGTGAAACCTCCTCCATCACTTCTCTCCACCTCTTTCGTCTATCTACCTCCCCAACACCCATTTTCCTCCCACTATTCATATGTTAACTTCCCATCACGTGGAACAAAGCCACCCCTTCAATACTACACCCCCTCCACTCAGTTGAGGGGTCTTGTGACCCCACTGCTGCTGTAAAGTGCTTGGAATTTAGGAAGGGCATTCAGCTGTAGGAACCAATGTCAAAGCAGTCAGTAGAGCTTGATAGAGTCCTCTGGCTTTGCCAGATCCAGTCAAACCATCCAACCCATGCCAGCAAGGAATATAGACGTTAAATGATATGGATATATAAAAAGTGTACGTGCATTGTTGTCTTATGTGATGGCTGTAAATGAGAATTGTAAATGTAAGAATAACTGGAATTTAAAGTAATTTATTGATGGCTGTTGCATTGTTAAATAAGGTTTCAGTCCTCAACAAGTTACATTGCAAAAAGACTTCATACAAACTGATAATGATATCACTGATGGCAAATTACTAACTCATCTAATCATATACATATTCTGTAATGTTTTTGTGAATTGAACAAAACCATTTTTCTTTAAGCTGTTGGTGTACTGAAAAAGTTTAAAAATAAAACCAAACTCACCGTCTCTGAAGCAGAATTATCAGGAGGCCGATGTACATCTATTCTGGAATAATATAAAACACAGTGTCAGAAACTAGGGAGTAGATGTAAACTGAAATCAAATTATAAACTTAGCTTATCATCAGATTAACATTCTATAAAGCATGTCATTTAATCCCAAATAAGCCAATTAATGAAACAGATCGCGCAGTGACCCTACTTCTTTGATTTAGTCGTGTCATTCCATTAAAATAAATTGGTTTCTAATACATCACAAATTGAAATATATACTGACAACCAAAATACCATGGAGGATTACAAAATTTTTTTTTTAATTTGTCTGGCACCTGTGCGGGTGGCACGTAAAAAGCACCCACTACACTCACGGAGTGGTTGGCGTTAGGAAGGGTATCCAGCCGTAGAAACACTGCCAGATCCGACTGGGCCTGATGAAGCCTTCTGGCTTCACAAACCCCAGTTGAACCGTCCAACCCATGTTAGCATGGAAAACAGACGCTAAACGATGATGATGATGATGTTTTGTGGAGCAGTAAAGTCTTTACAGAGACAACAGTAGGGTTAGGGTTAACCTGAAGAATAAGTTTCTAACTGACTGTAATAAATAGTCCTTTGCCACACAAGTTGTTTAAAGTTAACCCAGCAAAGACCAAAGTTGTTGTTAGTAAGAAAAAACTCTTCCTGTCAAGTATTCAATATGTAGAATAGGAGTTGGAAGAAATTCCATTTGCTGCACCCAGCGTAAGCTATTGGACACATAGGAGGTACAGTGGAATCACAGGTAGATTAACAGATAAAGTAGTCTTTTTATGTGGCAAATGTGCAGGAACAATAAGCACTAACAGCACACAGGAATTAGATTTTCTCAAATGCTCAAGAGGCTCTCTTGAAGTTGTAGATAGTTTCTGTTACCTAGGTGACCAAAAAAGCAATGGTGGAGGATGCTCTGAAAATATTGTTTCTTAAATAAGAATAGGGTGGAAGTGAAGCTACAACCTTGTTGGAAATGAAAGAACTCTCTCTCAGAGTGAAAGGTAGGATTATATGATGCTTGTGTACGAATGGCTATACCCAATGGTAGTAAGACATGGGCTCTGAATGCAGAAGACATGCATAGACTGGAGAGAAATTAAGGTAGTATGCTCCGTCGAATGTGCAACATCAGTGCACATGTATTAAGAGAAAAGATGGGCATAAGAGAAATCAAATGTAGTATGCAAGACTATGCTGGTTTGGACATGTGATGTGTATGAATGAGGACAGCTGCATAAAGAAGTGCCCATCACTGAAAGTGGACGGTACCTGCTGAAGAAGGAGACCCAGGAAGACGTGGGATGAAGTGGTAAGGACTGATCTCAGGATGTTGGGCCTCATGAAGGAAATGACAATGGACCAAGATGTCTGGCGATATGAGGTTCTTGAGAAGACCTGCCCACATCAGCGAAACTGAGTTCTAGAAGCGCTGTGTGTCCCACCCACACTTAACGAGAAAACTTCTCACACATCCTACCACATCAAACCAAACTACATCTCTACCTTACATTTCCACTTTATGCACTATGCTTACCTCCCACTCCTTAATCCTGTCCTCTTCACACTGTATCATTGCTGCCTGGTATGCCCTGACGTGTGTTCCAGCCACATGTAACAAGAAAACTTTTCACACATCCTATCCCAACAAACCAATATACAGCTCTTCTCTTCCTCACATTTCCTCCTTCATACACTATGCCTACTTCTCACTCTCCAATCCTGTCCCCACGACCATATTTATCTGTATCACTACTACCTGGTAGCCCTACCCACTATATACCCAGGTTTTCACCACTCACTTCCTCTCTGCACTCTCTAATCACACTTCTCCTTGGGCAATATCCTGTCACTTATATTAGGACCTTCAAACCTCAAGGATATTCCCTGGCACTTGCCATCATCTCTATCACTCTCTGCCTTTACTCAGCCACCCCATTTATATTCTGATCCCCATCCCTTGTGAGTATGCCTGGCACTTTGCCACCATCTCTATCCTGCTGCCCCCCACTCTCGCCTCCACTTCTCTCAGGTGGGGTAACAGTGTATCATTTGTGGCAGCACACCTGTTTCCATCTTCATTCCTGATCTCTCACCCGTCCCCGTCCCCAGCTGGGTAACCTTGTACCTCTTGTACAGCAAGACGCCTGTTTCTGCCTCATTATAACCTTTCATCAACTGACACAAGATCACCTCCTCCAATGCCCATCTCCCCTCTCAAAAGATTTTTGTCTCGCAAGTTACTTGGTAACCCTGTCAGTGCTGGTGCCACATATAAAGCATCCAGTCCACACTGTGAAGTGGTTGGCGCTTGGAAAGGCATCCAGCTGTAAAAATCTTGCCAAAACTGACCTCACCTGTACTTGTGTCATGTAAAAAGCACTAAGTCTACTGTTGGGTGATTGGTGTTAGGAAGGACATCCAGATGTAAAAATCCTGCCAAAACAGTCATAGAAGTCTGGTGCAGGCTTCTGCCAAACCATCCCACCCATGCCAGCATCGAAAGCAGATGTTAAACGATGAGGATTGTATACCTAATTAGAAAATCTAGGAAATAAATCAAAAATATATATAATAATAATAATAATACAAATTGAGAAAAAAATATTTTACTTACCGAGCATTGCTCTGAGATGTAATCTGTTTTATAGTTTGACCTTGTTTGCCAATGATAGCACCGACATATTCTCTACCAACTAGAACTCTAAACAATGAGAAGAATTATTAATTTCAAAACATTTAATTTATTGTGCAAACATTCTTATTAAATTTTCAAAGTTAAACTACTTTCAGAGTGGTTGGTGCTAAGAAGGGCAAGCAGCTGTAGAAACTTTGCCAGATCAGATTGAGCCTGGCGCAGCCTCTGACTCACCAGTCCTCAGCCAAGCCGTCCAACCCATGCCAGCATGGAAAACAGACATTAAACGATGATGAAACTGTCAAAGTCTGTTTTTTCTAAAAAAAGAAAAACCAGAATTTCAAAAGCTTCTCCCTCTTTATTTACATGCATGGTTGTATTTTATACACTGACATGTATGAGGGTGAGTCAAAAAGTAATGCCATTTTGTTTAGGACAGTTATAATTACTAAGACAGGAACATGTATCATACATCAAAAGGAAGCTTATTATGAGTTTATTGTTTTTCTTTTTGGCAAGAAATCGACCAGAATGACACCTTGAGCATCCCTAAAGACAGTAGCCATGATTTTTTCCAGCTGAGTTTTGAATCTTGAACTGGTTCTCTGTGGATCACATCCCCACTTCTCAACATAGTCAGTTTTTCTCAATAGCAATGTTCCATCTTCAAATGAGAGCATGTATCCCTGCCCCGTAAAATTCTGTTGGCCACTTTAAGAATATCACATGAAATGTTCTATTTAACCTGCTTAAAAGAATTACTAGAAGTAATTGACAATTAACCGTTACTCAAACAGAATTAGTTCTAAGAGCAGTGAAAATGATACAGAAGAACACAAGCTGTTCTATATATTCTTGCTTTCATTACAGCAAAATAAGTCTTTAGGATGAATCTAGAAAGTGGCTTAGTGCAAATAATGCTAGTGATGATGTATGAAAAACAGTGATAGATGCAAGTCATGAATACAATAATATAGTTATGTAAATAATGTAAATGTTTAGCAAAAATGTACTCTGAATTAACATGGGTGGCTACACAAATACAAGAAAGCTAAGTTAAGCTTGAGACGAGGGTATCTAATTAGACAATTGAACTTCACAGTGGAAACAGTGCTATATAGAATGAACCATACTGTAAATGCATCCAATCCATGAACATTAAATGGTAAATTTTTCTTACCTAAGAGGTAAATCTTGACCACACACCATCCCTGAGCCGTTATTAGAATTAGACTGGTTATTTCTTGCTCTGCTGCTTGCAAAATCAGCCTAAAACATAATTGATCATATTTAAGTCAAACAATTTTTTTATTACAATTAACTTAGTGAATAATTATTATGAACCTATGGACTTCTATGCTCTCTCCCATAATTTTAGGCTTTTATATTCCAAACAGAAATCACTAAAAATATACGTTAAGCATTATGCAGTATACACAAAGCTTACACTAGAAAAATCTTACTATTTCCAAATATTGGAATGAAGGGAGGATTATTTAAAGCAAGCATCTCTCTCTCTCCTTTCACTTTCCAGGTGGCCAAACCATGTGTTCACCTCTTCAGCAAGACACCTGCTCCTCTCCCTCTATCATAGTTTCTCCAGTCTATACTCAGTTATACCAAGTACTTGGCTGTCTCACTGATGCTAGTACCATGTAAAAATGCACCCAGAGCACTCTTAAGTGGTTGGTGATAGAAAGGACATCCAGCCGTAGAAAACATGCCAAAGCAGACGTAAAACTGGCAGAGCCCTTTGGTTTGTCCGTTCTTGTCAAATCATCCAACCCATGATAGCATGGAGAAAAGGACATTAAATGATGATGAAGCAAGAGTAATTTCAATGAATCATAATAAAATTATGATACACTATACATATTAAAGTCCAGCTTCAATATATATTGTGTATCTGAGAACATACTCTACTTGCTTCACCATATCAAAATTTGAAGATTATTTCCTGTACAAATGGGAAACTCATTAAAAAAAAAAAAAAGAAATGGAGTAGGTTAGGCATCAATTGTTTTTTTAAATTTTACTGTCCAATTTCATTTTAATATCAACATAAAAGCAAAAGGTCCCTTGTACTTTTCAATAGATCAATATGTGAGCTTTGTCTTCATCTATAATTTACCAGTTGCATGATTAACACAATTAGGAAACTCTATAGTCACTATTACTAAAATTTATCGGCCATAAACTATTCCAGTTTGGAAATATCCTCTTAGTTCTTGCCATCTTTAATATATATGTCATTCTGTCCCATCATGTTTTGAGGTTTTGAAGCTCACCTCACAAATCATCTGATAATTTACAGGACATAAGCAATGCCTCTTCAGACATCACGAATTTCAATTATCTTTTACAGTTATATTTGCAGATACAAATGTTTAGGCAGAACAAATTTTGAATTTTTATAATTCCTTACCTTTAAAATTGAGCCTTGGAAATCATAACCATTTAATTGTGAAATAACTCTAAAAATGGGGAGGAAAAAAAAGAAACTCATAACAAATTAATAAATACAAATAAAAAAATACTCAAACTGTATTACAAATAAAAAACAATTATGAAATTACATGTTTTTGAGGAAATACACAGAAGAATTAAGTAGATGTTTCATTAGATTTACAATATACACTGATTAACTTTAATACTTTAAAATATTTAACTTTTTAAAATATTAAGAAAAATAATAGTCTTAGTTTCAAAAACCTTTCTCAGATCTCAAATAATCAGATTTTATTTTGTTTTTGAGTTAAATTTTTCAAGAAATGTGTTACTTTCAACAATGGTAGTTCAACCTAATACCCTATTGATACCAACCTGTTTAAGATCAACCTTCATTGTAGGATATAAACTTTCTCTAAAATGATTTCAAAGTCTTCCATCATAATTTCATGTTAATTTTTCTTTTATTTTATGTCCACTCCACTGTGCCTCACCATCCATGCATGCACATTAACATTACACATCCAGTAGAGCATACTTGCTTTATTTCTCCCCCACTTTTGCACTTCTACAAACTATACCCCCATACCTTGCTACTATTATACATCACACCACACTCCCTACACAAGCAGCAACACAGGTTGCTCACTTTGTTGATAGCATCTCTGGACATGGTTTGCTACATTCTCTCCACCAGTCATCTACTCCTAACATCAGAGCATGAAGCCCTGTCAGAATCCTCCTCTAAATCAACAAACAGAAGGCAGCAGTTGCTATGCCAGCCTGTTACAAATCTCAACACATCAAAGCCAATTCTCTTCCTGGTCAATTGTGCTAAAATTGTTTTTGTAATTGATTAACCAATCAGTTCAATATCTCTGCGGTTGCTTCTGTGTAGAAAAATCGCTTGTGTTTGCAGCAGCTGATGAGGATTCTGCTCCCAGACACTAGATATGACACCACCCTGTACTATCAGGCTGACAGGAATTGTTTAAATATTTATGTAAAACAGCAGATTTGAACTCAGTAGTCCAGTATCTACTCAGTCATTTTGTTTGTACAGAGTGGTGGTGGCCCTATTAAACTGCTTGGTTTTAATATCACTAGCACCACCAGGTCCTTGAGTGAATTTAGTCAAGTTCATTGCTGCAAGTATTGAAGCCCAGATCTCACCATTCCCTTACTGCCCACAGGTGTTGGAGCTGAACATCAATCTCACTAATCATGAGAGTTGCCCCTTTTCTAATTAAAAATCTAAACGAAAGAAACAAAAATTGATATAGGAATGATTGAGTAGAAAGTGGACGCCAGAGACATAATCTCTGATTCTTTGAGTCTTTAACTGTTTTGATTTCTGGTAACTATTTTAGTTGTTTTGAATTATTGATGTCTTTTTAAAAGGGCACAAACATCAATTAACTGATAACCCTCAAGTTAAGGTTTTTCAAATACTGCTGGATACAATCCTTAAATGTTTGATTATTTATTTTATCTAAATGTAAAATAAACAGAGCAATGAGATATTTCAGCTTATTACTGTGAAATCATCACAAACAATAACACTAAAGTTAGAGCTATGTCAGCATGGAAAATAGATGCTGTGATGCATAAGTTTGTAATCATGTGAAAAAGTGTAAAAGAAATGTAGCTTAATAATATTTAAAAGATAACTTACTGCTGAGCTTGATCTGGATTGTTGTAAGTTACATACACAACACCATTACTAACTAAAAATTTAAAAAGGTAGTAAGTCCAACAATTGAGATCATTTTGTAACAATGTAATATAAAAATTCTGCAAAATAAAACATTGTATCAAGTTGTGTTAAAAGTAAGCAACATTTTGAATCATGAAGAATTTGTACCGGATTTTTGAATTTTAAAAATATTTTTTGCAATTGTCTGATAAAACAGACATAGACCAGCCCAAATGCATCAATAAATTAACACTTGTTATTTTTCACTGTTGTTACAATAATCTAAAATGGAACTGTCAAAGTATTCAAGCAATTTTGATATTCAACTTCAAAAAAGAACGTAAAGCAGCTGAAACTGCTGGTGATATCAACAAAACGTTTGGTGAGGAAATGACCAGTGAGTGGTCAACTCGAGAATGGTTTAAATGATTTCGCAGTGGAAACCTAAGCCTCGAAAATTATGAGCCTAGTGGACGCCCATCTGTCATCAATGACGGTCAATTAAAGACCGTCACTGAGAATGATCCATGTAAAAGCACTCACGAACTGGCAAAAGAACTTCAAGTTAGCCAGAAAACTGCATGCAATCAGAAAATGCACAGATATGAAATTTGCTCATTGCTTCTCTATAACCAGATCAATCCATTTCTCAACTGTATTGTAACTTGTAATGAAAAGTAGATTCCGTACAATAATGAAAAAAACGCTCTTCGCAGTGACTGGACCAAAATGAAGCACCAAAAACCTTCCCGAAACCCAAGCTCTTCAAAAAGGTTAGGGTGACTGTTTGGTGATGTACTGCTTAACTCACCCACTATCACTTAAAACCCCAAAAAGCCATTACTGCAGAAACATATTGCCATGAAATTGCCAAAATCAACAAAAAACTGCTACTCCTCCGTCCCAGACTGGTCAACAGAAGAGGGCCAATCATACTTCATGACTATGCTTGACCACACATTTCACTAATGACATTCCAGAAGTTGAGGGAACTTGGTAATGAAGTTCTTCTCCATCTAGCTTATTCTCCAGACCTTTCTCCTACCGACTACTACTTTTTCAAGCACCTTGATGGGTTCCCTGCAAGAGTAGGAGTTCAAAAATCAAACCAATGCTGAAAGTGCATTCAAAGTTCATCAACTCCAGATTTTTATTTTACCAGAATAAACAAACTTGTAACTTGTTGGCAAAAATGTGTTGATTGTAAAAAAAAAAGTACGTACTACTTTGATGAATAAAATTTACGCATTGTTGAAATATATTGTGATGAATTTCATGTTTCAAAACGTTGCTTACTTTTTACTCAGCCCGATATAAATTACATCTTAATTACATAAAACTGTGTATAATTTTAAAAAAAGCAAAGAATAAGAAAATAATTGCTTTCAAACAAACTAATTCTAAGAATTATATAAATTTATATAAATTGAATGTTTAAAACTTTTGATACCAACCTGTCTGAAACTGTCCTTGTTTTATGATATAAATTTCTCATTTTAAGATGTTTAATCCTCACGTTAATCCTTCTGTGACCCCTGTTTCTCTAATGATACAACACTATGTTTCAAATTTTCAAGTAATCAAGAATTTTGAAAGTTTTTGTAACTTCATTATTAACTTGGAATTTAGATAAATGGTCAGAGGCAAGCTGGTATCAAAAGGATTAAAGTAGAAACTAAAAGTAACAGAAGAATTACCGTGATCAAGTCTTTGAACTTGCTCTAAAGAAGATAAAAAATGGTCAAATTCTTCTTTGGTTACATGTTGAGGAACATTTCTAATCTGGACCTTATTTGTGCGCCGACTACATAAAAAACAAAGGAAAAGAAGTATATGTACAGAGAATAATTTCAAAATATATTTTTTTAAATTTGTAGATTACAATATTTATTTTGTCAAATCTTTTACATTTCAAATGTCTTTTTTAAGCAGAATTTTAACAATTTTAACTTATAGCAATTGAAGCGTAATGGGAAACGATGTTTGGATGTAAACATGGAATACTTTTTAAATATGAAAAACAAAGATTTAGGTTATTCATTCTAAATATTTTTAAATAAGTCTAATATGATTATTTTTTTTAAAGTGAAACTATTAATACTATAGGTAATATTTTTGTCAATTTTGAAGTAATGAAAATATTTTTATGATCAACCATTCTCTCTCTCTTATATATATATATATATATATATATATATATATATATATATATATATATATGAAACACACATACAAACACACACACACACACATACTGAGTTACCAAAGAAAAAGAACAAAATTGCAGGTTTATCCATAAGAATATATGTAATATTAGTAGTAAGTTGCAATTGCTACATTCCTACAAGCATCTTGAGGCAGCAGTTATAGCAACTCATGTGGGAGGCAGAATAGGTTTACTATATTTAGCACTGACAATAGCAGTGGTGGTGGTAGTTCAGCAGAATAAGTTAAAAAGAACAGTTAACAGGTAACTTTGTATCTATGACAAACAACTGAAACCTAGTCCTCCTCAGGGCAAACAAAACTTGTAAAAAAAAAAGTTTTTACTTAAAAAGTGGGCACAAAAAATGGCATATGATGACTTATCTACCAAACCGTGATCTGAGCTTGAAATTCACAGCATGTACTAACATACACACACACACAAATGATTATGTGAGATGGGTTGTCATTAAGAATATTGATGTTAAACATACACAGATGACATCACATGCAAAAACAGTAACTACTGCTGAAACTGAATTCAATTCTGCTATAAAACAACCATACCAGTGCTGCTATGTCATCACATAAATTTGTAAGTGCAAGTTTCTCGTGACTGACTGTAGTCTCGATACTTTTTTAGATGCAGCCTAAATTGTCAGTCAAATAGAAAAGGTGACTGAAAAACAGCTAATCTGTTTGTTGCAGGCCAAGATCATAGAAACACAATGCTGCAATATCTAAAGTTCTGTGAATTTGTTACATTGTAGAGGTAATGACAGAGATTATTTCAAATGGATAGTTTGGTTTCTTTATATTCTATTTAAATGCAGCCAAATTGCAATCAATATTTACAAAAAGCAACATGTGACTTGTGAATGGATCAAAGGTTGAAAGTCTAAATATAACCTTTAAACAGAGCGACTAGTTCTCTACCACCATGACATACACAAATACATACAATAATACAAATTAGGTGTTTTCATATATATATTAAAATGACAAGGAAATAAGACATTATGTCATGAACTATATATTATATATATATGGACAAACTAGTAGTGAAATTAACTTCTACATAGTCACTGAACTGGCTCTGTATAACTAACTTTCTGTTATCTTTGAATAGTTAAAACTTATATCTTAAGAGGATATATCCACCACAAGAATTACAAATGGAATGCTCCAATCAGTTACTTCTGTTCAAAGCTGAGCAGAATTATCTAACAAAAAATTAAAAAGAGTAAACAAAATGAGGTAAAAGGTGAATATCCATATGATTACAATGTAATGGATAAAATTAACTCATGGAGATCTAATGAAATACAAATGTAATTTTGATATAATTTGAAAACTATGATGAACATATTCATTGTCAATATGTTCCCTCAGAGTCAAACTTGAATAGAACCCTTTTCAGACAATTTGCAATTCACAACACACTTGATTCCCCAAAAAAGTGGTACAAACCATCTTATCTTTTTTGTTGTGTCATAAACAAGCATTTGCAAGGTCCCTGAAACATTTAAATTTTATGGTGGATACTTTAAGCGCTATTCACTGTATTAACAGCAGAATTAGTCAAACTAAACCTTTGCTAAAATTAAAAGCAAAAAGTAATATACAATTTTTTTTCTTTTCCAGGATTATAAAATTTCAGCTAAGATTGTCTTAAGGATGAGAAAATATTTTCATTATGTAACAGGCTTGGCAGTAGCAAAGTATGTTAAATATTTTTGGCCGAGATTGTTACTATGGATTTTAAATGTAAAATGAAAACTTTGAAAACAACATTGGGTATTTTACAAGTTTGAAATATCAGTGATTTACACATGTATGGTAAGTGAGTGGTTACCAGATTAAGCATTATTTAAGCTATACATAGTCCCAAGTATCATTCTCACTTCACTGTTGAAGAATTAAGAGAAACAGTTACACCAACTTGTAAATATTTGAATTTACAGGTCCAGCCGAATCAAAGAAAACAAAATAGACTAACTGTTCAATAATAATTAAAATAACTTAAACACACAAGTTACAAAACTGGTCTACCTACCTCCATTACGAACTATATAATGGGTAGGTGTCAGTTATGTAGAAGAGAGAATTGATACAGTGATGTTCATGCCTTTCACAAGAACATGCTATAGATAATGCCTATGAGATGGTACTTGTTAAAGACAACTCAATGAATAGCTCCATAGCGTCTCTTCACCAGCTAGAATAGCAACCAAACCCCTCTGACCACATTTATCTTAAAAAGATATGCTGGTTAACGTAGTTGCAAAAAAAAAAAGAAAAAAAAAAGGATGGTCACATGCAGAACACTTTTTGTCATGGGTCTACTTAACAAGGCTTACTTGAGTTAAAGCAATAACAAAAAATCCCCAGCCAGTTTATCTGTGATAAAGAGAATCCTCTCCACAGTCCCCTCCAAGAATGCTTTAATACTCAAAGCCATGCTAAGTGTTAATGCATGATTAGACTGCTAAGTCATGTCCAATGCTTTTGTGTTGGACAGCCTTTGTCTTTTTTATTGAAAAATATGTTCAACCCAATATTTATTATTTATAACTTTATTAGCTATTATTTTTTAGCTTTAGAGTGCAATGGTTAAAATCAAGCTATTATTTTCAATGTACATGAGTATTTCAAAAAAGCCATTTTAACTCCAGGAGAAAACTTAATAAAATACAAGTTTCTAATTATGATTTACAGTAATCACAAAAGTTGTGTACTCTGTGGAAGAGTGTATGTATGTATATATATATATATATATATATATATATATATATATATATATATATAAAGAGTATATACATATATATATATATAAAGTAGGAAAGAATAACTTCCAGATGTTAAACCTAAAGGAAGAAATGACAAAGAACTGACATTAGTGATCTGCTGTGCTCAAGAAGGACTAACCATCTAAGCAAAAATGAGGCCTTAAAAGCATTTTGTTTATGTCTATGCCCCTGCACCCAATCTGTTCCTAACAACCCACCCCTTCATCACTCTTCGGAGTGTGACACTATGGCACTATAGTAGCTATGAGAGTGAAATGCATGTATTTCATCCCCTTACTTCTCACTGTCCATGGAACTACTTCCTTTGTCTAAATATCATCCTCCTACCACCTTATTTTCCACTAAATGCCCCTTTCATTGTACCCCACTTCATTTTGCCAATGACACCTACCGTCCCCCAAACCTCTCTTCATCCACTTATATACCTCCAGACTTCATCCCTGACACAGTGTATCTTTTGCACCCATCCCTCACACACTTCACATCTGTGCTGCCACCTGTTACCTCCCTGATCCACTATGTCCTCCACCTTCCCATCCAACTGATTGACCACTCATTGCATTTCCAACCCACCCCCTTGATATATCTGCCATTCTCCTTTCTTGCAAACTTACAAACCCACTCACCCTATGCAGTCCTCCATACCCTTTATCTCATGTTTTAACAACTCATCACTTGGCATAAAGCCACCTCCCTCAAAGCCACATCCACTACAGTTGAGTCATCTTGCGAGTTACTTGGTGATCTCACTTGGGCTGATACCACATAAAAAGCACCCAGCACACTGAAGTAGCAGCCTTTTTAATTCCATGTCAATCTGTTGTTACCTTATTGTGACCATCATTATCATTTAATGTCCTCCTTCCATGCTGGCATAGATTGGACAGTTTGACAGGAGCTGGCATCATGCTTAGTGTCTATTTTGGCATGGTTTTTACAGCTGGATGCCCTTCCTAACACCAGTCACCCTGCAGAGTGGGCCGAGTGCTTTTTATGTGGCACCAGCACCGGTGAGGTCAGTTTTAGCATAGTTTTTTTACAGCTGGATGCCCTTCCAAATGCCAACCACTTTACAGCATGGACATGGTGCTTTTTATGAGGCATCTGCACTGGCAGGGTCACCAAGTAACTTTGCAAGATGGCAACAGAAATCATAGAAGCACCAAACAACCATCACTACATTCCTTTAGAATTTAAATCCCTGAGGTTTTATCTTTTGTTGTTTCAGTGAAATGAGTGGGAATGTTTGAAAAAACAAATACCAGTCTAAAACTAACAATTTAACTGTTCAGGTCACAAAAATTTCTGGTCTTGATCCAGTTACAAATAGTTACTATCAGAACAACAGATTGGTAAAATCATTAGTATTCAACAAAGTACTTAGTGGCATTTAATTACAGCCCTCTTGAAATTCTGTCAACGTTGATGAGCGTTTCATCTTTCCAGAGTCAACAGAACAAGTATCAGTCAAATATTGTTCCCTCCACACAAAACTTCAAACCTTGGGCTGATGTAAAAATTCTTCCTATGTTTTAATCTGGCTGACCAAAAGTTTTTCACTTCAAAACTGGTTTGGAAAATTTAATGGAAAGAGAAATTCTATATATAATTTTAAAGCAATAAAGTTTCCCAACAGTTTTGAACAGAAAACACTGTATTTTTATAATTTTCCTCAGTTTGATACCAAGCAAGTTTTATAGACAAATGAAATCTTATAAGTAAATAAGACAAAATAAATATGATTTGTTTAACAAATAAAAAAAAATAATAATAATCTTGCCTTCGTTTAGAAACTGAGGGTTCAACTAACATAGGAAATCCTTTCAGGTTAAAACCTGCAAAAGTGAAAAATATTTATCAACAACAACAGCTCGGTTTTTAAGCTAGTAACTATACAGATATATCAACTTCATATATAACACAACTAAACCCAAAAATATTTATAACCCATGACAAAATAATCATGTGATTAAAAAAATCAGGTGCAACAGAAAATATTGTCAAAGTCAAACTTATAAAAATTAATAACCTATGTCATTGATTTTAAATATTCTTACAAAAATTTTTTTGTTCAATCAGTTGTGTATAATAAACTGCTTTCAAACCAATAAAAAAAATAATTACACAAAGTCTTCATTAAAAGTGAAAGGTTTTTCTGAATTAGTAAGTTGAAACATATATAAATTAAATTTTCAAACAACATGGCAATTTTTATTTACAGGAAGTAAATTGGAGATTTCGCAGCTAGAATAATACTTGACATTTTTTAATCAAAAGTAGCATATATGAGCAGACTCATCTTACATTTCCTTATAATGTACAAATAATTAGACAAATCTGTTCATTGCTACACTACTAAAATATTTTAGTAATTACATTTTATATGTAAATTAATAAAATATTCTATATGTATATGCTTGAAGGCACTTTTCATTAAACTTATTTTTAAAAGCTTCGTTTACAGATGTAAAATGGGTCAATTAGAAAATCCAATATCAAAAATAATTGAGTTTTTAATATTTTAAAACTAGAGAAATGTTTGATACACCTAATTTTCAAAGAAACCAGTCTTAGAAAAAAATCTAACAACTAAGAGTTTATCTTGTGAAGAATAATGAGTATTATAATAGAGATTACAACAATGTGTGCTTTGATACAAAAAGTTATGCAAACAAGAAGGGGAAGACAGTACTCGATGCATAAAGTACAGGTTTATGTTTGCTGTAAACTGAAAACTTCATTAATTCTTATTCCAAGTTTCACATTTTCAAAAGATCAAAAAAGAGGAACTAAGAGTAACAGTTGCAACAGTTTTCAGCTCCCAATAAATAGATCTGTGCATTCTCATGACTGAGGATGGACATGTTCAAACACAAATCTTACTCCTTGCTATATACTGTGGTACTGAGAAGGTACTCCCATATTCAGTCCTTATGTCATTGCTCTGTTGCCCAGCAAACCCATTTTCCCTTTCCTCAGCGCCTGAAGATGCAGACACAGAGGTTCAGGGTTCCAATAATGACTAAAATACTGCAGTTTTCATGTGATCATTATCTACCTTTCACTCTGCTCCCATTTCCATGACTAACTTATAATTATTTTATGGGTTATTCAATAGATCCACAATGCTTACCGGCAGCATGTCATTTCAGGCCCAAGACATGACGACTTGACTCCATGTCACAATGTAATTTACTTGAATTAAAATAAAGTTTCTGGACAAACAATAGGCAGAGTATCTGACTAAATACTCACATGACTGCTTATTTTTTAGAATGTTTCTTTGAATTTGTTTTAAACAGATTTTAATTCTGCAAAAGCATTAAAAGAAAAAATTCACAAATGAAATGTTTTACATACTGTTTTTTTTTTCATTTAATACTAAACTCTTGATCCTTAACCTGACCCTAAAATACTAATCCATAATTCCTGACCCAAAACATTAACCTTATTTTCTTTTAGAATCATAAGTTCCTGTGTTTAAAACAATTCTGAAAAAGAAAAAAATTACTAAGGAAACAATTCAAGAATGAAAATATTGTGATTCATTGTATCCTCCCCAGTGGAGATGGTGAAGAACACAGGAAAAAAAGTCCAAATTTTGAAAACAAAAAAAAAAAGGGGGGGGGGGTATCTGCAAAATATTACCTATGACACAAAGCCCAAAAATACCCTAAAAATTCTGAAAGACACACACAAGTTATAAGGGGCATTGAATCCAAAACCTACTTCTTTGAGATAGAAAACAGTTACTGCAGGCACAAATTCATCCCTATGAAACTTGACAAATTCCCCAAGTCCTTACTCCAAGCAATGCCCAGAATTTCAGTTAGTATACATGCATGTAGGGTGGGTGTATGAATAAGAGAGTGTGAGAGAATGAAAGAATGAGAAGAAGAGAGCCAAGTGTGGGTTAGATGTGGTTATTTGAGAGCATAAAGAGTCAGAACATACCCTCATCATCATTTAATGTCCGCTTTCCATGCTGGCATGGGTTGGACAGTTTGACATGGAGCTGACTAGCCAGGAAGATGTCCAGACTCCAATTGTCTGTTGTGGCATGGTTTCTATGGCTGGATGCCCTTCCAAATGCCAACCACTTAACAGAGTTTGCTGGGTGCTTTTTACATGCATTTACTCAACACCAGCACAAGTACATTTTATGTGGCACCAGCACCTGTGATGGTTAAGCCTGTATGCATGGAAAACAGTGATTTTATCCAGTTTGTTGTCATTTCCTCAGAGAGGCACAGAATCTGATGATCCTTTCTCACCCCTTCACCCCACATCTTCCTGGGTCAACTCTATCCACAGGTTCCCACCACAATTAGAGCTCAGCACTTCTTTACACAGCTGTCTTCATCTATATGCATCACATGACCAAATCTTCTCTTGCACACAAAATTTGATGCTTCTTATACCCAGTTTTCCTCTTAAATCACTTACACTCGGTCATGCATACACACTGACATTACCCATCCAGCAGAGCATGCTAGCTTCATTTCTTTCAGGCCTTTGCAAGTCCTCTGTAGTCAAAGCCCATGTTTCACTGCCATGCAACATAGCTGTACATACACAGGCATCATGCACTCTGCCTTTCACTCTGAAGGAGAAGCCCTTAGTTACCAACAAAATTAGAAGCTCCCTGAACTTTGCCCATCCCATTATTATGCTAGTAACTACTTTCAGAACTTCTTCCATCACTGCTAATTTGGTCTCCTAGGTAAAAGCTATCTACTACTTCTAATGATCCACCCCCAAGCATTTGAGGGAGCCTATTGTCTGAGGGAGAGGTCCTTAGTCACCAACAAAATAGAAGCTCTGAAAATATATACACATTACACACACTACACACACACACACCTATATACAATCACTAGCATGGAGATGGATAACTGACGCTAAGAATTCCTTTCAACACTCATCATGAACAACTTAAAGACCAATATCAACATATGTCAGTATCTCCTCCTAGTGAACCATCTGGGCATTTAAGAGAAACTATTTCTGGTGTGTATGCATTCAATTCAATGAATTGCCACATATGAAGTTTACATTCTCTGATAGTCTGCTTGATTCCACATCTCGAATGTGTTTATAGCTTGGGTACAGTCCGACTGTAGCCTTTTTCTTTTCTGCATATCAAGCAAGACCATTTCTTTGAAGATACTAGGGTCCGAGCTTCTTTCCTATTTACTAAAACCTTTGCTAATTTTAGTTAAAGCCTGTTCAACTCAAGTTTTACTGTCCATGCCTAGTATTTTCTTCTATTATTCCCCTATACATTCAGCTATGAGAACTAGATTGTGAGTACATAAAGCTTCCATGAACATCCAATCAAACTTGTCTGTGATGGCCTGTGAGACTATAATGGATGAGAGGATAGAACCTTACTACCTTCACACTAAATTCATCACTGAAATCATTAACTCACTTTGCTTACTGCATCTTTGTCCAAAGCTTGTACAATCCTCACAATTCATTCATCTGCACCTAGATTCCTCACTAACCACCAAATTACTGAATGAGGTACCCTTTCGAATACTGTCTCCAAATCAATGACAGCTAGAAATAGTTGTTTCTTCCAAGCCAAGTATTTCTCTAGCACTTGCCTCACTGGTTACATAGCATCGCTGCCAAACACAAAGCCAAATTGCATCTCACTCTATTTTGTCATGGATCAATTGTGCTTTGACCTTCACAACTTGGTCTAGCAATTTTATTCCTCCATAGTTGCTTCTGTTTAAGACATCTCCTTTGCCTTTGTAGAACTTGACAGTGATACTGCTATGCCAGTCATTGGGCATGACACCTTCGTGTATGACTTGATTAACTATCATTCGGATGGATACAACAAATAATAAAAGATAAGGTTTGGTAGCAGTTTTCACTATATAGTGTTTAGAGAGAGAGCGATCTATTGGTTAAAGCCACTGACACAAGAGCTGTCAAATAAAGGACTCTGTACAGCAAGTGTTCTCCTTATTTAATAACATAAAATATGCATGGCAGAGACCATTGTTGGATCAGTTTATTTCTTGATAATCCCATTACATTAGTAATAAGAAATTCACCAGTTCAATCTGGATGACTCTTAGCAAAGGAGCAGTTCAGTAGCAAACATTTTAAAAAAGTAATAGGACAGTTTAGTGGCAAAATTTTTACAAAAAAATGCTGTCATTATAGCCTCATTTTACAAATAAAATATTTTTAAAAGGCATTTCCATAATTATTAAAATATAAAGTACAAATTTACAAAGAATGTGTCACAAGAGAACTAATTTAGTCAGATAATTCAGAAACAAAAGCAACAATTCCCAGAAAGACAAAATTGTTAGTATGACTGGATAAAATGCCAAGCAGCAGTTAGGAGCCTGTCTATTCTGAATTGAACTCCCTCCCAGTTCAACTTGGCCTTTCATCTATCTAAGCTCAATAACTTGATGTACCAGTCAAATACTAGGATCAATTTATATTCCTGGAATATTTTACAAGACAAATTTTAAAATCAAAAATACTACACAGAATGGTATTCTTAACATAAAAGAACAATCTGATAATTTAAGTAAGAGTCAAGAAAAACTAAATTAACAGGATTCAGTAAATATACAGCAAAAGTTAACATGGAGGCATTAAACTATTTTAGAATACAAGAAACCTCAAATAAAAAAAGAAGAAGAATCCCATTGTGTGTGTGTGGGCAGGCGTGGCTGTGTGGTAAGAAGCCTGCTTTCCAACCACAAGATTCCAGGTTAAGTTCTACAGCATGGCATCTTGGGCAAGTGTCTTCTACTACAGCCTTGGACCGACCAAAGCCTTGTAGATTGATTTGGTAGATGAAAACTGAAACAAGCCCATCATGCATATATATCTATGTGTGCCTTTGTGTCTGTCTGTTCCCCACCACTGCTTGACAACTGGTGTTGGTATGTTTACATCCCCATAACTGCATAATGCAGTTCAGCAAAAGAAAATGATAGAATAAAGTAGAAGGTTTCAAAAAGGAAATTTATTTAAAAATAAGTACTGGGGTTGATTTGTTCAACTAAGACCTCTCAAGGCAGTACCCCAGCATGACCAGTCAAACAACTAAAACACGATATATATAAGCAATAGGCAAAAAAAAAAAAAAGACAACATGACAGGGACAAGTACCGACATTGTGATAGTTAGAAAAAAAAATTTTTTTTAAAAAGCAGGGATCACACACACACACGTCTCAAACAAATGGAAAAGATTCCACATTTGCATGAAATGCTTTACTAACATTTCAGCAATTAACAATTGCAAAAAAGAAATATAAGTAAAAAACAAGGAAAATGTTAAGGTTGTTGCTAAGTCACACATTTTCACATCACAATGTTTTCAAGTCTTTATTCACAATTTGGTATTTATGGAAAATTGTTTCAACAGTGTTACCTGCTACAATGCCATTTGTGAGACACTCGTGAGTAGGAAATATACTTTAAATAAAGTTAAAACTATAAAAGAGGCCATGGTAAAGCTAAAAGTAGAACGAAGATGTGCAAAACAAATGATCACATGCACTATTCCTTGTCAAGGGGAATACTTTGCTGAGAACAATAGTAAATATTTGACAGTTCCAGTAACCATCTGAAATCACAACTGAGTTTCAATTATCAGTTGATAACTTCTTTTACAGAAAAATGCCAAAATATCCCAGTTCTCCTCTGTCTTCATTGATTTATCCATTTACTGGAGATCTGGGTCAGTGGTCACAGTTCATGGTCTTCCACAGCATGGTTTGTCTTCAACATTGGTTTCTTAAAACATCAACCCCTCATCCATCACTGCACCTTGTTCTTAATGATTTCAAGAGTGGCTGTGTGGTAAGTAGCTTGCTTACCAACCACATGGTTCCAGGTCCCACTGCGTGGCACCTTGGGCAAGTGTTTTCTACTATAGCCTTGGGCTGACCAAAGCCTTGTGAGTGGATTTGGTAGACAGAAAATGAAAGAAGACTGTTGTATGTATGTATGTGTGTGTGTGTGTTTGTATGTCTGTGTGTGTCCCCTCAACATCGCCTGATAACCGATGCTGGTGTGTTTACGCCCCCGTAACTTAGTGGTTCAGCAAAAGAGACCAATAGAACAAGTACTAGGCTTACAAAGGATAAGTCCTGGGGTTGATTTGCTCGACTAAAGGCAGTACTCCAGCATGGCCACAGTCAAATGACAAACAAGTGAAAAAACATTTGAGCGAGGTCGTTGCCAGTGCTGCTGGACTGGCTCCTGTGCAGGTGGCACATAAAAAGCACTATTCGAGCAAGGACGTTGCCAGTACCGCCTGACTGGCCCTTGTGCTGGTGGCACGTAAAAGCACCCACTACACTCTCGGAGTGGTTGGCGTTAGGAAGGGTATCCAGCTGTAGAAACTCTGCCAGATCAGATTGGAGTCTGGTGCAGCCATCTGGTTCACCAGACCTCAGTCAAATCGTCCAACCCATGCTAGCATGGAAAGTGGACGTTAAACGATGATGATGATATATATAGATATGGAATGGAAGGATAGACAGACGCACATACACAAGAAGGGTTTCTTTCAGTGAACTTCTAAACCACATAGCCGAGTGACTCAACAGCCAAGAGTTTCATGCATGGCACTCACCAAACTGAATGCAAATTTGGATTCTGCTTTTATATAGATTACCTTTTTTATTTTCATGAGCAATCAAGAGATAATCATTTTTATTTTCAAATTGCCCATTAAGCAATTTAATAAACAAAAACTTTTTGAAAACTAAAAAAAAAAACATGCATCATTTATCTACACACATGCAAATATGTCATAAGACATAAAAGCATTACATGAATAGAAATATAATTAAAAACAATTTCCTACAAACACACACTCTATGAAATAGGTAAACAAGTAAATAAATGTGGATGTACATCAATATACACTTCTTGCATAAATGTACATACACACAAATATATGAACATATTTCTTATTCATGTATACATACACACACACACGTATGTGTAAACGCACATATTCCTACTAAAATATACCATAAAAACTATGGACATAAATGCATACACATATATACATGTATATAGACAGAGAGAAAATAAAAAATGGAAAAAAATGTTTTAGCTACAGTTTGGCATTAAAACATTGAGATTTGATCCAGAAGAAAATTGTTTCCATCAAAATTTGTAGCAACATTATAGGAGAGTAATGCTACCAATCAAGTTTAGATCGAATAACGATTCAAGTATAATTAACTATTTTATTTTAAAAACAAACTATATTTTAATTTAGCTTAAATGATAGAGCTCAATTCAAGAAATTTCATGGAATCAATCTCATGCAATAAAATGTTAAAAGAAACAAGTTATGAGGGTGATAATACAGTTCTATAGTTTTTTTATGAATATAGTTCTATACTTTTTTCTGAATATAGATCTATAAAGGGACTTTTAATATGTCACCAGTGTCATTGAGGTAAGGAAAAAATTATCAACATCACCAGTAACTGACACATGATTAATTAGCATAATAGCATATCCTGGAAAAACATGGAATACAAGGGAAAATGCGAGCAAGAGAAATAATATTAAGATTATAAACCTGGAAAAGTACAGGACAAGTTATTACACTTGGAAAAGTTTAGGACAACTTATTACATCTGGTAAAATGCAGAACAAGAAAATTTTTACTTAAAAAATTGCAGCTAAGGATAAAACTTGAATATCAAAAATTATTTGATTTTAATTTACCAAGTAACATTATAATTAAGAAAGGTACCATCATTTTGTTACAATATTGACACACTAGATACATAAAAACTGAGTCAGAAGTACCAATATAGCTAAAGTTTTACGCTAAGTAGAATAGTATATATGGTAGGCAAATTCATTATGTAAAAAATAGGCATTGGGTCAAGACTAAAAAATGTGAAGACTTGGCAATAAATCAAGCAAATATTAATGTGAATTTGTTGTTATAGGAAGATTTTATGTAATATATGACTAGTTTTTGTATTTTTCTATTTATTGTACTAATTATGTATTATTTTTTATAACCTATTTTCAAATTTTTAATTAATTTTTAAAAAAATGGATTCTTTTAAAGTGCAAAAAATATTTTGAGTTATTTTTAATTTTTTAAAGTAACAAGTAATAATAAATAGAATAACTTGTAATAAAATTTTTAGTTTTTAAATAAAAGCTAATATTTTCTAAATCTAAATATTTTATTTGAAATTTTATCCTTAGCTGCAAAATTTTAAGTAAAAATGTTCTTCTGTACTTTACCAGATGTAATAAGTTGTCCTGAACTTTTCCAGGTTTATAATCTTAATATAATTTTCTTGCTAGCATTTTCCCATGTCATATATATATATATATATATATATATATATGCATATGTGGGCACAAGATGTCACGAAACTTGGACAACAAAAAAAGTATGAAGCACAAGTACAAGGAACATTAACTATTCTTTCGAACGAAAGACACTAATGGAAAACAAAACAAACATAAAGTGAGAATTTACAAAAAAAAGATGAAGACCGGTGTGTAAACAACAAACAGATGTATTAGTTTAATGCTTGAGAAGTGAGAAAGTATTTTACATTTTGAGCCTACACTCTTCAACAATGGTACTTGACATACCTGTATTTGTCTATGATGTCCATATACATGCCACTAGCCAACCTTTTTGTTTTCTGTAATGAATCAGTACAAAATCAGAGAAGTGACTGAAAGGAAGAGAGTTTTGTGCATTGTTGCATGTGCACGGATTTTATATGCTGTGTCTATAGGACATACACACAAGCAAACATAAACATACATGTGTAAGTAAATGTCTGCCTATGACACATCAGACCAGCATCAGTCCACAATTTGAATGGTGGCGATAATGCCAAAATGAACTAGTCAGTCAATCCAGCAAGCAGGACCTCACGTAAGTGATGGAGGACAGTGTGATGTAAAGCCATTGAGAGGATATTAGGAAGATGGGTTGCGAGGAGGAGGTTTGTCAGGGACCAATCATGAACAAGGGGAACAGATATTAATATTCCTTTATGGCCTCCATTTTACTCAGTTGTGGGAAATTCTTCTATCTGTGCATGTGCTTGTGGAGTTGTTACTCTCTCTTTCTTTCTTTTACTCTCTTTTACTTGTTTCAGTCATTTGACTGCGGCCATGCTGGAGCACCGCCTTTAGTCAAGCAAATCGACCCTGGGACTTATTCTTTGTAAGCCCAGTACTTATTCTATCGGTCTCTTTTGCCGAACCACTAAGTGACGGGGACGTAAACATACCAGCATCGGTTGTCAAGCAATGCTAGGGGGACAAACACACACACACACATATATATATATATATATATATATATATATAATATATATATATATATATATATATATATATATACGACAGGCTTCTTTCAGTTTCCGTCTACCAAATCCACTCACAAGGCATTGGTCGGCCTGGGGCTATAGCAGAAGACACTTGCCCAAGATGCCACGCAGTGGGACTGAACCCGGAACCATGTGGTTGGTTAGCAAGCTACTTACCACACAGCCACTCTTCTCCTACATCGTTTTATCAATTTTGATGAAACTTGACATGTGAGTAGAACTCATATCTGGAAACCTTATTGGCATACTCATATTATTGAAAAAAATTGATAATAGGGCCCTGGAAAGGATCCTTATATATATCTAATATATTCACCCAGATTTTAACAGCCAAGGGAAATAACCTGTTCATTTTCCTAAATTATTTGGTATAAATCAAACTGAGTTTGCTTATTTCTTAGTATTTGAACTGTTAGAGTTATTTTCGCAATTTATCCAGTACAACCCTTAAACAAGTAAATAGTATTAATTTATCCAGTACAACCCTTAAACAAGTAAATAGTATTTTCCTAAACAATAGATCCACTTATTTCGGTTAGTGTCTTATTCACAAATATACCAACACTAGTGCTGCTGAGGGTAATATTCTCTGAGAACGCACAAAAGCCCTTTTCAGAGTTATTTATTTTGAATTGCTATTATCTCATATCTGGTTAGCCTGTTATTACATAACATGCTTTATGATCTTTGTATACATACCTTTGTATTTCCTCCTAAGTTCTATATACTCTGAGAATGCATTAAAGCCCTTTTCAGGGCTACTTTATTTGAATTCTTACTATCAGGTAACTAATTTCATGTTATCACATAACTGACTTCACAATTTGGGTATTCATAACTGATTAGGAATTCCTAAAAACAAGATCCTGTGTAAGACAGCTCGGAATTCTCCGTAAATGCACAAAAACCGCTTTAAGGGCTACATACTTTGTACTGTTGTTATTGGATTAGCAGAACAATTATGAGAACGGAACCAAGGGATAAGCCCTGCTTTCCCAGGAATTACCGGGTACATCAGTTAATATATATATATATACATATACATACACACACATACATATGTATACACACATTCAGACAAACAAATGCAGAGACACAAATTTGCATGTATAGCCAGTGGCACGTAAAAAGCACCATTCGAGTGCGATCGTTGCCAGCATCGACTTACTGGCACGTGAAAAACATTCAAGCATGGTCGTTACCAGTGCCACCAGACTGGCTCCTGTATAGGTAGCACGTAAAAAGCAGCTTTTAAGCTGGTAGCACATAAAAGCACCAACTACACTCTCAGAATAGTTGGTGCTAGGAAGGGCATCCAGCTGTAGAAACTTTGCCAGATCAGATTGGAGCCGCCTTCTGGCTCACCAGTCCTCAGTCAAACCATCCAACACATGCCAGCATGGAAAGCGGACATTAGATGACAAAATGATGATGGTGACAGACACACATAGTCACATATCTATACACACTCAAGCATATACTATATAAACACACACAAGCATGTATATACACATACAGACATACCCAAGGATACACATAAAGAACATGGGGATAAATCCATTTCCTTTAACATTCAATTTTGATTTTAAAAAACTGTCAGGATATTTGGGGTTTCAGCTTGCTACAGAAAAATATTGAGTTCAATTTTTTTCCAGGTAACTAAATTATTTCCTAGCAGAATTCTCTAAGGCAATCCAAAATTACAGAAAGAGAATTCATAACTTACAGAAATATTTTTAAGGAATTAGTGAAGCAATCTCTATTAGCAACTAAAAGTGACCAGGGAGTGGGGTTGCCTGCCTTTTCCTAAAATTACCACATTAGATGTTGTCTATTACCTCTAAACTTGATCAACGGACAGGTGCATTCATGCACACATATGTATGCATACATACTGTGATTAGATATGTAAACATGAACAATAATCTTACAGCAATGTTTTACATGTAAAAGAACAAGAATTGCATTGAAATGCTCAACTAGACTCCATAATTTCAATCAAAAAGATTGCTTTCATTTATTAAACACTAATCCCAAAGCCATTTGGCACTTGTGTATAACAAAAAGATCAAGCTTTATTAATTACCATACATTTGATTAAACTATTAAGCACATTTAGAAAACAAACAAAAATAGATCATTTTCACCACAGTATTTTCTTAGCACCTACAAATCAAATTCTGAAAATTAATTATAATAAACAGGCAGGTGCAACACCATTGGTTCCAACACTTGCCAAACCAGTGGCTAAATGAATAAAACTATTTTAGACTAAATCTGAGTGTGTGTGTGTGAATAATTAAATTTAAAATGTGATTTTGAGACTAACAGATTAATAATACCAAACAATGTTATTAAACAGCAATCAAATTCCTTGCTACACCACTAACATACCACAAGATGTAAATTGGACAGCTTGTAGAAAGTTGAAATTCTTTTCTTCAAAATATTCACAAACTAAAAGTTGTAATCATAGAGAAGAATGCTAGCAGGAAAATGTGTAGGACAGGAGACTTACACAGTATGTGTAATAACAAATTACTACAATCAAGATATGTTACAATGTCATAATCCAGTCTCATGCTTCAAATGTTACGAAGCTACTACTCTATGCTGACTCATTCTACACTTTAGAGGTGTGTCATTTGTATTCAAGTTACTCATTCCATTTCATAACGTGCTAAATATGATAAATTTAAATCAATCTCTTATAAACAGAAACTTTGAGACAGTTTTCAACAATATCTAATAAATTTGAAACTAACTAGACCTAATATTATAAGAGAGAGAGTGGGAGGGAGAAAGCTATTTAACATAATAATACTTCTAACCTGAAGTTTTAGAAAAAAGGAATGATAGGACCTCTATTACTATGAGGTAAATGGCTTGATATGCAAAGAAAGAAGTAGACAGAAATTTGGTATGTTGTATCTAATGTAAACTGTGGATGCCCAACATGTAGTGGGATCACAGCCAAGCTGTCAGAGAAGGTAGACTTTGTTATGTGACAGCTGGACAGAAGTGGTTAGTAATAAGAATATACATGAAATGAATTCTGTTAAATACTTGGTTGTCTCACTCAATGTAGTTGACAGCATTTTTAGCTACTGAGACCTAATAAGCAGTGAGCAAGATTTGAAAACATAGTAACCATGGATAGAACAGGGTGGAAAAAGTTCAGCGAGCTATTATTACCTCAGTTGCTAACATGATTTCTGTAATCAAGTGAAGGGGAGATTGTAGAATGCTTGGGTATGAAGCGAGCAAGATGTGAGCTTTGAATGTAGACGATTTATGATGGCTAGAAAGAAATATATTTATAATATTAGTGTGAATGAATGACAACATAAATGATTGGAGACAAAAATTGGACACAAAGAATCAAATGCAGCAAGCTGGAGAGAAGACAATGCTAGTGCAGTCATTTATATGACAGTTGTATAAAATGCAAGCATTCTTCTATATGATTACAAATTTTAGTTTGTGAATATTTTGAGAAAAAAAATTTCAACTGTCTACAAGTAGTGCAATTTACTTCTTGTGGTATGTAGTGATGTAGCAAGGAATCTGACATTCTATTTGATATTGTTAATCTGTTAGTATAAAATGAAACTGTATTTTCACAAGCTGTAAACTGTGGAAAAGGAAAACATGAGACCAAGTGCTGAAGACTAATCTCAAGAGACAAACTCAGAGAATCATGACAAGTGGCAACATCTGGAGGAGACTTCACTTCAACTCACAGAAGTAGTCATTACAATAGTGGTAGCACTGCATGTTGGGAACAGATATCTACATTGGGTGTTGCTAATATTCCTGCTAAGTCTTCATATACTGCCCTCTTCATTATCCTCACATTTCATCATCCCTCTCTACTATTCAATGTCTTATGCTGATTGTCTAAAAACAGCTCTGATTTGACTATTCAATTCCTCTTAGCACCCACTCTCTTTCATCACCTGTATAACAAGAGATGAAATGAGATCTGTCCATACTCAGTGCCTGTTACTACTACTCTCATGTGACACCTCATTGATATCAGTCACTCTCATCCACCCTTGTTATCTCATCATGTTGATCACACTTATTTTATTCAACCCCCTTACCAACAACTAGCACACAGCTATCACCGTCTCTTCTATTACTTCCTGTCCTATCTTCCCATTATGCTTCTCACATTGCACTCATACTCTTTCTTCTATTCACCCTCTCAATCAGGTTTGCATTGAATCAAGGCAATATTGACTTTAGAGGAGATGACCATCTTTCTGATGTTGGTGCCACAATAAAATGCACTCCTTGGTACATTCTAAAGCAGTGAGCATAAGAAAGGCCCAACTGATTAACAGAATGCACAAGCAAAAACTCTGCCAAAAATTCACAAGCAAGATGTGGTTCCCAACCCATCAAGGAGGGCAGTAACTCTGAATCTTGGACCATGACAACCCTTATCAACACAAAGCAAAGGTTAAATGATGATAGGATAAGCTCACATTCTTTCACCCTCACTTCCAACATGTCAAAGTTTGAACAAACATGACACCTCTACACACAACCAACCTTCTGGAAATAACAGCCAAATTCTCCTATAACTTACACCCACAATCTTAAAAAAAAGTAGAGTACACTGGACATAAGTGCTTTATAGAAAATTTTTTTTAAACTGTCAAGATAGCCATAGGTAAAATGGATTTCAATGATAAGTTCGCTCCATCACATGACACCTAGCTAAATGATATCTCAAAAATTGATAGAAACATCTGTAAATAACTAATTCTTTTATAACACTGACTGTCTTTCCTTTTTTATGACCACCAGTACAGTTTCTGTAGAGACAAATTTATGAGAGACTCCCTTTCCATCACATACCAGTAGTTTTGCCCTTCAAAGCTTTTGGCTGTATATTGCATGAAAATCCTTTAGATACATTGTCTGCCCATAAGCTCCATCGCTGCAGTGCAAACAGGGTGCTCTCTCCCCACTACCTATAGTTATATATTCTGGTTTACCTTAGCATTCAGTAATTGCCAATTTTTCTTCTTTACATAAACGACCCATTTGCTACACCATGAGTGATTGTTGACATTCCATGGCTTCGCCTGTAACCATCCAAATGAAAAGGTGGCTTGACATTTGAATTCCTTGTTCACATTATTACTAGTCACCTTGTACTTTTGAAAACCAGTGGAACAAGAAATCCTTTGAAAACAAAGGTTTGGTGACGAGAAAGGCACCCAGCTGTAAAACAGTACCTCAAATAACTCTCATCCAACCTATGCTAACATGGAACAATGGATGTTAAAAATGAGGAACAACATTATACCACTTTTAATCTTCTGAACATATGCAGTGCACATCCAACTAAGGACACTATATAGGAGTTATATTACCTCTGTGAACAGACCTTCAAATTATTGGCCGAAGCACCAAGGTACAACCACTATAAATACCTTGCATCTTGTACTAAAGCCTCCCAATGTTATAGCACACAACCAAAACCCTCAAAAGAATAAGTAACTGCTCAGCAACACAATCGTATCTCTTAAGGCAACATCACTGTCATTTAACATCTGATTTTCCATGCTGGTATGAGTGGGACGGTTTGATAGGAGTTGGTGAGTCAGTTCACATACACATTGCCAAATCAGCATCGTAAAGAGTAAGCTTCATTTTAAGAGGAGAAAATAACCTCAGCTCTGATCTGTTGCTCACACACCATAGAATCTCAAGTACATCCCTCACTACTGTTCCCATATTTAAGACAATGCTGCTAAACACACACAAACATACTCGCCTACAGGAGAAAAAAAGAAATCCACTTGACTATTTAACAAATATTTCCCAAACACACTGCATACACAAGCCCAAAGACCGGTTTCATCTTTGCCTCTTCCATCATCACTACAGCTTTAACACATCTAAAATGGTTGTTTACCATTTCTATCCAACCCAACCATATGTAATTGGCTCCAACTATCACTCTTTCAAACATCAAACTAAATACTTTACCTCACTCCATCTTTGTATACATTTTTTTTCCTGAAAGCACCAAGCTACAGGTGTTCATAACATTATGATTATTGCCATCAAACATTACAGTTATTGCCCTGTCCCTTGCTAACTTATGCAGCAATCTATCAATGTCTGTTCCCTCCCTCTCACTGCTTACTCCATATTATTTCCAATTCCATCATTCTCACTTGGTCATGTTGACTTGAGCAAAGATAGACAATAAAAAGCAAAGTGGAGCTTTTAAGTAAACTCTCACTCTAGTACCTCAATAAAATACACCAGTACATTGGGTTGGCAAACAAAGAGCAACAACATAGAGAGGGCTCAATAGGTTTGTCAAGAAAAAGATGACTTCTAGTGCCATAATAAATTGTACCCAGTAGCACAACATGTGAGAAAGATGGTATGCAGGAAGTACATTCTTTAAAGCAATTGGCATCCAATTATAGATATCATGCCAAAAAAGTGCACAAAATGGGATTCCCAACCTAAATATATTTGGGCAATAACTCCAAATATTAGACCACAACCCAATGTATGCCAGCATGGAAGGTAAATGTAAAACGATGAGATGTAAGCTCAAATGTCAACTATCAATTTATCCTGCACCAGTGTGTCAAGAAGAGCTAATAAACACACACACATTGTGCCTATCCTTTGTAAGAGGCAAAGTAAACTATCAGTAGAGTACAACTTCAACACCAAACATTGGCTAATGCTTTAAATGCCAAGCCACATTTTCAGCTTACTTGTCTTCTATACAAAATAATGCTGAACATCCAGTGGATCAGGATCAATGACTTCCTCTCCCATGCTTTATGACTATACAATATTAACACTTCTTACACAGATTTTAACTTCTGCTTTGGACTTCACTGCTTTAACTTAAGTCATAAACAATTTAGATGCCTTCTACAAACTGACATATCCAAATATATTTTACCATTGTAGCATCCTGAAAACTCATAAACAGCACAACTGTATCAAAAGATCTATCATGTAGACAGCAATTCATTTGTAATTCTTTACTACTTGTGATAATGTTAATAATATTAAAAGATACAGTCATGTGCTTAGGTTCACTCTACAACCCCAGTTTGATCCTGCTGTACCTTCAACAATAACATCAGATTAATAGCTACCTCATGAGTGAAATTCTACAAATGGAAACAATGTGGAAGGTCCATTCACATGAGTGTATTGAGCATCAGATCTGTATCTGATACAGCCAGCTCTCTTCCTCCTACTAGCAGCATATAGCTAGCAATAAGTGTCTCCACCACCACCATCATGGTAGCCTGGTTAATGTGATTGCTCTGATACACACCACCACAACCTTCAAGTATCCATCATCAACTTGATCAGAGGGGAGGAATGAGGCTCTCTTAGAAGCTAACCTTAATTATATTGTTAACCTTCACTCCCTTTGGCTTTTGGCAACCCTCACACTGCTGGAACATTTTTACAATTATCCAGCATTCTTTCTCCCCCACTACTGTCTATCATTATCCTCTCAAAGCACTGTCCCTCTTCTTCCTCTTCCAATTGTTTACCCCCACCCCTTCTACCCATTATTAGCCATGCTGCAAATGGAGACAATAGGAATTCCTTTGGCTTTTGCAGGGTAGAAGACAATGGCACCAGTACTGGTGCCATGTTAAGATGTAAAGTGATTTATGACAGAAAGTGTGTCCAGCCACAGAAACAATGTTTGAGCAAGACACGATTCCCTGCTGGCTTGTCCAGAAAGACAATAACCCAAAATAAGGACCAACTCAGACTGTAACACCACATCCATCCCATGTCAGCATAGAAAACAGGTGTAAAATGGTAATTATATGCATGTTTACACATACGGGAGTAAAATTATGTGTTTAAAAGAAAACTTGGCTGTTTGATAAAGAGATCGATGATCTAAATACTAACTAGACTGAAGTAAACACTGCAATCAATATGAATAGTTAAAAGGCAAAAAACAAATACTGCAATCAATATAAAAGCCTTAAAGCAGGTGCTCCAGCATGGCAGTCAATGACTAGCTAGAACATGAAAAATTTTACCTGATAATGTCAAACTAATGATTTTATGTAAGATTACTGAAAAACTCGAAAACATGCTGAGAAGAATAATATATCATTTATAATATTTCCATTTGATAAAAATTGTGATGAGAGCAGAAACTAAGTTTACAAAAGCTTGAATGTTACATGCCAAATGTTAAAGATTTCTCTGCAAAATACTGGTTTCAAATTTAGACAGAGGGAAGGGGTTAAATTGATTACATCAATCTCAGTGCTCAACTGGTACTTATTTCATTGATCCCAAAACGATGGAAACCAAAGTCAAGCTCACAAAATGCTAAGCATTTTGCACAGCATGAAAACAAGTCTGCCAGCTTGCCACCTTCTCTGCAAATATTAGAGGAAACTAGCATTACTGATGCAACATTACAAATATAAATCTCATAAATGTGTATCAAAAAGGACATATTTTAAAAGATTCTTTTAATCTACAACTGGGACAGGTAGTTGGGGAGGGGTCTTTGTCAGTCTGAGGAGGGTCTGTAACATTTACACCGTCAAGTTGTTCAAGTGATCAATAAATTGCTTGGCAGTAGCTGTTTTGGCTTTTTGTGTTATCAGCAGGGTCAACTTTACCTTTCAATCCTTCTGAAATGGAATGGTCAATAAAAGTACCAGCCTTGCACTACAGTCAATATTCTCTCCCTTTCTCAAAGTAATCAGGTGTGGTTAGACAGAAAAAGGGATGAGGCCTGCAAGATCTAAAAATACTCAAGACATGCTTTATGTTCCAATAAGACAATCGATAGTTAAGAGACAAAAAACAAAAAATAAGGGCTTCAAAAATTATGGAAGACTAGTATTGAAGTCTTGGGACATATTTGCATTTAATAAAGGATCTAATTCAGGCTCAAAACTGAATCATCTTTTTGGATATTGAGATACAATTCTAATTTTGTGAAGTCTGAACTATGTCAAGAATGCAGGATCTTCAGGAGAGAAGGCATGCAAGATTTTGAATTGTGATGTTAAATATAGTTATTGGTTTCCTAATAATTTTTTATTCCTGTTTTGAGGTTGCTAAATGGAAATAAGTTGTGTGATGTAAAATGTCTTTTGTCAATGTCACAGGGATGCCAAGCTTGGCAAGAAGTATTATGTTGACTTTAGCCAGTGTGCAGAAAGTGAGAAAATAATGTAGCTTGGTTCAAACAGCATAAGATGGAGTCTGGGAGTTATTATAAAAGAGAACAGGGCCATGAGGTAGGGCTGAGACAAGAAATAAACCATGCAACACATGAAGTAGATCATACATAGACCTCATTTCACTGATAAAGGAGACGTACATTTATGTTGTTATATGTAATTATTTTCTGTCACACTTTAGAAGGCTACAGTTGGTAATCAAGAGAACATTCAAAGCAAGTAAGGTGACAACAAAGAGAAAATTGAAGTAAGAAACAACAGAACTTGCTTTTAATAGTTGCTGCACAAAAGAAAAAAAAAAAAAACTTAAAAGTTAAGGAAAAAAATTTTCTGACAGTGTGCATTGATATAAATAGTTTTTGCTTCAGAGGGCTCTGAAATGAAACAGTAAAACTCAGTCTTCTTCACAACACTCAAACTTATTTACAAAATCTAAAAGTTACTTCAAAACAAACATTCAATAGCCAAAAAAAAAAAAAAAACTCTAAACATGTTGCTAAATAGCTGTTTATTTCTAATTTAAAAACACTTGCTTTAATTAGTGCCTTGTTCAATGATTTGAATGGAGATTACAGTCCACAATTTTACAATAAGAATTTAAAATACATTTCAAAAGGGCATCATTATTTCCATTTAAAGTATTACTGAATAAAAACTATAAAATACAATACTATAATTTTAATCTATAGAAACTGATAAACTTTGTACATAAGTGTAGAATTTTCACACCAAGATGAAAGTACAAAATGTGGAACCTATACAGAAATTATTTATTGATTTAATATTTTATCCAATCATAATATCCTGTAAATGTTTTTCTTTAAAGACATTATCCTCCAATAAATGTTATGGCTGTAACATGTATAAAAAAAAATAAAGGAGATGCACAATAGATGAATAGCAGCTGCAAGATGACAACCATTCAAGTAGCAGACAGCCAGTGAAATTAATGCAAGTTCTAATTAGATTGGATAAGCTGTGGTTTTGGCTTGTGCTAGGACATGCAATAAACACACCTTCTTCACTTGGAGGAAGGAGTCTGTAGGAAATTTATTCTGTAGACTCAGTGCAACAACTATTTTGCATCGATTACCTTGCAGTCTGGTGGGTGCTGACAGCTTTGTGGGCTGTCCATATCCCAACCACATTTATCCTTCATGACTTACAGGCATTATATAATGTGGGGTGATTACACTGGTTAGCTGGATAAAATAATACTAACAGTTAAAGATATGTGACAGAAAAAGAGAAAAAAGTGATAACTAGGTCAGACTTTTAGACTTTATAGATAAAATGACATCAGATTGTAAAAAATGAGGTAAGCCCAACACAGATTAGGAAAACAATAAAGAAAAGATTCCTTTCAATTATCAACTGGAGAACAACTTATTTTATAGATCAACAAACATACAGAATAAGGACCAAACTGAAATAGGGAGTGAGGTCAATGTGATTGACAAACAGAAACCAATGATTACAAATACACACCCACATGGCTTACATAATTATATCAATGTAAATGTAGGCCAAAACAAATTTATATTGAATTGAAAGTTGTGACAAAAATTTTGGATGATGAAAGTAAAACAGCTGAATCAAAGGAAATGAGAGGTTTAGCAAAAAGTAATAAAAACAATTCTGTGGAATAAGTCTGATTCCACTGTTGAATAGTTTCACTTCTAAAAAAATTAACAATAAGGAGAAGGTAAAAAAAAAAAAAACTTCAATATACATGTAGTCAAAATTAGCTTTTAAGTGTGCAAAGGTTAAGGATGAAACTTGTTCTAGAAACAAGTGTTCAATGAACAATTTCCTCATTTATAGAACTTCAGTTTACTAGAGACTACTTAATATAACAATCAATTAAGCTTATTCAATACTAGCTACACACACACACATTTTATTGGCCCAGGAGGAAAGAAAGATTACAATTTGAACAGAATAGGTATTATTAAAAAGGAATATCAACTGTGAGTGCACCGATATTTTCCAGATTCAATATGTGGACAGAACAAATATTTAGCATTTAATTTTCAAGTCAACAGAAATTTAAGACTCGATACAAAAATCGATGTTCTGAAGTAAATATAGGCTTGCTACATAAACCATCGCAATTTCCAAAGATTCACTTTCTGCTCATCAGTAAAAATTTCCTTCACATCAAGTTATAGAAGATCACAAGTTTATAAGAAACGAGTACACCCTATTGAATGGACTCAAGTGTATTTGCTGAAACTAATTTTCTGGACACTAGAAAGGTAAAAGATAACTCAACCCAGGAACTTAAAACTGTGAGACATGATTAAAACAATTTCATAAACTTAAAAAGTTTCACAACACACACAACCACAAAGGTAATGAAGCAACCTCTTCATCAGCTGATCTTAACTGCAGCTCACAGGGCCACATGCAGCTCTCAATGGTTTCACTCTATAAATATAAATTTTTCTTTGACTTAAGTTTTACTTTTTTTGGTGTGGTCCCTACAAAAATCCAGGTTTTGGATCTGACCCAGAATTTTAAGAAGTTGTTCCTCAATGTTCAAGATAGTGACCAAATTTCCCTCAAATCATAGTCCTAAAATGATTACTTTGGATAACGTAGTCGAAAATATACTTTGTCTAAAAAAAATTTTTTTTAAGATGGTTATAATGGTTATGGCAGGAATATCTTTGATGATAAGTTTGCTCACTCATTACAATATTTTATGTCATTGAATTCAAATCCTGCAAAAACCAATAGAAAAAAAGAAATCTAATATTTTCATATAATTACCAGGTTCCAAGTCTACTTTGCAAAATGGCAGTCAAAAGAGACAATGAATGAATTTATAATGTTTAAATTACTTAGCAAACAAAAAAAAGTCAGTAATATTACTCTGTGAACTTGAAACTATAATTGCATTTAGCGTCATTACTTCTCTAGTCACCTATACTTACATTATAGGTGACACCAGCAGTGATAGAAGTTACTTCTCTTTTGCAGATGGCAAACAGAGGGAAACTGCATTATATGCAAGACCAAACACGTAAGTAACCTCCCTCAAAGTACATGTTTCAGAAGGATTTATAACAAATATATAATTACTTAAATTATTTCACAATACTACTACTACTACTATTACAAAAGACAAAACACATTTGACAAGATCTAAAATCCAGATTTGTGTTTTATGCCTAAAGAAGATATCAGATATGCAAGTTGATGTTGCAATTTGAAACTATTCCACTTTACTAACACTGCTAATACATCCTGGAAACAACATGAACATCACAATTTTCTATTCCATTTCCTTTACAAAATATCAGCTTCTAAAAGGGAGACGTTTTAGAGAGATTATAAGCATGCAAACCCATCCCTTGATCAATAAAGAAGGAAGCAGGATAGAAAAAAAAAAGCAGTAAGTGAAGCATAGTTTGAATCATTAACAAAAAAAAAATAATGGAATAAGTCAACAAGTGGGCTTTCTATGCATCACCAAACTGCTAGAAATAACAGCAAAATTTATCTCAATACACACTACCAGTTACAAATACTGAATGAAGAGCCAGTCAGGTCTGAAACAATTTTCAGCATAGATTTACTTGATCCAAGGCTGAGTTAGAGCTAAACAATTAGTGAACAGTTACAGAGATAAATGTAAGAAAGTTGGACAATCCATCATACTACAACTGTAAACTCAAAACACAGAAACCCGAATAAAAGAACAGAAGAGTCATTAAACCTCTAACAAAAAAAAAGAAAAAACTTCAAATATGTTTTTTTCAATTAAAAAATATTAATTAAGAAGAGAATGATATTAGATGAAATACAGTTTGGTTTTGTGCCACAGTACTACTGATGCCCTCTGTCAAGTAAACCAACTACAAGAGAAGTATTTAGATAGAAATAAGCCACTGCAATTGGCATTCATCAGATCTGGATAAAACCATCGACAGGGTCCCTTGCTCTGTGATGCGGTGGCCCCTGAGGAAGCTAAATGAATTGCATGTGAGAGACATACAAGCAATGTATAGGAGAGCTGTCAATAAAGAAGAGAGTTAGCAAAAGATTTAGAGTATAGGGAGGAATTCACCAGGACTCAGTTCATTAGAGGAATTTAAAATAGGCTGTCTTAGGGAGCTGATATCTGCTGATGACCTCATACATTCAGCAGAAACTGTAGTACAGCTAGAAATGAAATTCCCAGTATAGGAGCAAAACCTGGAATAAAAGTGCCTTAAAGTTAACCTAGCAAGGACTAAAGTTCTACTAAACAGAACAGACATGACTCCATTCCCTTCAGGTGATGGCATTGCTTGATATGTAGGGAAAGTGTAGGCAAACATTCTCAGCGTATTCAATGCAAGCTATGGACAGAATAGATGCATTGGAATCACAAAATGTTAGCAGAGAAAGTAGCATTTGTATGTGGAAAATGCACAGAAGCAATAAATACTAAGAACACACAGGAAATAGATTTTCTCAAATACCCAGCAGGTTCCTTAGAAATAGTAGATATTTTATTTCTGTTACTTAAGTAACACAAGAGGAGGATGTTCTGAAAGTAAAGTTGCTAGAATAAGAACAAGAAAGTTCAGAGAGCAATTTTCCTTGAGGTGTTTGTATAAGGACGGCAATAATACATGGTAGTGAAACATGGACCCTGAGTGCAGATGACATGCAAAGATGATAAAGAAATTAACCCAGTATGCTCTGTTGGATGTACAACACCCCTGTACTACATGTAAAACAAAATGCACAGGTTGAGAGAAAAATCAGATAAAAGAGGATTCAGATGAAGTGTGCAAGAGAGAAACTGTGCTGGTATGGTCAAGTGATATGTATGACTGAAGACAGCTGAATAAAGAAGTGCCAACTGCTATGGAACTTGTTGAAGAGGGAAATCCAGGAAAACATGGGACGAATTATATGAGAAGACTTATCCACCTCAAAGGTGGGGACCTAAAAGCATATCTATACACTGAGCCCTGCCTCTGCACCCAATCTCTCCCCATCTCATCTAAACATCCATTCCTTGTCTCCTCTAACAATGGTACTTATTCACCCGCCATAATCAAGGGAGCAGAATATTCACATATTTCATCCCCTTTTGTACTCCCAGTTACCTCCCCTGAACCATTTCCTTTTGACAGTCAACCCTCATTTTTAGTATTATCCCTTCCCATCAATCCCCCTTTTTACGCCTCCAGTTATCTTTCCCTATCCTCTGAAATACATCTTAGGACTGCCATTATCTTTAACACCCTCCTACATCTGTCATCGATGGCCTCTCCCCAACTTTTGTCTCCTATTCCCTATATATTTCTTTACTGCCCACAAGGGGCTAAACATAGAGGGGACAAACAAGGACAGACAAAGGGATTAAGTCGATTACATGACCCCAGTGCGAAACTGGTACTTTATCGACCCCGAAAGGACGAAAGGCAAAGTCGACCTCGGCGGAATTTGAACTCAGAACGTAACGACAGACGAAATACCGCTAAGCATTTCACCCGGCACGCTAACGTTTCTGCCAGCTCAGTCATCCCTACGTACTTCTGACATCTACCTCTGTCATAGTAATTCCACTCTCACTTGCTCCCACCCTACACACCATTTCCATATTTTCAACAAAAAAAAACTACAGCTCTCCTCTTTTCCTGTATTGTCACTTATACTTCCTCACCCCTATTCTTTCACCGTCCCACCACATTCTGATACTGACCATCGACCACACTTCCATTTTAGTCTCATTCACCTCTACCTCTAACCAACTGTCATTCTCCCCTCTTTGTTCCTATTCTCTTTCACACCTCACTTCTTGAGATTACACTCAGACACCTTGTCACCACCATCACTGTCTTCTTCCCAGCTACTGTCACTTACTTGTACATAGAATGCAGGACAGCCAAGTATCTCTACTACAGCAAGACACTTGTACTTGTTTCTCTATTACACTTCAGCCTCTCAGCACCTGGTAAAGTCACCCGCTGCTCTACAACCTCTCTACTCGAGGGGTCTCTATCTTGCAAGTTACTTGGTCACCTCTCAAGCAATGGTGTCAAGAAGCAAACACAGTACACTATGGCTGACATTAGGATAGCCATTCAGTCATAGAAACCATGCCAAAACAGAGACGAGCTCGATTCAGTCCTCCAGTTTATTGGATGTTGTCGAACCGTCCGACCCATGCCAGCTTACAAGACAGAAATTAAATGATGATAATCAAACATCAATACCCTTGTTCCAATCCTTTCGTACAAATTTTATTCTTAAAAGAGGACAGGATTTAATACGTATATTTGAAACACGTTTGTTTCTTTAGCAAATTTGTTGACGTTTGTATTCTGTTATTTTGGTTTCTTGTTTGAAGATTGCCAGAAACTGTTTTAAGAGTGGAATGTATACATTGCTTTACCGAAAAATAAAAGAAGTCGACTTCGATGACATACAAAGCAACACAACAGAAGATACAAAGTAAGGCAATAATGTAATATAACGTACCCCAACCCTAACGTACCGTTTCATTGTTACCAGAGTAAGAAGTAAGTTATACCCCAAGATCACCCAAAGTAAACACGACTCAACATTTCATTTGTTCTAAAGTGTCTTCCAAATCTACCAAGTAAAAAAAAAAATTCTATACACATGCACAAGGTTTTACATTTACAGAATGGAGATGTAAAAGAAATTGGGTGTGTATATAAAATGAATTGAATATAAATCGAAACCCGGTTACGAGTAGTCTATTAATGTTAGCCGAGAGTTATGATCCGACATAAAAGTAGGGATGCTGGTTTAGAAACAAAATGGTAAGAGGCTACGAACACATTGAGCTATTGGTATTTCAACTGGTGGTTGTCATAAAGTTTACTGAGACAATTATTGGAATTGGAAAACGAATATGGAGAGGTTTGGGGAGGATAGGAAAGTTTGGCTTTGAATGAACAAGAAAACTACAATAGAATATACTTTACTATGTATTCTTATAACGCCTACTAAATTACCCTGAAATATTTGTTTTTCTACATAATTATCTTATTTTCATCAAAAGTTAAGCACAAAACACTATATACACGTGGCTTGTTAACTTAATGTGTGTGTGTGTGTATATATATATATATATATATATATATATATACATACGTATACTGAAAACTAAATACACTATATAACACGATATAAATATATTGGTTATCAAGACAAAACACACAACTGTGAAGTTGGTAATCAACTGAGAAACTCATAAAGTACAGAAAACACGCCTGCATATATGGATTTACAAGTGTGTGTGTATATACGCACACACTACTGAAGCCAATACACGTAGTGTATATACGTATGTATATATATACACACACATTATATACATAGACACATATTCAAGAATGCCATACACACACACTAATGAAGTCAATACACAGTGTGTATACATAAACACACACATATATTCAAGAATGTCATACACGCACACACACATACCGGGTTGCTGCTGCTGTTGCTGCTGCAACAATTCACTCGAAACATGATTCTGACAAAACTTTCAACAATTTGTCAAAGTTATTTCATCTTAGATTCAACTTGTAATAAAGTCTGTTTATTATAAACTCGTTATTTCGCATCCGTTAGAAAGTGATAATTTGTTAAAAGAAATAAGAGAACATTTTGTCAATTTTTAAAGCGATAAAATATTAAAACAAACAAATATTATCGGAGAAGATAAAAATCCCGAACAGGCAGAAGTCAGAAAAGTTTAAAGTTTTGTCTTTGGTTAAAAGTCATCAAAGACTTGAAAAACAAACGAGTAAAAATGATATTTATTATTTCTGCAGAAAGTTCGACCTAGTTTAAATATCACTTTGAACAGGAAAACGAAATAACTAGAGTTTTACACACATGTTGAGTTTGTTGGGAGGATTTTCTCTTGTTACCGGCCATTTTGAATAAGGTTTGTCGTCAAGAGCTTAACAATCGCTTAAAATAACAGCATTAAAACAGCTTTAAAACATAACACACACAAAAAAATATCCACAGAAATATTTCATTAATAAAAGCCAGCTACTCATTGTTCTTACCGTTGAGCTTGTCAATAGCTTTATCGACGTTAATCTGATCGGGACAATCAACAAAAGCGTAGTTGGACTTTAGCAATATATGGCTTGTCTCTACTCCATGCTCCTTGAACAAACCGCTCAGGTTGCTATCGCTAATGTTGGGCGGTAAATTCCCTATGTATAGTTTAAACATTTCCTTTGTTTAACAGTAGGAAAGCAACTTTGATAGTTAAAAAGAGTTTTAGAAATGCAACAGCAAAAATAATTCGTAAAGATGAAGAAATATTTGGTACTATATTACAAATATAGTTTGACAGTCAAAAAAAAAAACAGTCCAACAAGGTAAGCGGAGTAATACGGTAGCGTTACTTCTACAGGCTATAGGAGGGGAGGAAGCATATTTAAGGGAAGTGCAACATCAATCTTTAAACCATTAAAAACTTTCAAATAATTATTGTTAACTTATTTACTCTATCAAACTTATAAATACAGAGAAAACACTTTCAAGTATTCTGCTCAAAGTATTAAGATTTCCCAAACTATGATAAGCAACTGTTGCGCCAACTATTCACCCCTTTGGAGCAAAGTAAATGGTTTCGTTCTATAGTTTCAATACTCCCACTTCGCACGTGGTCCGGCTTATAAGGCCGCCTCCCAACCCGATACAAATCATCTTAGAGCTTTCTATATAGAGATGGGTAGTATGTGTGTGTAATATATATATATATATATACATATACACGGACACTCATTTTTATTTCTTTTTACTACAGAATTGAATTTTTAATTTCATTAAAGTAAAAAATATATATATCTTCATTATCATCAAGTTGTGAAGTTTAACTATCGTCACCCACGAGTTAACCTTTGTACTTTGTCTTAAGTAGATTAAAACAGGCGCATGTAAAACAATGTTTTAACAAAATTCTTCGCATTTTTTATATTAGTCGCTGTAATATTCAAGTCTGTATTAAATATAAGCTGAAACAATATGTGCTTTGCCCGATAAATTGTTTGAGATAATCACTAACACCTGTATTAAAGTGACGAGTAAGAAACATCAACTTAGCCGATTAAAAACTTTCTTTCATATGACAGTTTTTTTCATGTTTCAGTTATTGGACTATAGACATGCTGGAGGACCGATTCTATCGCCTTCTTATTTCAGTCAGCTATACCGCCAAACATTTATTAAAAATTAATACATCTAAGCATACAAACAGATGGTACTTAAATGTATCTGTATTATCATCGTTTTAACGTCAACTTTTCCATGCTTGCATGGGATAGAAGAAATTACTTGAGGCAGATTTTTTTTTTACAACTGGATACTTTATCACCAACATTCACTTCTTACCAAAGAAAGTAATATTTCTACGGGGCCATCATCATCATCGTCGACGTCGCTTAACGCCCGCTTTCTATGCTAGCATGGGTTGCACGATTTGATTGAGGGTTGGCAAGCCTGAAGGCTATACTACTAGGCTCCTATCTGATCTGGCAAAGTTTCTACAGCTGGATGCTCTTCCTAACGCCAACCACTCGGAGAATATAGTGGGTGCTTTTTATGTGCCATCGGTACGGGAGCCAGTCAAGCGGTACTGGCAACGATCACGCGCGAATGGTGCTTTTTATGTGCCAATCAGGCAGTACTGTGTTCGGCCACAACAATGACTTCATTTAACAGGTCTTTGCAAGTGCAGTTTATTGCTCAATGATTGAAGGGTACTCTTAAATGGGCCGGTTATGCTGCACCGGCATAGGCTACAGTTGTCTCACTTGGCTTGCCAGGTCTTCTCAAGCACAGCATATCTCCAAAAGTCTTGATCACTTGTCATCGCCTCCATGAGGCCCAACATTCAAAGGTCGTGCTTCACCACCTTATCCCAGGTTTTCCTGGGTCTACCTCTTCCACAAATTCCCTCTACTGCTAGGGTGTGACACTTTTTCACACAGCTATCCTCATCCATACATAACACATGACCATACCAATGCAGTCGTCTCTCTTGCACACTACATCTGATGCTTCTTATGTCCAACTTTTCTCTCAGGTGCTTACACTCTGTCGTGTGTGCACACTGACATTATACATCAAGCAGAGAATACTAACTTCATTCCTTGCAAGTTTATGCATGCCCTCAGCAGTCACGGCCCATGTTCCACTGCCATGTGGCTGTTTGTATACATGCATCATACAGTCTACCTTTTACACTGAGCGAGAGGCCCTTTGTCACCAGTAGTGTTAGGAGCTCTCTGAACTTTGCCCAGGCTATTCTAATACAAGCAGCTACACTCTCAGAGTGTCCACCTCCATTACTGACTTGGTCACCTAGGAAATGGGAGCTATCAACTACTTATAGTTTTTTCCCCTGGCATGTGAGAGAAGCTGTTTTAAGCACATTTTCAGTGTGTATATATATATATATATATTATTCAAAGGAATTCCAACTCTGTTTTTTATGTTTTATTTATATTCTTTATAATATTAATGTAGAATATATAGTATAAATAGTGTATATAGTAGTAAAATGAAATGAAGTGTTGATTGTATTATTGAATATCAAATATTAAGGGACTAGTATACTTTCTTGCATTAAAGCAGTCTTCAAGGCCCCAGGTTGTGACAGGAATGTTTCAACTTCATTTCATTTTACTTCTATATATACTATTTATACTATATAAACAACAAAAAAGTAGAGTACAGGACAATTAACACAAAGAAAAAACCCCTTCTTCAGTCGCCATGGTTTCATCTACTCTATATTTCGAGAGTTGGGACTCACAGAGGCAATGACCAAAACCTTTGGCATTATGTCATGCTTGAGAAGAAGACTCATCAAGCCAAGCAAAATTGCAGTTGTGACAGATACTTGTGTCATGTAAATGGCACATAACAGCCCCCACTACACTCTCAGAGTGGTTGGCGTTTGGAAGGGCATCCAACCATAGAGAACCATACCAAATCAGACAGAAGTCTGGTGCAGCTTACCAGTCCTGGTCAAACCTTCCAACCCATGCTAGTATGGAAAACGGACGTTAAACGATGTTGATGATGATGATACATACATACATACATATATATATATATTATATATATATATATATATATACATACATACATACATAAGACAGGGAAGGCCCCTGGTCCGTCAGGAGTCACTTCACTGCCAAGATGCTTAAGAGATCTGGTAGAGTTGGATATAGTCAAGTCAGCAGTATAATTAATTAAATTATTCAGAATGGGGTACAATCCCTAGTGGCTGGTGCAGCAGCATCATAGTCAGCTGCTACAAGGGCAAGGGAGTTGCCTTCGAGCAGGGCTGGCCCAGCTGAGGCCTACAGCCTGCAAACTTTTATCTTTCTTGAAATGGGTTTATTTAAACAAACATTTAAAAAATTTTATCAAAAATTAAAGATTGTAATGAAAAGTAAAAAATAAAGATATTACTGTTATTGCAACAATAATATTTCATGCTGAATCAACAACCAGTCATTCATTATTGCAATAATAGCATGAGAAAGCAAAATGCTTTAAATTCTGTCAGTATACAAGCGGCCCTCAAAAAACTTTGTGTGATTAAAGTAACCCGCAATGTAATTTGAGTTGGCCAGGCCTGAGAAATAATTATAGAGGTATCAAATTGCTGGACCAGGTGATGTAAGTTGCAGAGAGAGTTATAGCCCAATCAGTTAGGAACGGAATTAGATGAGATGAAATGCCATTCAGTTTTGTCCCAGGAAGAAGCATCATGGATGCTATTTTCATTGTCAGGCAACTGCAAGAAAAGTATTTAGCTAAGAACAAGCCATTGTACATTGCATTTGTTGATCTAGAGCAGTAGTTTCCAAAGTGGGCGGTACTGCCCCCCTGGGGGCAGTGGAAAATTCCAGGGGGAACTTTGAAGAAAAATGGGGCAATGGATGTAAATAAAAAACAAATAAAATAAAGGGTTAATAAGGTTAAGTTTACTTGTGAAATATTGTTGTTTTAACAATGGTTTATGTCTGTGATGGTGAGTGGGAGGGGTAGAGGAATAGCTTGTGAATGGGGTACAGGCCGTATACAAGGTTGCTATTAGTAAGGTAAGAGTTGGCTATGGGTACAGTGATGGATTTAGTGTACAGGTATGTGTTCAACAAGACTCAATACTCAGCCCCTTCCAATTCATCTTTGTCCTCCACACTATAACAGAAATTTAAGACTGGAAGCCCACAGGAACTCCTACATACTGATGATTTTGCCTTCATAGCAAAATCTGTAAAGAATTAGAAAAGAAATTCCAGGTGTCGAAACAGAACATGGAATCCAAGGGTTTTAAATTAGACTTAGCAAAGATCAAGATCCTAGTGAGTAAGAAATCGGATAGGACTCTTCACCCTTCCTGTAAATGGCCCTGCTCAAAATGTAGGAAGGGTTTAGGCAGAAATTCCATTCAGTGTACCCAGTGGAAGATATGGACACACAAGAGGTGCAGTGAAATAGGAGAAGGTTAACAGACAAAGTAGTGTTTTTATGTGGAAGATGTATGGGAACCATAAAGACCTCAGATACATGGGAAAGTGATTTCCTTAAATGACCTGGTGGCTTTCTGGAAGTTGTAGATAACTTTTGCTACCTAGGTGACCTAATTAACAGTGTAAGAGGTTGTACAGAAAGTGTAATTGCTGGAATAAGAATAAAAGGGAGAAAGTTCAGAGAACTTTTACCTCTGTTGGCAAGCAAACGAGTGAAAGGAAGGTTGTATGACACATGCATAGAAAAAGCAATTTTACATGATAGTGAGACATAGGCTGTGAATGCGGAGGACATGCAAAGGCTAGAGAGAATGAGGCGAGTATGCTCTGCTGGATGTGTAATGTAAGTGTACATGTTTAACAGAGCACTGATGCATTGAGAGGGAAGTTGGGCATAAGAGGAATTATATGTAGTGTGCAAGAGAGGAGACTGCTCTGGTTTGGTCATGTGATGCAAATGAATAAGGGGAGTTGTATAAAAAGTGGAGGGCAGTTGTGGAAGTGGAAAACCCAGGAAGATATTTTGCTGCTAATGGAGACAATAGTGAATAGCAGCATATATATATATATATGAGAATGTGAAAGAGATGGAAGAGAAATTCGTGACGGGTGTTATTTGAGGTGGTAACATTGAATGATAGGAGAAAGAAAAAAAGGAAAAAGAGAAATGTAGATTAAAAAATACTGATACACAATCAATTACTTGTCACATACATATAAATGTACGCACACGCATATATATTGCATGATATATAAAGTGGTGCTCCAGCATGGCCCCAGTCAAATGATTGAAACAAGTAGAAAGAATAAAGAAACAATATATATTTTACATACTTCCTTCTCTTTCCTTCTCTTTCTCTCTCTGTGTATCTTTCTTCATCCCCATTATCAACCCTAACTTCACCGTCTCCGCCACCTACTCTACCACAAGTACAATTTTTAAAAAATTTAAGTTAAAAAATTTAGAGTGACACGCAAACCAGGCAGGGAGGTAGAGTATTAATTTATAGACAATATATTATCTTATTAGTATTATTACCTTGTATTAAATTTATTACCTTTTTTTGTTCTTCCAGAATTGTTCTATATTCTTTAATTAATGAGGTCATTCGACAAAATCGAATTATGTAATGCAGCATGAAATAATATCCTCTCCCAAACTCAATGAAAAAGGTTCAAGTCCTGGTCACGAAAAAAAAAAAACCCTAGCCTACAAGGTGTAAAAAAAATGTGTAGAGAACGAATATGAAAATAAAAATTTGTGCAAACGAACGGATAGGCGGGGAGAGGACATTCGGAAACTTCACATGATCCGATTTTTTCCTCATAACTTTCAGGAAGACATTTTTCTCACACATTTCTTTGTAATCGTACACTATGCCGTTTGAAAGGAGTTTCTATAAAATTTCATTAATATATATCCATTTTCCTTAAAGTTATGAGGGAACTATCGTATCTTGTGAATTTTCCGAAAGTCCTCTCTCCGCCCCGTTCGTTTACGCAAAATTTTTGTTTTCGTATTCGTTTTCTACACATTTTTTTTTTAAATAGTAGGCTGTTTTTTGTTGTTGTTTTTTTTTTCGTGACTGGAGCATAAACTGACCGGATATTAATCGTCTGGAAACCATTCAGCGTCGTGCAACCAAGAGAATACCCTCCATCAGGCATTTGCCATATTCAGAACTCCTTACTTCCCTGGGCCTGGACACATTGAAACTCCGAAGTCTGGCAGCTGACTTGGCAGACACCCATAAAATTATTAACCATCTTACAAACAATAACTCTGAGCACCTTTTCAAACTCCACCTGTCTAACACCCGTGGACATGTTTACGAAGTCAGAAAACAGCACAGCTCCCATGACTTTCGGAAACATTTTTTCACGCTAAGAGTCGTTGAAGCATGGAACAGACTGCCGGCATCAGTTGTTAGTTGTCGGAGCACTGCATCCTTCAAAACTTCCATGCTTCCTGAGATTCGCCAACACTACACCTGATTTTTCTCCCCTCCTTACACACGCAAGCATGTATCTGACTCATACACTGTTCGCTTTCCAGGCATTTTGTACATTACTGCATATACTTTATACGCACTTTTTGACAAGTTGTGGTGCACCTGAGCACTGTATACCATAATTTCATCATTATTATTGTTATTATTATTATTATTATTATTATTATTATTTGAAAATATACCAATCCTACCAAGGAAGTTTTTAGGAAGAAGTTTATTAGAAAACAATTCGTATTATTTAAGACATGCACTGGAAAGAGTATTTCTTCGAAGCATACATCTTCAGTTTCCTTCACGTCCACGTTTTCGTCCTATATATTCAAGTTAGGCATTAGTTGCATCAATCTCACCTGAGAATACCTACACAAGTGTGACCCTCCACGACTATTTCCTCATAACGTTCAGAAAAATGAATATTTTTTTTTTATTTCACCCCACTTTTTTGATGAAATTTTTTACAAATGCGCTTCAGATGGTGTAGATTCACATTATACTGGAATTTGTGGTGAAAATTTTTTTCTAGGGGTGGGAAGAGGAGTTTCGGAAAATTCATACAAGTCGGCATTGTCTGCTCATGACTTTCAGAAAAATTGGTATTTTTTAATGAAATTTTCAATAAATATCCTTTAGAGTGTGCAACTTACAATAATTTGGAATTTGATGTGAAAAGAAAAATGATGACAACGCACACATACTGACACACATCACAATTTTTTCCGAAATGTGAACTTTCGTTTTGTGGATATATGTAATGTGTGCGAGCCCATATATATTTTTTTTTCCGCATTAAATTCCGCTACAATCATAATCTACACACTCTGAAAAGTATTCATAGAAAATTTCATTAGAAAATACTAATTTTTCTGAAAATTATGAGGAAACAAGGCCGATTCGTGTGAATTTTCCGAAACTCCTCTCCCAAATCCGGAAAAAAATTGTCACCACAAATTCCAATATAATTTACATCTACACCATCTGAAGCATATTTGTAGAAAGTTTCATCAAAGAATTTTTTTCGTAAGTTATGAGGAAACAAAATCGGTGGTGGGCATACTTGTGTAGGGATGCCCTCACCTTTGAGGATTCTCCAGACTAAAAGAGATCTCTTCAGTCAGATTCGTTGATGAAAAATATTCCGACGACCACTTGGGTTGTCTTCCTTGGATTTTCGTTTGTAATATATGACTTATCTCCCTTCTTTTGACAGGAAGTTGTTTACTGTTTGTAAATCGTGTCGTTGTAAGATCTGCGTGTTTGATTGAAATACGCAATATCTGCCTATTAGAGATTATAAAAGTGATATATAGAGACTATAAATTAGCGTTTAATCAAAAGCTATTTTTACTCATAGATATAATTTTATATCATTGATTTGTCCAGTTTACGATGGAAATTATAAGACGAAGGCCATAGTAATATTTTTTAATCTGTGGTGAGAATGTTTATTTATTCACAAACGCAACCTACATAGACAACACATACTCCACTCAAGCAGGTAGTTTGTTACATGTAATTGCTCTGTGTATATCAATTGTCTATCAAGTATATTTGTTGTTATTAGTCATGGTTTGCGAAGGCCACACACACTGCCCTTGTTCCTCACTAACTTTAAAAAAGGACATTAGAGCCAGTTTCTGCCTGTCTGCCCCAACCCTGCCTTTATTCAAAGGAACAGTACAAGTGTTTGGGGTTGCCTTAAAATCAGTTTAGAAAGAAATACCAATATTGCATTTATGAATGAGATGATCTGCATTCCGTTGTGACTCGTTCTTTTTATCGTGTTTTTACTTTTGCCAGTTATATTCTTAATGAATAAATTTGGCAGATTGAAGAATAATTTAAAATCTCGCTATTTTAACACACGAATAAGAGAATGGACGAAACATTATTTATCAAACAAAACTCACTCTGTCATATTAGAGACAGTTCCTCTCTAATTTTTCCGCATGTGCATAGTGTCCCATAAGGCGAAAGTTGTTTATGACATTGAACAACCAATCTCAACCAGTCGACAATCACAGTACGGGTTGTATTCATTCCTTTCGGAGGCTGAATACAAAATGTATTCTGATGATTTCCTTGAGTCACCCGTCGAACGCCACTTCATCACGGTTACTCATTTACTACTGAGTGGATTGGAGCAACGTGAAATGAAGTGTTCACTGTGCACAGCCGGTTTGGAAATCGAAACCACCATCTCGCGATCGTGAGTGCAACACTAACCACCAGGCCGCGTTCCTTCATTTATATCAACATATCTCCTTAGCTATCTGACAACCTTGTGTATTTCTAGTCCAAGACATACAAATATTGTGAAACTATTCGGTTAGCAATTTCGTGAGTCCACTTAATGTTTAGGTTCATGTTTTTAAGTATTGGCTGTCATACACCATTTCAAGTTTTGGGGTGGGGGTTATGAGCCCTTAGACTCATAAGGCTGGTTACTCAGTTTAAGTGACAGATCTCAGCACTTCTACTGAGCAAGACATCTGAGTTCAAAGCCAGCAATTTTGAAGGAAAGGTGCAGATTGATTACATCAACCCCAGTATTTAACCAATACTTTATTTTATCAACCACTAAAGGATAAAAGGTAAAGTTCACCTCAGCAGGATTTGAACTCAGATTGTAAAGGGCCAGAAGGATTGCAGGTAACCATTTTGCCCGACAAACTAATGCTTCTGCCAATTTGCTCCATTATTTGGTGTATGGCAATACTTAAAAACAAGAGTAACCTGGTAATTCTCTCATTCCTGTAGTTTCTAGAATTGAAAATATTATTTCTAATGAGCTAAAAATTAAATAATTATTGTCAGGAAATTTCTAATAAAGCTAATTCTTTGTCTGCAAGGATTTTCAAAGTGTTATAGATGAAGTCAAAAATTTCTTACTTCAGGGCTACACCAAGTTCCAGTCTGATATGACGGAGAAACGATATCAAATCAGACGAACTTGGTGCAGCCCTCTGACTCACCAGTTCCGGTCAAACCATCTAACCCATGCCAGCATGGAGAGCAGACGTTAAATGGTGATGATGATGATGAAGACTAGCTGTCCCTGGGAACTACTGAACGTTGATGATCTCACACTCATAGCAGAATCTGTAACAGAATTAAAAAAGAAATTTTGGCTGTGGAAGCAAAACCTGGAATCAAAATGCATTAAAGTTAACTTAGCAAAGACTAAAGTAAGCAAGAAAAAGGACAGGACCACACCCCTTCAGATAAATGGCTCTGCTTGATAGGTAGGAAAGGTGTAAGCAAAAATTCCATATGGTATACCTAGTGTAAGCTATGGACACACAAGTGGTGCAGTGAAATGGTTAGAAGGTTAAAAAAGTTGTTTTTTTTTGGAAGATGCTCCATAGTAGCAGGACATGGGCCCTAAATGTGGAGGACATACATAGACTAGAGAGGAATGGAGCTGGTATGTGCAATATTAGTATGTATGCATGACAAAGTGCAGATATATTGAGAGAAACGTTAGGTATAAGAAGGCATCAGATGTAATGTGCAAGAGAGAAGACTACACTGGTTTGGTGATGTGATGTGTATGGATGAGGACAACTGCATATAGAAGTACTTATCACTCAAGGTGGATGGAACTCATGGAAGAGGAAGACCTGGGATGAAGTATTAAAAGCTGATTCTTACAGAGGAAAAGACAACAGACCGAGATGAATAGCATTTTGTTGTGCTTGAGAAAACCAGCCCATTAAGGCAAAAAGGATATTCTAAAACCACTTGGTTATACTTGTATGTGCAACGTTCTACCCCCCACTCTTTTGGACACAACAAGCATTCTCTCCCCATCTATGATATTACTCAGCTCCTGTGCTCATCTAAGAGCAAAATTGGCACATATTACATCCTGTTCCCTCTTTAACTATCGCCCCACTCTCCAAAACCGCCTCCCTCCCATCTCACTCCTCTCCATACTGGTATTTCCCAACTGCACCACCACCCTATTTCTTCATTCACTACATTAACCCTAACCTCCACTGGGTTTATTTCCCCCTCACATCCTGATACCCACTCCATTACTTCCTCTTAGAAGTGGGAGCTTTTTCCCTGTTTATGCTGTTGGCATGAAAAAAGCACCCAGTGCACTCTGTAAAGTGGTTGGTTTTAGGAAGAGTATTCAAAACATAAAACATGCCAAAGAGGACACTGGAGCTTGATGCAGCCCTGTACCCCTGGTTCCCAGTCAAACTATTCATGCCAGCATGGAAAGTAGACATTAAATGATGATGATGATATATATATATATATATAGAGAGAGAGAGGGAGTCAGATTTAAATTAGAATATGATGCTGAAATTTCAAACCTACCTTATGTTCAAATTATGAAGAGTATAGAACAAGTTCAGAGACTGTTTACTGTATGTTATACTTTCACTGTCAAATCTCTAATATCCAGAATGTCTCCTTGAACTCCAATTGTAGTCACTTGAACAGAGATGAATGATCAAGCATGACCTCTCTGTATAAAATACTCAGCAATAAGTGCCACCCTCCTCTTCTGAATCATTTACCCTCTCCAACAGATGCAACTGGCACAGCAACCATTCTTTTCATGTCTCTGCTTTGATGCATCAAAGTTATTTCATAACACTTTTTCTCAGTAAGAGTTATTCACCTTGATCTAATTCCCTTCAGATTTTGAAACTCAGGTTTAAGAAAATCATCTCTACAATTTCTTCAAGGGAAGGGCCTTTACCAGTTTATAGGCCTCACTTTTCTTTGCTGAACCAAAATTATAGTATATATATATATGTATATATAATGTCAGCTTTTGGCATAGTTTCTACAGCTGGATGCCCTTCTTAATGCAAACCACTTTGTAAAGTGTACTGGGTGCTTTTCAATCACCATTGAAGTCATCAACTAACTCCCATGACAAGACCCCACCCCACTCAACTCAGTGAGATGTTGCACTGAGGCAGATAACTTCATGCCTGATGATAAGTTCAAGTGTAACAGAGGCATTCTTTCCTTCTGTGGCTGGCTGATTCAGAGCGGATCTCAGAATTAAACAGCCGAAATCTGCAATGAGGGATCAGTTTCTGACTGAAGAATGAAGGCTTTGAATGACCCGTTTGTCTTTTTATTCGTCCCTTCGTGTATTTCATGTTATTTATTTATGTAAAGGTTTATTATATGTGTATATATATATATATATATCTTCAGGCAACATGCCATGCTTGAGGAGACCTGTTGAGTCGAATAAAATCAAAAATCACAATAAAAAATGGAACTGACTGGCTCTCATGCTCGTAGCATGCAATAAGTACCATTCATGTGTGGGTCGTTGCCAGGTCCACCTGACTGGTTCCCTGTGCTGGTGGCATATAAAAAGCAGCATCCGAACATGGTCAATGCTGCCCCATCCCCCCTTCCCTGCCCCAACTGGCTCTTGTGGCGGTAGCATGTAAAAAGCACCGTCTGAACGTGGCCGATGCCAGTCCCACCAAACTGGCTCCCATGCCAGTGGCACATAAAAAACACCCAATACACTCTCAGAGTGGTTGGCGTTAGGAAGGACATCTAGCTGTAGAAACTCTTTGTAAGATCAGATTGGAGCCTGGTGCAGCCTTCTGGCTTGCCAGTCCCCAGTCATACCATCCAACCCATGCCAACATGGAAAACAGACTTTAAACGATGATGATGTATGTGTGTCTCTATATCATCATCATCATTATTTAACGTCTGTTGTCCATGGTGGCATGGGAGGGTTTGACCAGGGCTGGCATGTTGGAAGGCTGCACCAGACTTCAGTCTGATTTGGCATGGTTTCTGCAGCTGGATGTCCTTCCTAATGCCAACCACTCCGAGAGTGTAATGGGTGCTTTTAAATGCCACCATATATATATATGTATGTATACATGCCACCATATATGTGTGTGTGTTTATGAATGTTTATTGTATAATGATTATTTTATTCTCTTATTCTTTTACTTGTTTCAGTCATTTGACTGCAGCCATGCTGGATCACCATCTTAAAGAGTTTTAAGTGAACAAATCGACCCCAGGATTTTTTTTTTAAAGCCTAGTTTTTTTCTATCAGCCTAGTGCTTTTGCTGAACTGCTAAGTTATGGGGACATAAACAGATCAACACCATTTGTCAAGGGTGATGGCGGGGGTACAACATATACACATACACATCTATATATATATACAATGGCGTTCTTTCAGTTTTCATCTACTAAATCCACTCGCAAGGTTTTAGTCAGCTCAAGGCTGTAGTAGAAGACACTCGCCCATGGTGCCATATATTGGGATGGAACCTTAAACCATGTGGTTGGGAAGCAAGCTTCTTACCACACAGCCACACCTGCGCCATCACCATTGTTTAATGCCTGTTTTCCATGCTAGTATAAGTTGGGCATAAAATTTTTATATCAGCCTTTGGCATGGTTTCTACAGCTCAATGCCTTTCTTAATGCAAACCACTTTGTAAAGTGTACTGGGTGCTTTTCAATCACCATTGAAGTCATCAACTAACTCCCGTGACAAGACCCCACCCCTCTCAACTCAGTGAGGTGTTGTACTGAGGCAGGTAACTTCATACCTGGTGATGAGAAATTCAAGTGTAACAGAGGCATCAGTTTTCCGACTTTATTTTCATTTCAAATCTAGTGAAAAAATAATTTCAAAAATTCTAGTTCATACAGAAAACAAGTTTGTTTTGTTTTTTTCTATTATTAACTCTTTTGATAACAACTCCCCTAAGGCTACCCTTGGTTCTATGATACAAATTTTCTGTTTTAAAAGGACCTAAATTCAATCTTCTCGTCAAAATTTTATGTTTGGAACAAAATAATAATGCCAAAGTTATTTGACTAAATTCTTCGCTATTTTCAAAATTAACTGAAACAAAAGCAATATATTCCAATAGTTATATGCCCTGTGCTGGTGGCATGTAAAAGCACCCATTACACTCTTGGAGTGGTTGATGTTAGGAAGAGCATCCAGCTGTAGAAACCATACCAAATCAGAATAGAGTCTGGTGCAGCCTTCCAGCTTGCCAACCCTGGTCAAACTGTCCAACCCATGCCGGCATGGACAACAGATGTTAAATTATGATTATGATGAGGATGAGGATGTCTATGTGATTGCAAAATATTTGAAAAATTGTTTAAATATCGTTTTGTTAAAGATAACAACTGCATGTGTTGTCAATGTAAATAATATTTAACTTTTTCTTTGTAGATTTTCCAAGCATATAAATAACAAATGTTTATCAAGCAAGATGACCGTACGACAAACTTCCAATGAAACCACTGTTTACAAAAAGACATCAAAGGGCAAATTCCTCCTGGATGAACTTTTTGTGAACCGTGTTCTTCAGTTTAGTTCACAGTATGGAGCAGCTCAAAGTATGTGTTACATTGCCAATAATTTAGTTGGACCACCTGAAGTTTATCCAAAACATGGAGATTTCACATGCACGTGTGTATTTGTAAGTTGTTTTTTAAAAACATGTTCATTTATCATCATTTAATGTCTGTTTTCCATGCTGGTATGGGTTGGATGGTTTGACAGGAGTTGGCAGCTGGAGAGCTGCACTAAGCTCCCATTGTGTATTTTGGCATGGTTTCTATGGCTGGATGCCCACCACTACAGAGTGGACTGGGTGGAACCAGCACTGATACTTTTTACATGGCACCAACAGAGTTTCTCTATTGTAGAACTCGCACCAGTAAGGTTGCCAAGTGACTTGCAAGACAGAGACCTCTCAGCTGAGGGAAGTGACTGTGTGCCAGAAGAGAGGCTGGAGTACGATACAGGGACAAAGACAGCTGTCTTATAGAAGAGATACTTGAATACCCTCCCCTCTAGGACAAAGAAGAGGAAGGGGAGAGAGAGTTGGAGAGAAATAAAATTTGATTGGAAAGATAAAGAAGTGCCAGGACCAAGGTTCATGCCTAATTTTCATAATGACATTAATGCTTCCATTTAATTTTTAAGAATTGTGTGTATGTTAAGTGGGACAAAGAGGAGAAATAGAACTCTGTACATGTATATATGCAAGGGTTAAGATGCTGTAGTAAACCAAGCAGGTAAACCACTTGGTAGACATCTCCACTTGCCCTACAATTTATCTCCATCTTTCTTGTTTCAGCGCACATATGGACCATGGTGGAAAATGGCCCCTTCGGCTCCTAAAAGCTTTGGAAGATTTTCTACACCTTACCCAAGTGATGATTTTGTTGGTAAGTTGCTTCCAGAATTTTTCATAATTTTGTTAGCTACCAAAGATAACAAAAGCAAAATGTATGTAATGGTAGGATACAGTCCTCCTCCTCCTCATCATCATCATTGTCATTATCATCATCATCACCTCCACCACAACTTATCTGCAGCTGAAACAATCTCTGTGATGCTATGAGACAAAGTAGGAAAATAGAGAAAATGCCAGGAAAAGAAAATGAAAATATTGTTCTTGCATTGTCTCCATTTTCTCCACACAACTGAGTAGGATAAGAACCAGAACACAAAAGAGTGGCAGAAGATAACCAGAGTGATAAGGTCAAGAATGTGATGAAAGATAAAACTATATTCACTGATTTTTACCATATTTTCAAATGTTGTCATGGGCCCACTGTTAGCTGTCATCTTCTTCATAGTTTACTATCTTATCCATAGGATCCAGCAAACACTCACATACATATTTACAAATGCATTCACATATATTATTACGACTAAGTTAATATCTAATCTTTTTTTCATAAACAACATTCATTGTGTCATCCACAGACCTTTTATGCATTGGTATGAATTCATTCAGCAACAATCACTCCACTGACATGCAATCTTCACTATTTACTGCTGTGGCCTCTCTTACTTGAGGATCACTCATTTCGTAATCACACTCCCTTATTTATTTGTCCTCACCCATTTTGCATGTCCTCTCCTCTCCCTTAATCACTTTTCCTTCCAGAATATCAGCCCTTCTGGAATTCACCCCTACTTCTGCTTTTCTTGGATGCAGGAAATGTCTGTATGTTAAGAATGCTTGCTTCACAATCATGATATTTTGGTTCCGTCCCACATCATGGAATCTTTGGCCAGTATCTTTTACCTTAACCTTGCATCAACCCAAGCATTATGGCGGAAACTGTTTGGAAACCCAAATGGATGGCATGACTGTGTCATTTAAATAGGTTGGCTGGATTTGACACAGATTATTCCATGTTGGTTCTATGTGAGGATTACATTAGCTATACTTGTTATTACTCCACCATTTATGCTATAATTGAAGGAATAAATATTTCAGTTGGTTAGGCAACTGGAATATACAGAGTTGCAACTGTTATATGTTTTGGTTGAAGTTTTTCAAGAACAACACAAATTGCAATAGTCTTGGAGAGTCATGGCCAGACACACTTTCTACAGACTAAACCATGAAAATAAAAATAGTTTACATTTGTCTGGGTGTGGTTCAAGAATCAGAAATGAACCATGTGTTGTTTCCTGACCAGATAAACCAGTTAAATATTTTCATTAGAACATTCTAATGAACTAGGATATGGTTTCTAATATGATTTTATATAATCCTAATTCAGCCATGAAACACGCATAGTCAATATACAAGCACTTACTTTTATACATTATATTTATTATTGTATTAATTTTTATTGTTCAATTTATACTTTATTTGACTTTAGATTAATATTTTTATGATGAATGTTTCTTTGTATGATATTCATTGTGATTTTAAAAGTATTTGCTCTTATATATTATATGATTGTAATAATCTTACTGTTCAATATTATATATTATTAAAATTTTGGATTAGTATTTTGTATGGTATATGTCTCACAGCATGGTTTTGGATGGGTTCTTCATTGACTGAGTTGTGGGGTGGTGGTTCGTCTCTAAATTAGTTATATACATATATTATATATTACGAAATTCGGTCTAATATTATTATACTGAATTTTACCTGTAAGGTTGGAATAATAATTTATTCCCTAATATTATTATTATTATTATATATATATGTATGCATGTGTGTGTGTGTATGTATGTACGTATGTATGGTCATTGCCAGAGCCGCCTGACTAGCTCCTGTGGTGGCATGTAAAAAGCACCATTCAAACGTGGTTGATGCCAGTCCCACCTGACTGGCCCTCGTGCCGGTGACACATAAAAAGCACTCACTACACTTTCAGAGTGGTTGGCATTAGGAAGGGCATCCAGCTGTAGAAACATTGCCAGATCAGATTAGAGCCTGGTACAACCTTCAGGCTTGCCAGTCCTCAGTCAAATCGTCCAACCCATGCCAGCATGGAAAGCAGACGTTAAACGACGATGATGATGATGTATGTATGTATATATATATATATATATATATATATATATATAGTTGTATGAAGTTTCCATTATAATGCATTGTTAATATGACATTAAATGAATTTGAATACATTTATCTTGATTACTGTTATTCCTTTTCCACTGTGTCTGTCATTATCATCATCATCTCCATTTAATGGCTGAGTGTGTGTGTGTGTGGATATATTTATTGGGCAGTCAGTTGTCAGAATCACTGAAGCCACAGACAAGTGCCATGTGGATGGTTGTTCTGGCTCTTAGCATTCCCTGTTCAAAGCCAACCATAGTCAGTTTTGTTTTCCATTCTTCCAAAGCCAATTAATAAAGAACCAGTCAAATGCTAACCCTGGTTCCTCACTCTGTCTTAGAATCAGCCATTTTGCACTGTGAGAATGTCTTGGGAGAATCACACTTTCATTTTCTGCCAAGGAACAAAGAAATGTTGAACCAGGGTTTAATGTCTCTTCTCATCTAGCATGCTGAAAAATCTGTCCGAAGAAATATATTTAAAAAAACTTTTTTTTATTTCATCCAGTTTCAGCTCATGAGCTGCGGCCATGCTGGGGCACCACTATTTGGTGTTCCTACATAACTTTATTTCATGAATGCTTTTTAGCAATTGACATTTGGTGCATGAGGGAGTTTGATGCAGCCGCCCTCATCTGCACCTCTTGCCACGAAGTTGGTTCATCTGGGACACCTGACAGGAAGAGGTCCAGCTTTATTTTGAAGACGCCTACATCCACCCCAACTCTCGATGCCAAAGTTTGGGACAAGTCCTTCCAGGATCTTCCAATTGTATATTATGGCATATCTTTCTCGCCTACACTCTAAGAAATAGAATCTTAATGTCTCGAGTCTTTCCCAATAGCTTATATGCTGCATAGAGGCTATCTTCTTCGAGTAGCTTCATTGGATTGCCTCAAGTTCTGAGATTAATTTGACACTGGTTGGTGACCATAGATGAGAGCAATAGTCAAAGTGGCTTGGGACAAATGTCCTCCAGAGGACCATTATGGTTTCCTGGTCTCTTGTTCTAAAAGTTCTAAGAATCCATCCGGTCAGCCGCCTACATTTCATTGCCAAGTTAGCAACATGCACATGAAAGGTTGCATCATTACTCATGTAAATGCCCAAGTCTTGCACTGATTTATTGGATATTGTATTTAGTTTTGCATGTTGATAGCACAAAGCCTGAAACTTTTCAGCATTAAACCACATGCTATTCTTTTCAGCCCACTTGTATATTTCATCAAAGAAATCAAAACCAACCATTCTAAGACTATGGGTATAAAGCCCTGTGCTTAACTCATCTACTCAAATGGATTGAAACATTTTAAGAAAAAGAAGTAGCACCATTTAACAATCTTATTTTTTTCTTTTGTTTTCAGAAATCTTATTTGAAAGGATGGTGTACCCTACTGGGTTCAAAGTTTATGAAACCTATAACCCTGGGGCAATTGTAAAAGTAATGGCTTGTGACAGGTTAGCTGGTACCTGTGTTGACCAAGGTGATACAAAGTAGGCATCCTTCAATATTTAAACCTGTCCTTTTATCAGTTTTTGATCTGTAACTCAGTGGCAACAATAAGTTGGAGCTGGGATTGTGTTCTACTTTATTTCAAACCAAATTGTTATTTCTTTCCTTTTCTTTCACAGACATTGTAGAGTATCTTGTCCAACAAGATATGAAAGTCATATTTGTTTTACATTATGGAGAAATATCTTTAAATCATCATCATCATCATCATTATCATCATCTTAACGTCCATTTTCCATGCTGGCATGGGTTAGACGGTTTGACCAGAGCTGGCAAGCTGTGGAACTGCATCAGGTTCCTCTCTGATTGGTTTCTACAGCTGGCTGCCCTTCCTAATGCCAACCACTTTACAGTGTGTGCAGGGTGCTTTTAACATAGCACTGGTATGAGCAGTTCTATGTGGCACTGGCACGAGTGCTTTTTATGTGGCACTAGCACAAGACTCTTGCAAGCCAATCCTTTTCACCAGGAGGAGTGGGGGTCTTAACACTTCTGCTGTGGAGAATGTGTCTTCTCAAGTACAGCAAGGCACCAGTTATCTCGGTCCTTTGTCATTCCATCTGAAAGGTTCAGCATCCTGAGGTCATCTTTCAATACCTTATCCCATATCTTCCTGGATCACCCTCTTCCATGAGTTCCATCCACTTTGAGAGATCAGCACTTCTTTATGGAGCTGTCAGCATCCACCTGCATCACATGACCAAATCAGTGCAGCCATCTCTCTTGCACATTGCATCTAATTCCTCTAATGCCTAGCTTATCTCTCAAAACACTAACACTCTGTTGAACATGTACACTTACATTGCACATCCAGTAGAGCTTACAAGCCTCATTCCTCTCTATCTCTCGCATCTCCTCTGCATCCAGGGCCCACATCTCACTACTATGGTGAATTGCTGTTCTTTTACATGCATCATACAATCTTCTTTTCACTCAAAGAGAGAAACCAACAAAGATAAAAGCTCTCTGAATTTTCTCCATCCTATTCTTATTCTAGCTATTACACTTGCTGTACATTCTCCCCCACTACTAATTTGGTCCTCCAGGTAGCAGAAATTATCCATTACCTCTAATGACTCCAGGGCATTTGAAAAAATCAATTTCCCAAGTATCTTTAGTTTTTTATGGCTCCTATGCACCTTCTACATACAAACACTGCTGTTTCTGATAACCTTCCTATTATTCCACTGCATTTTTTAAATAAGTATTTCAAATTTTACAATTATCATCTCTATATTATAATTCTGAAATGCAAATAGTTTGTTTGTCTGATTTTGGGCATTGAGAAGGGGTTAAAGGCCACTAGATCCCGTCGGATTGACTCCAAAATTTGCAGGGACATGTAAAATGAGGTGAGGATGCAAGTGAGCTAGGTTAGAAATCCCTATCTTAAAAGGTGTGGTTACTAGGGCAAAAAACGCACACTTTGACAAGTCTTCTCTCTTTCACATATGACCATTTCTATTGATGTCCATCACTCTAATGAGTCTGTCAATCCAACACTTTCATAATAATAATAATAATAATAATAATCTGTTAGGCATGGCTGTGTGGTTAGGGAGCTTGCTTCCTAGCTACATGGTTTCGGGTTCAGTCCCACTGCGTGGCACTTTGGGTAGGTGTCTTCCACTATAGCCCCGAGCCGACCGGAGCTTTGTGATTGAATTCGGTAGGTGGAAGTTACTGCCGTGTGTGTATGTGTGCGTATAGCTGCTCAGTGCCTCTCCAAAAGAGAGAGAGGGAATTAAATATTAATGGTTAATTTTGATTTTTGATTACTTTTTCAGGTGGAATTGTGTCTGGTCAGGTCCTCCACAGAAATGTTCAGAAAAGTGCAGAATTTTTGAGATAAGCTTCAAACCAATTTCCTACCCTACTAAGTAAGTTTTTATTTTTCTCACTTGTCATTGAGAAAACTTGGAGATAAAAACCAGACAATATGTTGGTCATTTTCTCTGCTCATTTGATAATTAACATTTTCTCTTCCTTTCTCTGCAGATGTCCCCTTATGTTTCACATAGGCCTGTCTCTTCTGACACCCTATAAACATGCATTTCCTTTGCCATTATCCTAAAGTTGTCTCCAGCACTTTCAGCCTAAATCTCCCAAGTTTTGAAGGCTTGAAAATGTTCTTGTAATGAAATTGATTAAGCATCAGCCCAAACACTGCACCTTACTCTTAGTTTAGGTGCTTAACTCTTCCAGTTTTAGTCTTTTTAAATAGGTTGAAAAGATTCATTACTGGATTAAATGAATTATAATATTTACTTTCAGCTCCCTTCCCTGTAAATTTAATTCACATTGTAGCTGATTAAATGTTGAGATAAGTTTCTGTTAATGAAATTATAATTTTTGAGCTTATTAACCTTAATTTTTGGAGAGGAAACTTGGAGATGACATTTTGATTGTTTTCATCTTTGATCAGGATCAGATGTCTTTGTCCTTGATGTATCCATGGTAACAAACTGTCTCAGTGGCCTACATTACTTCATTTAGTTTAGAGATAATGGTGCTTGTTAGCAGTCCAGTCTGGTACAGTGTACTTATCCAAAAATTAGACATTTGATGGATGTGATTGGTCAGAAATCAAAACAATGAAAATGTAGTTTAGACATGATAAAAAAAATGTTTCATCATTAAACTGAAGGTTACTAGTTTGTAAAATTGTAATCTTTCATCATCGTCGTCATCATCATCATCATCATCGTCATTTAACATTGGTCTTCCATGCTGGCATGGGTTTGATAGGATCTAATGAGCCAGAGGACTGTTTTGGTATGGTTTCTATAGCTGGATGGCCTTCCTAACACCAGTTGCTTTATGGGGTATACTAGATTTTTTTTATCCTGACACCAGCACTAGTGAGGTCAGCAAATAACTCACAAGGCAAAAGAAAAAGAAGCTGTCTCAGCTGAGTGGTGTTGTAGAGAGAGAAGCAGTTTTCTGCATGGTGTTGAGAGACTAAACTATAGGAGAGGGCTTGGCACAGGTATTGTGCAAGAGTGGGTACATAGGAGTAGGTGTGGGTAGCTGGGAAAAACACAATGGTGGGGATGATGTGGTGTCAGAGCACAGCCTCAAAGTACAAGAAAGTGAAAGGGAGAATATCAAACAAGGATCTGGAAGAATGGGTGATAGGTTGATAGGAGCATGAGAGGAGAGTAACAGGTAGTTAAAGGTGAATGATATGCAAGGGTGGAGGTGTGGTTGATGAGAAATATGTCTGGGATGAAAACACAAGGTGAAAAAGTGGAAGAACAGGAAAAGTGGAAAGCAGCAGTATACTAAATCTGTAGAATAAATCAGAAAATAAGGAAATGACGTGGGAGTAGGGGAGGTGTAGCAATTCGAAGTTGTATCTCAGAGGAGAAAGAAGCGCAGAGGAGAAAGAAGCACAGAAAAGGGTACTCAGTGGAAAATAGAGTAGGAAGACATGATATTGAGAATGAATGAAGGATGTTAAAGGAAGTGATTCGAGAAAGAGAGGTGGGGAGTAACTAGCAGCATGAGGAAGATAGAGTATGTACAGATTCTGCTGTCATATGAATACAGCTGCTGAACAGTGCCATATGGGTCTCCTCAAGCACAGTGAATTCTCAATCATTGTCCTTTGTCACTTCCTCTCTGAAGTTCAATCAACTTTCAGAACTTCATCCGATGTCTTCCTGGGTCTCCCCCATCCCTGAGTTATACCTGCGGACTGGAGAACAGCGATAATCTGCCCAATTTTCAAGAAAGGGAGCCACGAAGACCCGCTTAACTACCGACCGGTTTCCCTTACATCAATAATCAGCAAGATGTTCAAAACCATCCTTAAGAAAAGTATGATGCTCCACCTCCAAAACACAGCCTCTATCTCTGATTCCCAACACGGCTTCGTGTCGAAGAGATCATGCTTGACCAACTTACTGGTAATGGAAGAATTGGTGACGCGCATCCTCGATGATAGTGATGCTGTTGACATCGTTTTATTGGACTTTGCCAAAGCTTTTGACTCGGTAAACCACCGCCTATTACTTGTCAAGCTTCAAGCATATAGTTTCCATCCGGATATTGTACGATGGGTTGGTGCCTTCCTCTCAGATCGCTCCTTCCAAGTCCAAGTTAATGGTTCGCGGTCCGACGTCTCCAGTGCGAGCAGTCGCGTGCCTCAAGGTTCAGTGCTTGGGCCCTTATTGTTCTTAGTCTTCATAAATGACTTGCCCGATGGCCTCACGCAACACACCCTTCTATTTGCCGACGATATCAAACTGGTCGCTCCTCGCGGTGATATAGAGGATCTTCGTCAATGCCTCCACCAAGTTTGGAGGTGGTCTAACGAATGGGACCTGTGTCTGAACGTGTCAAAGTGCTGTCATCTGCCTGTTGGCTCTCCTCCTGCAACTCAACTTGATTTCGAGCCGGGTCGTCTGCTGCTGGAGAGGACCGATCAGGTAAAGGACCTGGGTATCTTGGTGGATTCCTCCTTTTCGCCTTCGGCCCAGTGTGTCCATGCTGCCAACAAAGCACGCGGAATTCTGTTCTTGATTCGATGGTCATTCGGAATGCTCACAGCAGCCATATTCCTACCACTCTATGTCACGCTGGTGAGACCCATATTGGAGTACAGGATTCAAGCCTCTTCTCCTTATCTCCTCAAAGACATACAGCATCTCGAAAGAGTCCAGAAGCTGGCTACCCGCATGGTTCATGGTCTCAAAAATTTGTCCTATGAAGAAAGGCTGAGGACGCTCGACCTTTATTCTCTAGAAAAACGCCGCCGCTGTGGTGATCTCATTCTCGCCCACAACATCATAAGCGGAAAGTGTAACCTCTCGAAAGAGCTGTTCTTCACTCCTGCTCCAGAGCGTCGGCTGCGGGGTCATTCCGAAAAGCTCTACCTGCGACAATTTCATCTCAATCGAAGGAGAGGAGCTTTCTCCGTCCGGGTTGCGGATTCGTGGAACAAGCTGCCAGACGAGATGGTGAAGATGCCGACGACCGCTTTGTTCAAAGCCTCCCTTGACCTCAAGTGGCCTAAACTCGTTACATGAACACCACCCTGTACTTAACTCCATGTCCCCCTACATGGCCTTGCTATTTGCTTTTGAGCCAAATTAACTAACTAACTAACTAAACGTCACATGACCATACCAACACCGTCCTCTCTCTCTTGCACACTACATTTGATCCCTCTTCTGCTCAATACATTTACACTGACATTATACATACAGCAGAGCATGGTAATTTTGTCTCTTTCAAGCTTTTGCATGTCCTCTACATTCAGGACCCATGTCTCAGTAACATGTGGCATTGCTGTTCCTGCACAAACATCATAAAATCTGCTTTTCACTCAAAGAGAGAGAAACCTATCATTGTCAACAGAGGTTCAGAGCTCTCTGAACTTTCTCCATCCTTTTATTATTCTCTCAATTCTCTGTTTATCATATATTGAAGCTGGTTCATTTGGTTTTACATAACCAAAAAAAAATTTCAAAAGTAAAATTAAATTAATTTTAAAAGATAAGCAAAAAAAAAAAAAAACAATTCATAAAAAACATAATAGCTGTTTATTTTGTATAAATTATGTAATTTAACAATTCTTTGTGTTGCAGTTTATTTCGCATTGAATTCCATCACCGAATGTTACAGTATTATACAGAGATTGATGCCATACAGCTGATAGGTTACAAACCAAATCTTGAAAATTATATTGTTTCCCAGATTTCATTTAGTACAGCCATTACTTCACCTGATGCCATTCAAAGGGATTCTTTAACTGAAATGGATGGAGGTTATTTTAAACTATTACCGGTAAGTATATTTGATAGTGTATACATCTATAAGGGCAACAAGCTGGCAGAATTGTTAGCATGCAGGGCAAAATGCTTAGCAGCATTTCATGTGTCTTTACGTTCTGAGTTCAAATTTTGTCACGGTCAACTTTGCCTTTCATTCTTTTGGGATCAATAAAATTAAGTACCAGTTGAGTACTGGGCTTGATGTAATCTACTTACCCACTCCCTGAATTTGCTGGCCTTGTGCCAAGTGCTACCATTTGAAAGCCCTGCATACAAATGCTAGCAAACTTATGGAGTTACCAGGAGAGAATGCACACCATTTCAGGGCCTTCCTCTCAATGGCATCATTGCTCACTGGCCTCCCCTCACTGAAATGAGGCCTCACTTGCTAGATCAACTGATTGCTAGGTTTTGCTTGATATTCTTCTAGCCATTGCTCATCGTCTCTTTTTAATAAAATCCTCTTTTTCTTTATTCTTTATCTCTTCTGGTAAAGTTGGTTAGATGTATTTGAAAATGTTATCATTGCATGAAACCCCCTTATCAGTCTTCAACATTTAAATTGTGGAGGGAGAATAATGTCTAATTTAATGGATGTTGGTTGACTTGCGTTGTTGTTTACTCCCAACTCAGTCCTAAATAAGATGACCTATGAAGAAGGGCATTATAGCCACAACCATGCTGCTGTCTGTATGTTTATGACTTTATTGTCCAATATGGCCTTCCTATTTAAAGCTGATATTATGTGATTTCAGTGGAATTTGGTTGCCACTGTTGCTAGTCCTAGGAGCTGGGGAGTAGGAGCAGCTGCAGTATTATTAGCAAAGAAAAGAAAATACATAATTACCATTTTAGAATTGTGTTTTTAATTTTGCAGAAATGAACTCAGATGTTGCCCTGTAAAAAGTTTTGTGATACTGACTTTCTGTTTAAAGAAACAGATGTCTAATAATCACTTAAAGCCAAGAAAATTGGGAGAAGCTCCCACACATGGCAACATCTAATGACATGTTGATTAAAGAAAAATTGTCATTTCTATTGTGTGTTTTTTATTTATTTCATCTTTGTCTTTCTTCCATTGTCTTAAATTGCTTTTATTCACTTTCATATGTCCACTTTCATATCGTTTGTTATCCATGTATTGTTTGCTCTCAGTTTCATATTCTCTGCAACCTTCATGGGCACTGCCAGCATGGGAAGCATCTCAGCCTCATCATTAATGGTGCAAAACTGAGTGATAGCATCAGGTTGATAACTGATGAAGAATTAGGCACCTACTCTGTCCATGTGTGCATTCAATATACGTTACATATTTTCTACTTTCCATTTGTGTATTTACTATACATTTTTCACTTATTTTATATATATATACACACACACACTCTGCTTTATGCACTAAGTTCTATTTTTCTATTTGTAAACCCAAATCTCTCTATCTCCCTGTATGTGTATATATATATATATATTATATATATATATATATATATATACGAACAGATGTTAAATTATGATGATGACAACAACAACAACAATTATTATTATTATTATTTAGGTGGTGAGCTAGCAGAATCATTAGTACACCAGGCAAAATGTCCAATAGTATTTCATCACATTCTGAGTTCAAATTCTTCCAAGGTCCACTTTACCTTCCATCCTTTCGAGGTTTATAAAATAAGTACCACAAAACTTACCTCCTACCCTGAACTTGCTGGCCTTGTGCCAAAATTTAAAACTACTACTACTACTACTATTATTATTATTATATTTATTTTTCAGCAGGAAATACTATTTTTCTTGTTGAGCTATCTTGATCAAGTTTCTTTATGTTTACTTTCACAAACTTGCAAGTAAGATTCAACTATTTATTACTTTATAATAATATATTCCTTTTAGTTCCAGTAACCAAAATGTATATTGTGACCTATTTTATTCTAGATTTGATTAAACCTTTACAATGTTATCTATTATTATTATCAGTCCTCCTTGTAATTTAATTCTAGATATTTCACTTAGAATTGAATGAATATTTGCATATTTATTCTTAACACATCTATGCAAGTTCAGACGCTAAATATGCTGTTCCCTGTAGTGTATGTCTTAGAAGAATGACTTTTCCATTTCAGACAACTGTGTGTTCAACACATTCATCTCAGTGGTGCATGGCATTCTGGGACACCAGTGTTTTGACATGTTCTGTCTCATCAGCCACAACCAGAACTTTGAGGCTTGCCAAAGCTGCTTCTTTATAATTTATTTGTTGATTGAAGCAAACCTGGATTAGAGAGGGCATGTCATTGAAGTTGTGAATAGCATTGATGAGGTTATGAATGATAAACGTAGCTGATTGGTTGGTTAACCAAATAATTAATCAAACAATCAATTAGTTAAATGATCAACCAGTTGACTAATAAAAGTAAAAAAGTGAAATTGAACCAGTGTGTGTGCTTATTATTGGCATGATGACCCTCCCAAGATACAACAGGAAAAAGTGTTGAATACCTAAATACCTATATAATAACTAGTACAACTACTTTTAATCTTTGTTAAAGAGAATCCACTAATTCATTGCAACTTCGTTTACCTTTATTCTGTTCCCGCATCTTTTATCCGGAAATGATTATTATCAGGTCACCAGCTATTAATTTTTCATAATTCCTAGAATTTTTCATTCATTTCTCTTTAACCTACACTAAATGAATACCTTTTAAATTTCAAGTCTGCTTCATTAAAATTTTAAAGCTAATTAAAACTGAAGTCTCAGTTTAAATTTTATTTGTTAGGTATCTTAGAGATAGTACATATGATGCTTTCCTCTGGACAAAAGTCAACTTAAAGCCATATTGGTACAAGGTAACTCTCCTTTTATGTCTTCTATTATTGCTCCACTCAAAAATCCTTCTTCTCTCTCCCTAATTTATTCCATGCTCTCTATACTATCTCAACACACAAACTTGCAAAGGAAAACTCTTCTTGATTACTCAGCCTACTAAAAATGCTAGTCAAATCTTCCTCAGATTACACTCTACCATCTAGAAAAGAGAGAGAAAAGCATTGGATATGCAATGCCTAAGAGAATGATGGGATGGTCATGGCTGGGTAACCTTTGATCATATGTCTACACAGCCAGAGCTGACTTACACTAAACTATTATCATAACCTTACCAACTCGTCCTTATCAGAAAGTCTAACAAAGCCTACACAAATTTTATGACCACTGGACCTCCTCTTCCTCCTGATTTCATTGACAGTTTTCTGTCCCTGTAGAGTACATAGATAGGAACCACCAAGGTACCAGGCAATCAGCTGAGATGCAGTAGTATGTACACTTAAATGTCCCAGAGTTTGTCATAAGTGGAGTGGGCTTTGTGAGGATTGAAAAGCCAGTGAACAAATTGCTGTGTTAACTAAACTTTTGAAACTTGTCAAACACTTTGATGAAAGAAGAGTCTTATGGTATTTGTCTGTTTGAGAACCTCTGACATCATCCACCTAGTTCTGTGCTCTAAACAATAGCAGCATTATAGATCTGGCCAGTCTTTTGCTGTCTTGAAGTATTGAACTTAGAGAGGAATTGACTTTGCCAATCTGACTTCACCAAGACACACAACGTTTAAAAAAAATGCAAATGATGGAGTGAAATATCTGTCAAAACACACCTTATTGTCTGACAAAAATGAAGACCATATTGCATAATGTCTTGTGTCCCCTCCCCTAAAATATGGGAATGTTTTTGATTATAGTTCTATTCATTGCTAAGCTGGAGCTAATCAGCATGAAGACAATATCTTGACTCATTTCTAACAACCTTTTGGATTATGGGAATCGCTCTCCCTTCTCCCCTACTCCTGCATCATTGCTTCTACCTTAAACTGTCAATTGTAAGCTTTTATTCTACTTTCTTTTTTATTCTTTCTTCTGTCAACTTACCTCCCAGACTTCTGTCAATCCTTCTCTATTAAAACTGTAACCATTCTTAAATTTCTTCATTTTCACAGCAAATCTAATTGAATGTTAACCTCACACAATTTTTTTATATATTCCTGTCTATGAGGCTGCAATAAGCTCTGGGTAACCCCAATTCTACTTCAGAAAAAGTAATTAAATTAATTAAAATAAGTTAGTGTTTTTATCTATTGATATTATGTCATATGTAGAGAATTTAATTTGAAGATTTTATCTGATATTAAAGTATTTATTAAGTTTTGTGTCCTTTTACACACTCAGAGTTGCTAAAGCATGGAACAAATATTTTTCTCTTGAACAAAATCATAAAACTGAGATTTGTTTGAGGATGAGAGTTGAGATTCTTCTGGAAAGAAAAGTATTGGATTCCATGAGGATATTTAAAGTTACATTTTAAAGCATTTGAAAGTGCTGCTGCTATGTAAAAAGTGCCTGTGCGGTGTCACAAAGAAAGCACTCATGATGGTGCCACAGAAAAAGCACTGGTGCTGGTGCCACAGAAAAAGCACCCAGTACACTCTGTAAAGTGGTTGGTGTTAGGAAGGGTATCTAGCTGTAGAAACCATGCCAAAACAGACACTGGAACCTTGGTTGTCCCTGGTCTTGCCAGTTCCTGTCAAACTGTCCAACCCATGCCAGCATGGAAAACAGACATTAGATGATGATGACAATGACTTGTTATGTCAGTGCATGCCAATCAACCAAAATGGTAAAGAGCTTTAAGATCATATCTCACCACCCTTTTGAGTCCTTAACAAAGATACGTATTATCAATAATCTCATAATAGGTTAGGTTTCTATCAGCAAAGTCAAAGAAGGTCAAGAATGTCATGTGGTGAGGTCAGACAATGAGATATAATAAATAATAATAATAATAATAATAATAATGAAATTATTGTGTATAGTGCTCAGGTGCACTACAACTTATCAAAGGTGCATGTACAGTACACAGAATTATGTACAAAAGTCAGGAAAGTGAACAGTGCATGAGTCATGATAGTCATGTGTGCATGCATATGGAGGAGGGGGCAGATATCAGATGTAGTGTTGGTGAATTTCAGGAAGCATGGAAGTTTTAATGGGTGCAATGTCTCAGCAACTAACAACTGATGCAGGTAGTTTGTTCCATGCTTCAACGACCTGAGTGTGAAAAAATGTTTCCGAAAGTCATGGGAGCTGTACTGTTTTCTGACTTTGTAAGCATGCCCGTGTGTGGTAGACACATGAAGCTCAAAAAGGTACTGAAGGTGGTTGTTGATGCGATGGTTAATAATTTTGTGGGTGTTTACTAAGTCAGTTGCCAGACACTGGTGCTTTAATGTATCTATGCCCAGGGAAGCAAGGCGTTCAGGCTACAGTAGATGCCTGATGGAGGGTATTCGCTTGTCCTGAGCAAGATAGGGGTTCCAGACTGGTGATGCAAATTGCAAGTGTGGCCACTCCATAGCCATATACAGCCTTAAATAGATAGCTGGAAGAGCGGCTGACAAAGGTCTTGCTGAGTGATGCCAAGATACCCTCGGCTTTCTTGACAATTTTAGAGATGTGCTTTGTCCAGTGCAAATCACTGCTGATAGTAATGCCCAGATCGTGTTCACAAGGAGACTTCTTGATATTAGTGTTGTTGAGAGAGGATGTGGATGCTGGGTTTTTCCTCCCAAAATGCTTGTTGAATTTAATTGTCAAACATAGAAACTATATTCCAGTAATGACACTTACACTAACTATTATTTATAGATATTTATAATTTGTGCAAAACTGTAACAGGTGAATTAATAGATATCATTAAAGTAAAACAAAATCAATAAAGAAAGTATGTTTAATTATTTCAGGTGTCTGATAAAACTTTGAATAGTTTGGTTTCAAGATGTAAAAAGTTGAATAAATTAGATGTCTCATGGTGTAATGTAACAGATTTAAGCCTGAAAGGGTAAGTCTTAATATTCCTAGTTTTTCAATAATGTTTTTTAATCAACAATATCTCTGGTCAAAGTATCCAGCCAAGAGATTATAAGTTTTGCATCAGTTGATGTCATCAAAGTTTTAATTCACAAGTTTTTTAGTTAATTTAACATTTATCCCATAGACTGCTCAGGAGGTCACTATCATTTTCTGTTTACACCTATTGTGTTAACAGTGGTATATTCAAATATTTAGAGCTTACATTATTTCTATCAAGTTTATCTTATATTCATTGCAATGGATTTAGATTACAAACTAGAAATTGCACAACTATTTCATCATGCAATTTCTTAATAAAGAAAGCTTTCTCTTCTGCATTCCTATTATTCTTACTTTCATTGCTGATTTCCTGTCTTTTCTTTAATATTTCTACCTAAGCAACATCAGTTGTTTTACTTATTCAAGATGGTTGAGAAAAATATCACTTTGATACCTTCAACATCATGCTCTGTTTAAGCTACTTCAGTAAATAATTACTACAATAAAGCTAATAATAATTATATAAACATCATCATTATCATCATTGTCATTTAATATCCGTTTTCCATGCTGAGATGGGTTGAACAGGAGCGGGGCAGCCAAAGGGCTGCACCAGTCTCCAATTGTCTGGTTTGGCATGGTTTCTATTGCTGGATGCCCTTCTTAATGTCAACCACTTTACAGAATGTACTGGGTGCTTTTTATATGGTACCCGCACCAGTGCTTTACATGTGGCACCAGTACGGGTGCTTTTTTCATGGAACCATTAAATAAAATTATTATTCATCATACCTTTAAGAATATAACCTATTAAATTAACTTTAACATTCCTTGTCCTCTCCTTATATCCACCCCACGCACCCCTACATCTACTAATTTTCAATTTACATTTGTGATATTTTTTATTAATCTGTCAATCAAGCACTCACACAAATGCAAAGTGTATAACGATCTCTTAAGATTGAATGTCATATCTCAAGTGATGAAACATTTTGAACTTGAAATTTTCCTAAACTAATTGCCATAGTCTGAGGCAGTTCTATTTTTATTTTATTACTGAATGTTTAATGTTGGAAAAAGCATCCAGAGTTTAAAATCTAAATTGCTGGAATTTTATGCAAATGTAGAGTTTTATGCTAGAATTAACACTTATATGGATATAAGACAACTAATAAATCTATTTAAGTTTTGGAAACTGTAATTTTTTTGTCTTGCAAGGTACTTGGGGACCCTGTCAGTGCTGATGCCACTTAGAAAGCACCAGTGTTGGTGCCACATAAAATGCACCTAGTACACTCTGTAAAGCTGTTAAGTAGTTAGGGTTAGGATGGGCATCCATCTGTAGAAACCTTAACAAAGCAGAGAATGGAACTTGATACAGCTCCTGTCAAACTGTCCAACCCATGCCAGCATGGAAAACGGATGTTAAGTGATGATGATAATGATGATGATTTCTTGAATACTAAGCATGAATAATCCCAAGTTAATCTAATTACTACATATTAAATTGTCATGTGTTGACAAATATATTTTATAAGTTTTGAAGTATTACTGTATCAACATCATCATCATCCTCGTCGATTAACGTCCGCTTTCCATGCTGACATGGGTTGGACGGTTTGACTGAGGGCAGGTGAGCCAGATGGCTGTACCAGGCTCAATTTGGCAAAGTTTCTACAGCTGGATGCCCTTCCTAACGCCAACAACTCTGAGAGTGTAGTGGGTGCTTTTACATACCACCGGTACGAGGGCCAGTCAGGCGGATCTGGCAACGACCACGCTCAAAAGCTATTTTTTACGTGCTACCTGCACGGGAACCAGTCTGGCAGCACTGGCAACAACCACGCTCGAATGTTGTTTTTCACATGCCACCGTGTCGGTAAGGCAACGCTGGCTACGATCATGCTCAAATGGTGCTTTTAACACTCTACTGGCACCAGTGCCAATCAGGTGATACTGTCATCAGCCACGTCAGCGATTTTGATTTGACTTCACTTGCCTCAATAGGTCTTCACAAGCAAAGTTTATTTATTTCCTAAACTCAACAAAGGAACATCTCACAGCAGTTGTGGTTGTAACTTTTCAAGTCTCCACTGATTTGTGATCCTTTCAAATTGTGAGCAACAAAATATTTATTTATTATTAAATATCACTTAATTCAATGATACTATATCAAACATAAATAATTCATTTTATGCGATGATAACTTTAAAGTTCATTAAATTTGCTTTCTTACAGACTTCTTGTTGCCTCTAGCACCAACCTGATATGTTTGCGGTTAGCATGCTGTGATTTTATAACTCTGACCTCTCTGCAAATACTAGTTAAGGCCTGCACAAATTTGGAAGGTAAGAATTATTTTGATTTCTACTGTTGAAAGTAATAATTATTATTTATCTAAAATCAGGTATGAAGTCATAATGTTATTGGTTAAAAGCAAAACAACTGTGGAGATATGCTAATTAACTACAAATTCAAATCCATTGCAAACATCACATTTTATATTTGGACAACATGTTTAATTCTACACATTTCAGTTCATTCAGTTGGTTAAAAGTGACAGTAACTTGAATAGCATCAAATACATCCAGTTGCTCAAGGACAATTTGATACCAGACTTGGTTGAAGGTGAGATTTTTCAGTATGATGGAGCTCCATGCAACACAACGGAATCTGGTTGATTTAGGTGTCACCATATTGAAAGATTGGCCAGCTCAGAGACCTGGCTTAAATATCATTGAGCAAATGTGGACAGAACTAAAGAGAAGTGTTCATCAGAAGAATCTACGCAATTTTGAAGAGTTGTGGGAGCTCAGCTACTGAAAATGGCATCTCATACCTGTGAAGATGATGAAGGACTTGTACACATTTCTTCCCTGGCACATTGAAGCAATTATTCAAACTAACGGAAGCCACTCAAAATATTAACAATCTACAGTAACTTCTTGAAATGAACATTATGTAATAAATTTTTATTGTAGACATTTTTCTGTTTTGAAATACTGTATCTTGATTGGTTTATGTGAAGTGGCTGAAAACTTTTGCACAGCCAATTTTGGTGATCATCTCACATCTTCTCCTCTCATTCAGAACCCCCTACTACAAAATACAATGATTAGGTATGGAAATGGCTCCAACAGGGCCAATGTTTTATCTGTAAAACATCCACTTATAAGTTGACAATTAGTAGAAATTTACGACAGTTTAAAGTAACTGAAGACTTTTACATGATACTGTACTTTTTGAAATTGTAATAGAAAATTCTCTACTTCTTTATAGGCCTATACTTGGAAAGTAAAAGAGGATGGCATTTGTTTTAATATCAAATGAAATTTAGTTAAACATGATTCTGCTTTTCAAGTGTCAGAAAGTTTTGCAATTTATGTACAGAAGAAGCCAAACAAATATTATTCTCCAAAGTCATCTAGCAAAAGTGTTAAGACTGATCCTTCTGGTGGTGCCATGTAAAAGCACCCATGTGGTGCCACACAAAGTGCCCATGTGGTGCCATGTAAAGTGGTTGGCATTAGGAAGGGCATCTAGTCATAGAAACCATACCAAATCAGACTGGAGTCCAGTGCAGCTTGCCAGCCCTGGTCAAACCATCCAACCCATACAAGTATGAACAATGGATGTTTAATAATGAGGATAATAATGATGATTCTGAATCTATTATTAGGACGTGTAACCATATAATCTCAAAAAACTTCCCCTATTTTAAATATTCATCTAGCTTGCTGTTTTTCAATTATCTTATTAGGTACATTTACTTTCATGTCTATATATGTATTGTGTGTATGTGTGTAATGATAATTTTCTGTGTCTTAAGGTAAACGTAATGTGTTTAGCTGACACTCACTGAGAGACTTTAGACTGAGGTAATCTCTTGTTATCTTTTCTATAAACAGAAAAAGGTTGATCTGACCTGGTTTTGAACCTGGCTGGATTTAAATTCATTTAAGATTAACATTAATCCACATATAGTAATATTCATACATGATAGTTAATACAGAACAATATATATGTAATGTGTGTGTTTTGTGCCCGATTCCTGGTTTGTAGAATGTTCTAATTAATCCTTCAATTGTTTTTCTATTTCTTTACTTGTAGAATTAGATTTGCAGAATTGTTCTGGAATCAACTGCAATGAATTTGAGTATATTTGTCGACTTGAGCATCTTGAGAATCTCAACTTGTATAGTACGACTATCACAAGTCCTGCTATACTCCAAATACTGAAGTAAGCATTAGAAGCATTTCTTCACAGTTCACATTGGTTTTTTAGAGTGAAGAGACAGTTTCCCAAAATGTGTTAGCACTTAAATGTAAGCTTTGCTTTCTCTTATTTAAGCATAACATTTATTTTATTTATAAGATAAATGTTATCTTTCAGATTGACCACAACTTGTATGTGAGTGGGGGGGTGCGTGTGTGTGTGCACGTGTGCTTGTGTGTGTGTGTTGAAGATTATGTGTATGGATGTCATCATCATCATTATAATCATGATGTGCGTATGTATCCAAGGTTATGTGTGTAGATGTGTTTTTTTTTCTGTTCTTTGAAATCTTCCAATAAAAAGGGGGCTGGGTTCTCCTTAAAAAAGAAAGTTCTCACCTACCATTCGTCTACATCTTTGTTTCCTTAGTGTCCATCAAACTTCATCAAAGAGTCCTGTCAAAGGAAAAGTTGAGAGGTTTGTTTTTTGTTAAGAACTTTCTTTGCCTGATTAGAAATACAGTGTTTGGGGTTGCATAACCTGATACAAACTCACCCATTGTGCATAATATACAAGCTAAACCTATCAGTTAAATCAAAAATTAATATGAAAAAATGTTTTCAAACTTAAGAGAAAATCCATTCTTCACTGATAAGATCCAATAAGGCCAGAACATATTTCTTACTGTCCCCATACACTAAAGATCAGATTTTCCCTTAAGCATTAGGATTTGATTTTTTTGAGTCATTTTTAATTCATTGGAATTATTTCCCTTCTTCTTAGTAAGTGGCTAATGAATAATGATTGATTTTTTATTTCATTTTTCTCTAAGATGAAATTTTCAACTTGCTATGAATTGAAGCTACCATCAATAGCTATCTCCTCTGGTCATTCCAGCCTCTCACTGTTTCCCTTATTATATTCTTATTTAACAAACTCACATAATGGCATTTTACATGTGTCTTTCATTTTACTCTCCCAGCCAACAGCCAAGTGTATCAATATACCTACCCAACAACATTCTCATCCATATTAACACTATGCCTCTGCAATTTGGAAAACTTCATGTTGTAGAGCATTAATAAATCTATTCCTTTCAGCTTCCCTCCCGTTTAGATATACCTAATGTATTATTTCATCATCATCATCACATCCTTTTTTACTATTCTTGTATGGGTTGAACAGGTCCTCCCTAACAAACTCTCTTACCTCTTGTTACATTCTTTTCTCATCTCCTTTCTGACATTCAACAACTCGACCTCGGCTTTCACCACTTCTGCTTATGTCTTCTCTCGTTTTCCCCTTTCACAATATTCTTTTGCTTGGATTTCTTATAAGCATTCCATGTCTTCTATGCCAATGCAGTCTTTCCTTGCATCTGATTCTTCTTAGATTCTTCAGTCAAAGACAGATTCCTTTTCCATCCTGTTCTTATTCTGAACCCTGCGCTTTCTTATTACATTCCTCTCTGAATGGTTTGGTCTCCTTGGTACCTGAAGCTATCAACTATTTCTATGGTGTCTTCTGAGTATTGGAAAGAATTATTTTTCAGGTACTTATTCTATCAGTGCCAAACTGCTAAGTTACGGGGATATAAAAACATCAACAGTGGCTGTCAGAGGGCTAGGGCTCTCTCTCTCTCTCTCTCTCTCTCTCACTCATACACACTCTAAATCCACTCCAAGGCCTTGGTCTGCCTTGTATGGTAGAAGACACTTGACCAAGGTTCCATGCAGCAGGACTGAACCTGAAATCATGTGGTTGGGAAGCAAGCTTCTTACCACACACCCATGCCTGCACCTGAATGACTGCTAAATATCCTTGTGTCTCTTCCACACAAATCTTGATATCATTTCTTCATATCCACAACTTATAACTTTCCATTTGTTTCTCCTCTTCCACTGGAGACCATTATCATGCTGCCTGAAAATTTCTCTCTACAGAGAGATCTTTTCAGTTCTTTCCAGTCTTTATTTGATCTTTTGTATTTGTTTCCAAGTCTTTCTTGCCCTTGACCTAAATTTCTTAACTACATTTATGTTCAGTATTATAGTAATTTTCTTTGAAGTACAAAGTCAATCTCATTTATATACCTACCTAAGTGGTTCATAACCATTGACTGGATTTTGTGTGTGTGCATGTGTTACAAATGGTAAATCATTTGTATTGTAAAGCTCCTTCAGTTTTCATTGATTTTATCCTGGCTATAACTTCCAAGCACATCAGTCTTCCTGTCCTGCTGTTTCTCAGTATGACCATTACAATTATCAGCTGTGATGACCATAATGCTGTCATTGATTTTTTTTTTTTTTTTCCTTTTTCCTAGCTTACTCTAGTACTTGTGTAATCAGCCATCTATCCCTGTGGAAAATAAACAGATATTTTAAAGCCTCTCACATTTGCTAGTAGAGTCTGTGTTTAATTATCCTATAATTTATTATTGCAACTTCAGTTCCTCCATACATATATAGCTTTTGATCTCTTAAAAAAAAAGCAGGAAAATCTTGTCTATGCTACTCACCTCTTTGAACCTGTTTTTCTTAGTGTCATTATTTCTACTTACAAAAGGCTGCAAGCTGGTGAAATTATTAGCATGCTGGGCAAAACACTTAGCAGCATTTTGTCCGTCATTACATTTTGAGTTCAAATTCCACTGATATCTACTTTGCTTTTCATCTTTTCAGGGTCAATAAAATAAGTACCAGTTGAGCACTGGGTGGGGGTGGTGATTATATCAAACCCCCACCCACCTCCCTGAACTTGCTGACCTTGTTATTTTTTTATTGCCCACAAGGGGCTAAACATAAAGGGGACAAACAAGGACAGACAAAGGTATTAAGTCGATTACATCGACCCCAGTGCGTAACTGGTACTTAATTTATCGACCCCGAAAGGATGAAAGGCAAAGTCGACCTCGACGGAATTTGAACTCAGAACGTAACTTGCTGACCTTGTACCAAAATGTCTCCTTTACAATTTCAGGGGCTGTTTGAAGCTGAGAGTGCTGAACTTGGGTAGTTGTTTCATGGTTGAAAACTATGATAAAGTTGCTGAATATATTGCAAAATATTCAAGGTACCACAGTTTGTGCTGGGTTTATTCAGAGTGTGTGTGTGTGTGTTCTTCAGTGTTTATCTCTGTTTGTAGACGTCCCCAGCATATTGTTTGGGGCTGGTCTGATTTTGATTTGAGTGGAAATCATAATTAATAAATTAGGATGTTGTGTAATTATTGCAGATGTGTCTGAATGTGTAGAAAGTTTTGAAAAAAGGAGGTTAGTTGTAAAAAAGGTGTTTAGTTGTAAAAAAAAAAAGATATAAATGATATAAAAATGAAATCTATTTAAAAGTAGATGTTTCCAACTCGAATAGTTGATGTCTAAATAATAACGAGACCATACAGCTTAGTTGCTTTTGTTTGCTTTCAGTTGGAAGATCATAAATTAATGTTGACATTTAATGACAGTATAATTTTGTTCAACAGTACCGGAGGAGCAATGATACTATATATTATTATTTAGGTCTCTTCTAAGTCATCATTATCATACATCCATTTTCCATACTGGCATGGAGTGGACAGTTTGATAGGCTCCAATAAACTACAGAGCTGAATCAGGTGCCGTTGTCAGCTGTGGCAGGGTTTGTATGGGTGGGTGCACTGCCTAATGCCAACCACTTTACAAAGTGTACTGGGTGCTTTTTACACAATGCCAGGTTGTCAGATAACTTCCAAGATGAGAAAAGAAGAGGAAAAAGGAAAAAACCTCCCTGACTTAGTGAGGGTGTATCAGAGAGAGGGGAGATGGTTTTATGTCAGAAGTTGAAGGCTTAAAGCATGATAAAGGGACATGCATGGCTGTCCCTTTATCATACTTAGTGTAGAGGTGATTCATGGCTTCCTTACATTATATGAGAATGGGTGAGAATAAAAGGAAGCAAGATAAAGATGGTGGTGATGGGGTGCCAGAGCATACTGTCTAGGCAGAAGGTGGGTATAAGGGAAATTAAAGACTGGATGAGTGGGGACAGGAAAGGGTGGGTAACTTCATAGGTGTGTGACAGATGGTTAGATATTGTCTGCTATACTAAGTATACTATAGATCTATACTAAATGGGTTATACTATTATTTGAGAATAAATCATTCTGCAATGCCACATGGTAAACAATACTTAGATTAGTGTTAATATATTTTATGTAAGACACATTCAAGAGTTAACTAGAAATAATTATGTAGTAAGAAAAAAATCTATATTATTCAGTTAATAACAAATTAATGACAAACTTAACTCTAAGATTATTGCATTTCTTGTTATTTCTTTCTTTCAATTTCTTTATTCCAGATGCATTGAATGTTTAGACTTTTGGCGAGCACGTTCCCTCAGTAGTAATGGACTTTTTACTATAATTAATAACAACAATATGTCTCTTCAGGAATTAGATCTTGGATGGGTGTAAGTTTTTTTTGTCTTTCTTTCTTTTGTTAATGATGTTTCGCATTTATTTCTTTTATTCATTGTCATATCACCGAAAACAAGGAAGTTGAGAATTCTTTTCCTTGTCTCAGTCTTTGGCCTGCAGTCATACTGGAGCACTGCCTTAAAATGTTGAGTTGAGCAAATTGACACGGTTTGAGCTCCCTGAAGACATGCAGTAATTTATGGCAAGGGGCTTAGTGCAACATATCAGTGCAGTATATTTGTGCAACATACAGAGAGCCAGGGAGAAGCACCACTGATGCTATATCTCTGGTAAGACAGCTGCAGGAGAAATACATAGCCAAAGATAAACCTCTGTACTTGGCTTTTGTTGACATGGAGAAAGCCATTGACAGGTCCCCTAATCCCTTATCTGGTGGTCAATGCAAAAACTAAAGGTAGAGGAGTGACTGGTGAGAGCTGTACAAGCCATGGACAGGGATGCTGTCAGTAAGGTGAGGGTTGACAACAAGTATAGCCAAGAATTATGGGTAGAAGTAGGGGTTCACCAAGTATCAGTCCTCAGCCCCCTCCTGTTCATCGTAGTCCTCCAGACATTAACAAACGAATTCAAGACAGGCTACCCCTGGGAGCTCCTCTATGCTGATTACCATGTTCTTGTAGCTGAATCACTTCCAGAACTAGAGAAGAAATTTCAGGTATGGAAGCAAGGTCTAGAATTGAAGGGCCTTAAAGGTAACCTAACAAAAATCAAAGTTTTAGTAAGTAGGAAGGCAGACAAATCTCAAATCCCTTCAGGTAGATGGCCCTGCTTGATCTGTAGAAAAGGCATAGGTAGAAACTCCCTAAGATGTACCCAGTGTAAGCTTTGGACACATAGGAGGTGCAGCAATATCAGAGGATGGTTAACAGGGAAAAATATTCTTTGTGTGTGTCAGATGTACAGGTGCAATAAACACTAGAAATGTACAGAAAATAGACTCAATCAAATGTCAGGGGATAAAACTAGTAGTTGATAGCATCCATTACCTAGGTGACCAAGTCAGTAGTAGCAGTGGATGCTCTGAGAGCATAGCTACTAGAAAAAGAATAGGCTGGGCAAAGTTCAGAGAACTCTTACTTCTGTTGGTAACAAAGGGCCTCTCATTCAGAATGAAAGGCAGACTGTATGATGCCTGTGAATGAACAGACATGCTCCACAGCAGAGAAACATGGGCTGTGACCACAGGACATGTGAAGGCTTGAAAGAAATGAAACTAGTATGCCCCACTGGATATTTAATGTCAGTGTGCATGAACAACAAAGTGTAAGCGTTTTGAGAGAAAAACTGGTCCTAAGTGACATCAGATGTGGTGTGCAAGAGAGACGACTACACTGGTATGGTCCATGGAGGAGGACAGCTATGTAAAGAAGTGCTGATCTCTAACCGTGGAGGGAACCTGTGGAAGAGGTAGACCCAAGAAGACATGGGATGAGGTGCTGAAGCACAATCTTCAGATATTTTGCCGGTAGTGTGATCCACAAATGTTGAACCTCATGGAAGTGATGACAAGTGACCAAGACTTTTTGCGGTCTGCTATGCTTGAGAGGAATCATCAAGCCAAGTGGAATCATAGTCATGGCTGTTGCCAGTATCATGTAGATGGCACATGTGCAATCGTAGTTGTTGCTGTGGCTGGTTTCATGTAAATAACATTCATGCTGGTGACATGTAAAAAGCATTCACTACTCTCTTGGAGTGGTTGGCATTAGGAAGGGCATCTAGCCATGGAAACCATGCCAAATTCAAACTGGAACCTGGTGCAGCCCTCCAGCTTACCAGTTCCAGTCAAGCCATCTAACCCATGCCAGCATAGAAAGCAGATGTTAAATGAAGATGATGATGACTAGGGAACACTTCTCTATGGATACACTGCCATTTTCCATGCTAATTCAATGAATTTGTTGTCCAGTTGATAGAACAATACAACACTCACTGTGAAATCTTGTTTGTTGGTTCAAGGATCAAATTTCATGCAAGGTTTTTTATTTGTCTTTCCTCTCACTTGAATTGGAAAATAAGTAGCAGTAATAATTTGGGGTAGTTGGCCCAATCACCAAATACTTCCCTTCCTTCACATAACAATTTTGATTGGAATTAATTAAAAGAAATCATTATTGTAAATGTATGGACTTTAATTGCCAATAATGTATTTATTTCAGTCGTTCCTTGCTGTCTGAATCTGGTTGTTTTATAGAATTAGTCCGAAAATGTCCAAATCTCAAAAAACTATTTTTAACAGCCAACAGGTATGTATCAGTATTATTATTTTCGCAGGTGAGTAACAAACTTCAAGGGTTTATGAAACTGTGTGTGTGTGGTGAATGTAAGATAAACATTTCCTTGAAGAGTGTGTCAATCTCTATACGGCTCACATTTATTACTGCTGTGCAACTTCAGAATTAAGTCACACCACAGCACAGTGGGATGCTTGCAGCTAAAATGAATTCTTATTTAGGAGTTCCAAATCCAACTTCCTACCCACTTTGCTATTTCACTTTACAAGTATAACAAGATATAATAAATGTTCATTCATTTTCTATTTCTTAATAAACAATCAATTGTTTCATTTAATAATACTGTTCTAAAAAAATATAAAAGCAAAAAACTATTTATGATTATTTATCCAAGAGAAAAACTTTTTTATTATTGATGTTGTGATTATTATTGTCAATCCTTTGTTGTCAAATAAATATAAGGCTGATATAAGAGGTCTGATCAAAAAGTATCTAGATTAGTGTTATAAAAAGAAAACTCTGGCACACATCAATCGTTTGGCATTTAATCTCCTTTGAATTAGTTTCCTTCTGAAGCTACACACTCTATCCAGCCTCATTTCCATTGATCAAAGCATTCCTGAAACTTCTTTTCTGGGACAGTGAACAGCCACCTCATTGCATTCTCTTGGATTTCCTCAACATCTTGAAGTCTCTTTTTTGGAGTTTTTCACAGAGCCTTAGTTCCATGATCATAGCTATACACCCATGATTTGTCACCTGTTATGACCGTTCTCAAAAAGCTTCCGTCTTCCTTAACATAATCAAGGAGATTCTTCACAGCTGAAACCTGATCACCTTTTGAAGACAACCACACTCTACACACTTTACTTCCAAGCATTGCTATGAACAGAGGAAATGAATGAGAACATTACACCTTAGTGTGGATATGGACAGAGTTCAAGGTCAACCTGTGCCAAACAGCTTTACTCTGCATACTTTAGCTGTTACTATAACAACAGTCCTAATACTTTTTGACCGGACTTTGTTCTATAAAAAGTCTTGAGTTACTCAGCATTAATTCTTCCATAGTTTATGGCAGTAAGAAACAGTAAAAATTTTACTTGGTTTTTATGCTGACAGGATTTCAAAGAAAGAGATGTGTAAAAAAGAAACCAATGAGAGATGGAAAAGTTGAGAATTTGGTAAAATTCTGATGAAGTGGTTTAAGGTAGAAATAAAGGTGTTGAGTTGTCTGGGGATTTAATGAAGAAACAAATCCAGTAATTTCATTAAGAATTAAGCCTAATTAAAGTGTAATTATAGTGAGAACTAACAGCAGTGTTCAAGGATCAGTGTGTCATGAAAAACATTGAGCAAACAAAGAAATAGCAGCTTAATTTGTTGATAAGTTCACCAAATTAGCATTTGATACTAATGAATGTCCTGAATCGGTCTACAATGGAGATAAGACAATATTGTTTTTGGAAATGTATGATAAGAAGACCATTGATATACTAGGGATACAGAATCACCACCAATAGGCTATAAACCATGAAAAAATCATGTCACTTTGCTAGGTTGCTCTAATGCAAATTGCTGGTCATTGGTAAATGTTTATGTCCCATGGCTTCTAAAAGGAATGATACAGTTATCTGTGAGTTATCATGCCAACGAAAGATGGTTGGATAACAATTGACATTACACTGGATTGCTCTGAAAATTATTTTGTCCCCCAAGCAAGAGCTCACTGAATGTAAGTCTGTTGACCTGAAGCACAACTGTAAGACAGTTCTTATTTTAGACAAATGTTCTGCACACCCTGAAGCAGAACTGGTAAGATAACAAACAATGTTTTTGGCATGTACCTCTAACCTAACATCATTAATCCAGCCACAGAGCAGTTAACTTACAACATTCTTTTAAGTCTAAACTTTGCACTCATCATATGAGGTGCCAATTGAATGAGTTGACTTTGGCTGAGCATTTCCTGAGTTTCTTAAGGAATTTAATGTAAAAGTATGGATTATTGCATTGTCAAGGTTTGGAAGTCTGTAGAAATGTCCACACTGAAAATGGATTGCATAAATCATGGCCAAGATTGATATTTCAGTCTGCAACTAAGGAAGATATTGGAAATGACTTTCTGGAATATAGGGCTTTCAAAGAAAAAAACAATATACATGATCTGCTTTCTTATGCTCATTATTTAATTAATGCTTCTGCAAAGGATCTGGCATTAAGGGTGCATGAAGATAATGGTAAGGAATAGATGAAAGTAGATGGTGATAATGCAACTACTGTTCATGATTATAATGATTTAGAAAAAGTGTAGTTGGTTGTAGGTCCACAGCAGCAAACCAGTAGAGAAGAGAGAAGAAAACCATGCCGAAAATGTAAGAGAAAGGATCTCTATTAGTAGATTAATTCAGTTGACAGGTGAATTGCTAAAGGATATAGAGAAACACAGTTTTATAAGTGAACAAGAAATAGTGGATGTTTACATGCTGCAGGTTAAGCTAATTAAAGAAAACCCTAAATATATGAAACAGCTCAACTTGCAAGAGATTTTCAAAGGAAGTAGATAAAAAGTGTGAAACAGAGAAGTCGTCACTTGAAAATCCATTGGCTTCCACAGGTACTGCTGTTATCATCACCATGTTTTGATATCTTGGTCCCATTCCAAAATGAAGAAAACATGAATCCAACAACCTTTCAACTCAAAAAGTTACCAATTCTTCACCTTGAGACATGTTGATGTGTTTAGTTACAAATTCCAGTTTTTCTCTCTGGAAGCAAGAATGATGAAGTGATTAATTGTTGAGTTAAGTTTATTCTGACTTAATTATTCTGTAATTTAGCAATTCACAATATGGTCAAATGGTTGAGAAATTTGCTTCAGAACCTCAAGGTCCTGGATTCAATCCCATTTCATGGCATCTTGAGCAAGGGTCATTTTCTATAGCTTTGGGTCAAACTGTAATTTGTGAGTGAAACTAAACTGAAGCCTATCAAGTGGATTCAGTCTGTAAATCAAAAGGTCTAGCTTTTTCAGTGTATGACAACTCACTGGTTCTGTTTGAAAATTATGTTAAAGGTACAAAATAAAAAAAGAATATCTGTGGAATACTCAGTCAGTTATATGTTAATTCAGATTAGATACTGTTGAACAAACAACCAGATCCTCTTCATCAAACACCACCATATATACATATACATATATACATATAAATGTGTGTGTGTATACACACACACACACACATTGTGACATGTGGAAACCCTAGACATGCAAGATATGGAGTGAGGTCATGGGGTAGGCTGACAGAGAAGGCAGATGCCCTCTGTATCCAATTACACTGGGTAATTAAATGCCAAGGACACTCAAGAAATCTATTTCCTCAAATTCTGAGACAGTTCTCTTGAAGTATTTGATAGCTTTTATTACCAAGGTAACATAATTAACTGTGAGATGGGGAAGGGGTGATCCAAAAATGAAGATGCCAAAGTAAGAACTAGTTGTGGAAAAAATCATGGAACTGTTACCTCTACTGGCAGCAAAGAAAGGACGGTGCTTGTGTATGAAGTGCAATGCTGCATAGCAGTGAGGCATGAGGCTTGAATGTAGAAGACTTGCAAAGATTAGAAAGAAATGAAGCAAGCATATTTTGTTGGTTGTATCATATCAACATACATGAATGATGCAATACAAATGAGCTGAAAGAAAAACTAGGTCTAAGAAGAGTCAGCATGAGAGAAGACTACACTGGTAATAGGATGCATCTGGAGAATGACAGCCGTGTAAAGATGTGCCAAACACCCCAGATGAATGATATCTGTAGAAGAGAGAGGCAAGGAAGACTTAGGACAAGGTGGGTAAAGATTGATCTCAAGTTGTTATATTTTATGAAAAAGATGGCAAAAGTCTGTTCATTCAGGATATGTGGAACTAGAAAAGACCTAACCACATGAGCTTGATAAAATGTATATTAAAATGATAGATGGAAATATTGATAGGGGCTGGGATATAAGAGAAGGCATCAAATCTAATGGTAGCTGATGCACCCTGTCCAATTTATGCTCCCATTTATGCCTACCACTACTCCTGCCATCCAGGTTATTCTGTTACTGATACCATCACCAACTCTGCCATCCATCACCAAATGACTCTTCTTTATTGTTAACTGCCATTTCCTTTGCCTCTAACTCACTCCTTACTGACATCCATTGCACTCTCTGCTGCTGACCATTTCCACAACTATCCATCACACACATTTTCTCTCCCTCTCTCTCTCTCTCTTAAACATCTAGCTATTATTACTATTACCTTTACTAACTTCTCATCACCTCAGCTATTACTGTCTCCCTCCTAATTCCTCCCAATCTCTCTCTTTCCTCTGCCATACTCCTTTTCTTTCACCCTATCCTTCTTCTGTAACCACCCTCTCTTCTACTCACTCAGTTAATCATATTCCCTCAACAAACAGACACAACACAGAGTAGGGAGGACTCTTCAGTCTTTCCGAGGTCAAGGCAACACCACTAATGTTGGTGCCACAATTGAATGCACCCGATGCCCGTCATAAAGTATTTGGTGAATAACTGGAGAAATTGTACACCCAAGAGGACCCTTTAAGCTTATTGAGGATCTGACAACTTTTCTAGTACTGGTACCACATTAAAATGCACCTTATATATTCTGTATAGTTGGTATTAGCACAGGCAGTCATAGAAACCATTCCCTAAATGAAACATATGGTTGAGATATGATCTTTAACCTGTCTGGGAAGATAGTAAATCTAAATAAGAACTAACTCAGGCCATGATGAATCATTCACCCCACACCAACATGGAAAGCAGACTTGAAATAATGTAGAAGATGGTGGTGATGATGATGATGAGGAGGAAGAGGAGGGGGTAGAGATTCTTCAATGAGTCTGCCTGTGTTGTTGTTATTATTATGTGTTTATTTGCCTATCATTTCTGTCTCTTATTAGGACTGTGTGTAATGAAGATTTGATGAATTTTGCTGAATATGGATGTAATTTGGAACAGTTGGACATCCTTGGTATTTGGGAAGTGTCTGAAGACTGTGTTTATAGGTCAGTTTTTTTTTTGTTTTTTTTTTGGAGCAGATTTTATTCTTTTCACATAAATAAAGAAGTGAGTGTAGTATTTTGAATCCAAAATGAAGTTTTAAGCTTGCAGATTTTCAAGTGATGATGTCAGTTTGCATGATGCAAATATAGAGAGAGAAACTTTTCAGTTGATGTTGCTAACTTGAATAATCGTCATCACCCCCCCCCCTTCTCCTTCCAATTTTTCACAAAATGTAATCAACTTGTGTGTCATAACAACATAATTCATGACATGCAATTTGTGGAATTCAGATTCTATATCTATTTTAATAATTTGGGTATCGTCCAATTTTAAATTTTAAATTATTTTTCAAGTAGTAGCTTTCAGTAACATCTGAAACTTTCTGTGAATTCTGGAATATTTAAATCAAATATCAAGAAACTATTTCTTGCCCTAATATTTGCCTTCTCCTCCCATAAGACCCTCATAAACACTTTCAGCTCTTTCTAAAATTAAATCCCCAAATCATTTGCATATCATAATGTATAGTGTTGTCCCATACTTTAAATAATGGTGTCTACAGTTGATGAGATGAAAAGAAATGATTGAGTGAGAGAGCAGTGCAAAAAAGGAAAGACTTGAGAGTGTGAAAAATAGTTGCACCTCCTGAACCAAGCGGTAATTTCTCTGAACAGCATTTCCTCACAAGGTTGAAGGTCTTCGCTGAAATACCGAACATATACCATCATCAAACATTGATTGTCCACAACAGTTGATTCATCCACTTGTATAGAAAATTTAGAACGCTGGAGAATATTAATGAGCTAATGTTTGACATTGTTGGCCATTTCATCGATGCGTTGACAAACTATGTTATTACTAAATGGGATCTTCTTCATAATGTTATCACGTTTTTTGTGCATAACAGTTGACAAAACCTCTTCAATAACTGAGCAAAGTTAGGGTTAGGGTTCCAATTGTGTGAAACTTCCCAGACTTAGCAACAAGCAATACAAGTTTGTATGACGCAATCAACCCGTCATTCTCCTGTTTACTAGTTTCCTGGAGTAGTGTGTTGAATGTTTGTGTTTGCATTTTGAAAGAGGAACCCAGTTGCAAAAAGTATGATAACGGCTTCTCCTTCTTGTCAGAATGCTTTGCATCAAAGTGATACTTCAAGTTTGAAGGTTTTATTGCTTTGTTGGTCAATGTTTGATGGCAAAGAAGGCAAATTGGTAACTAACAGTTCTGAGGAGAGGGAATCAACCCAAACGATAAATAATCACTGAACTGTCGACACATTATCTTGACTGGAGGCATCAGTAAAGTGAAAATGAATTTCTACAGACGGTGTCAGAAAGGCAGTATGGTATTCTCAAAGAGAAGAAGAAGTCAATAGAGCAGAGTCAGATGACACATCTTTACTGGAGCAAATACAGATCTAGTTCATTTGGCTGCCAGCATTTCAAAGATTAAAGTTTATCGAACATTTTAAAATTTGGCACATTAATGTACCTTTCCAAGTTAAATTGATGGAGTTATTCAACTTTTTCTAGAAAAATGTTTTTAAAAAGTTATAGAGGTTTAAAGTATGATCATTTTCACCCAATCAAGAAATACAATTTCAAAGCTGTCATTTTGTGTGACGGTACATTTTGTCAACATCCTGAAAATAGCACTTGTGTTTTGATATGAAACCACAGAATCACACATGACATATAACCCTCATAACTTTTTTTTATTATTTGGAGGTTTCAGGAAATTTTGGCGAATTTGAATTCTACACGTGGAACTTCATACAATTATGGCAAAAAAAAAAAAATTTGTAGTGGAGTGTGATTTAAGGCCTAGGCTTGATTGGCTGCTATTTTTAGCACGCATGACAACCATTTCAATGACTGCGACAAAAATATTCGATCGATAAACAAGTTCACGTTTTTAATACAAAGTGACATCTTATGTGAGTAGTCAAATCGATAAAAGTGCATCCTTATTCTAGGAATGCCTAGATATCAGTAAATGCAGACTTGATTTCTAAAAATTCATTGTCACTTACAAAATGTTCATATTGCCCATCAAAATCTCAAATCGTCCACCATTTTCCAGTAATGTGCCCATCACCTACCTATAAGTTGAAATCGCCCACCAGTGGATGATATCACCCTGCTTTGGGAAGCTATGATCTAGATTGATAAGCCATTAATATAAACACACCAGATTGTTCATTTACAAAATCAAATAAAGTTATGTTGGAAGAAAATTATTTACATGAAAGGTTATTGTTCTCATATAACAATAACCTTTTCAATGTGCGTGATGTACCAGTTAAAACACTTTTTTACACTTCTTGCATGGATGGTAAAACAGATCATTCTCAAATAGTCTTCAGTTCCTTTTTTGATCATTCCTTGTGATCCTACAATCACTGGTATGGTAACAAACTTGAGATGCCACATTTTTTCCAATGTCAATGATACTACTACTACTATTGTTATCATCATCATCATCATCATCATTATTATTATTATTATATTTTATTTAGGATCCTACAGAACTGCCACAAACTACGTTTCTTGGATGTTTCCTTCTGTGATGATATCAAAGAATCTTCTGTGAACTTTTGGCGCCAGGCATTCCCTCATGTTTCAATCAAAAAGAGTTATTCAACCAATCATTAGATCTATATATTCTACAATTGTTATCTTTCATTAAATAAAGAAAATTCATCTGCCATGACTTGAACCACAATCCGGAAAAAATAAAATGCTTAATTCTAAACTTTGACAGTTTTTTTTTTTTGCTTGGAGAAAATTTCCTAAAGTATCCTTTTGATATTTTCCTATGTTCAGTGTGGAAGTGAAGACTTGTTTTATAATCCATTATAACCATTATAATCCTCTTCAAGCAATATGTCTAGGAAATGTAAATCTGGAAAATACTTTTATTTACAAGAAGAATTGAACAGAGTACTGCACACTGGCCAAATATTCTTCAATTTTCCATTTCTGTAACTGGCATAAAGTTTTGAAATACACCTACCCTGTGGTGCCTATTTATAGAGGTTGAGCTGTTGAGAATTTCTCTGTTACAACCATTTCTACAGAGCAGCAATTGTAATAGAATATGAACTACTGACATCTATGGCTGGTGGTTTGGCAGTTTATCAAGTCAGTTGTAACTCATACAGTGTGTGTGTGTGTTTGGATTATGGGAAGGAGGCAGGGAGGGAAAGAGGGAGATGTGAGTGGGTGTATAGGGAAAAGAGAGAAGGTGAGGGGAGACAGAGATGAAGGGTTATAGTCTTTTAAACCACTCTTTCTCTGGCAACTATCCTCTCATCATGCTTTTAATCATTATGGGTTTGTTTAAGTGCAATGATCTTCATCTTTGTACCATAACAACTACCTTTTGTATTAGTGTATAGCCCATAACTTTGTTCAGAAAGGGAATGAATAGAACGTGTGTGTGTGCTACACATTATTATTATTTTTTTTTTTTAATCTGTCATTAGATCCAAGCCATAGTTTCTTTTTACTATTTAAATAGATATCTAATGACTTCAGTGGGTGCAAACCCTTTGCATAGCCTGAGGAATAGAGAGAGAGCTATTCAGATTAATGTTACTTCTGTTGGCTTAAAGCCATATGAGTCTAATATTATAATTAGCTAAATATGGCTTTACACACTTACCTTCAAGTGTATAGTCATCACCATCATCATCATGATGGGGTGTTAAATCAGTAGTTTTTAATTGGATCCAGCAACCTTAGAGCTTGTTGCTTTTGCCTAATTAACTCCAGTCAGTGGCACCAAAACAACAGCTTTGCCAATATTAACACACAAACATTAACAAGTTAAAATTCACTCTTTTTGAGAAACACGTCCAATAATGAATCTAGCATTGACCTCCCGGCAGTTGTTTAAGTGTCAATACCTCTTCAGAATATTATTGTTCTTGACATTCAATATTTTGTCATCAAGTCTAAGAAGCAGAGAGGGCGAGCTTTAAGATAACTTTCAACCTACCACAGCAGTTTACATTAGAGATTTAGATTGCTTTAAGTAGGAAATACATTGGAATATGTACTCAAAAGAAAGTACATCGAGTTTTTATCTTTCAGAGATAGTTCCATGATGGCTTCTTTGATTTCACCAAATATTACTCAACCTAAGCTTTTTGATTTTTCCTCAATGGTAAATCTTCCTTTACTAATTGAGAATTCACCCATTTGATGTCCACTTTTCCATGCTGGCATGGGTTGGACAGTTTCACATGAAGCTGGCAAGTTGGAGAGCTACACCAGGTTCCAATCTTCTGTACTTGAATGGTTTCTATGGCTGGATGCTCTTCATAATGCCAATCACTTTACAGAGTGTACTGGGTGCTTTTTATGTGGCACCAGTACAGGTGCTTTTTTTGGTGAAGCACCGATAATATACTTGGTTCAATTAAATCAACAGTTCCATTATTCCCTACCAAAAATAACCTTGTGCCTTTATTAAGAATTACAATAATTTTTAATAAAAAGACAGAAGACTTTTTTTTTTTTATTTTCATTGTTGTTTTCAAACCTAACCAGAAACATTTTAACATTTCTTAAGAACTGTTCATAAAAATGTTTAATAAAACGTTTGTGACAAAATGGCCATTGGTAATCTTGTTATTTTTTCAGTTTTATCATTTCCAATTCTATGTAAAGTAAATAATGTTGTTAATGTTAAAATCTCAAGGAAAGCTATTAGATTTCATTTCTCAGTAATTTTAGGATAGAAGAGCTATAAAAAACCTCCACATTCTACTACACACTCACACGCACACATACACACACTCATACAGACTATTGTGATGGTCTGCGCGATTGTATGTGTGACAGCATACAATATTTGTAGCAACAGACATTGCTATCATGCTGTAGCTGTTTCTGTATGTATGACAGAGTGTAAGCATCACGAGATAAAAATTGGGCATAAGAGGTATCAGATGCAGTGTGCAGGCGAGAAGACTGTACTGGTATGATCATGTAATGTGTATGGACAAGGACAACTATGTAAAGAAGTGCCGATCTTTAAGTGTGGTGGGTACCTGTGGAAGAAGTAGACTCAGGAAGACATGGAACAAGATGGTGAAGCATGATCTGTGGATGTAGGGTGTCACAAAGGTGATAACAAGTGATTGTGACCTTTAGCAACTTGCTGTGCTTGAGAGACACACATCAAGCCAAGTGAAATCGTAGTCATGACTAGTGCTGATGACATGTAAAAGTGGTTGGCATGTTAGGAAGGGCATCCAGCTGTGGAAATCAAGACAAATCAGACTGGATCCTAGTACAGCTCTCCAGCTTACCTGTCCCAGTTAAACTGTCTAACCATTGTCAGCATGGAAAACGGATGCTACATGATGGAGATGAAACATAGAAAATGTGTTGAATATGCATATTCATATATATATATATATATATATATATATATATATAATATATATATATATATATACGAGCAGAGATACCCGGCGTTGCCCGTGTTACATACAATTGAAGAATTAGACTTTTCTGTTATATTTTCTTTAATAAACTGGAATATCTATGTTTTGAATTTCATCAAAATTGCAGATGAGGGTTATTTCCCTCTTTTCACAGCCCCGAAAAATAGTAATCGTGCCACATGTATCCCATACCACTGATTTTTATGCGCATATTCCAAAATTCCAGTCTTATTGAACCTGTTAAAAAGATTTTGCTCCTGAAAAATTAAGGTCATGCAGCACTAAATGTGAGAGTTAAGTCCCTTGTTGGGGGTGGGCATCTTAATGTCAACCAGAGAAGTTGAATTGTTGAGAATCTTTTTAACTTGGGTCTTATATCTATTGTTTGAATTTCTTTGAAATAGGAAATATATATTCACTGGGTTTGTAAAAGAGAGCAAAGCAGATGGACCAAGGGCCTTCTTCAAACCGGCATACATCCCTCAGGTGTCACCACTGTCAGCAGCTGAGTGGATACTCTGACAGATTTCCTGCCAATAACTATTTGCACAGCGTCTGGCAGTCAGTTGGGTTTTATTTCTTGCCTTTCTGAGTTCTTCGAGTGACTTTGTAGAAGAATCACTCTTGTATTGCCTCAGAGCTGCATGCTTTGCTTCGATAACTGTTTCCAGCACTGAACAAAATCTGGGTTTTGCCTTTCTCTCATGCCGAAAGTATCTATTGATGTGGTATACAAAACTTCCCTGATATAATTCCACCTACTTTCAGCAGAGGAGGTTAGGCAGCTATTGAGAGCAACTTTGATAGAAACAGCAAAACATTTTTGCAGTGTAGGGTCCAAGGTTCTGGCAGTGTTAATGCGTAGTCGGCCCATTTTCTTGGAGTGATGGACTTTTTTAGGCAGAATCCTCGCCCTGCTTCTTATTAATGTCATAATCCACGCTGTGGTAATTATGGGTCAGTTGAACAGAATTCAGAAAGGATCTTCGTGTAATGATGAGATCCAGCTGATGCCAGTGGGGAGATCTTGGATGTCTCCAAGATGCCTTGTGGAATGTCTTGTTGGCAAAGAATGTGTTAGTGATGCACAGATTATGGTATGTGCAAAATTCAAGTAGTCTCTGACCATTGTCATTCATGTTGCCAATACCAAAACACATACACTTACATATATACATACATATATATACAATTGATTTGTTTCATTTCCTGTCTATAAAATCCATATATGTATATATATATGTGTACGTGTGTGTATACACACACACACACACACAAAGATAAATTGATAGATACAACTGAGTGGGCAAACAAAAATATGAGACACTGCATCGTGCTTTTTTATATTTTGATAAGCCTGGTACTTATTCTATCGGTTTCTTCTTGTGAAACCAGTAAGTTATGGGGATGTAAATAAACGAACACCAGTTGTGAAGCAGTGATGAGGGAGAAACACAAAGACACACACATAGACTTACATATATACATACATATACATACAATTGATTTCTTTCAGTTTCTGTCTACAAAATCCACTGACAAGGCTTTGGTTGGTCTGCGGCTATAGCAGAAGACACATGCCAAGTTACCACACAGTGGGACTGAACTGTGGACCATGTGTTTTGGAACCAAGTTTGTTACCACACAGCCATACCTGCACCTCTGTATGTGTGTGTGTGTGTGTATAGGTGTGTATATGTGTATATATATATGTGTACATCTATTTATATATATACATCTAGATATACATGTATACATATATATCTATAGAAATACATGTATACATATACAATCCATATATATACATGTGTGTGTATATATATATATATATATATATATATATATATATATATATATATATAATAACGTTCTTAACCAATTTGGCACCACTACTCTATAATAACGTTCTTAACCAATTTGGCACCACTCTCCACACACACATAGAGAAGAACTGGAAGAGATATCTTGATGACTGCTTCATCCTTTGGCCCGAAACCGTCGAGAAGCTTAAAGAATTTCACACCCTTATAAATGGGCTCAACAGAAACATTATTTTCACAATGGAATACAGCCCTCAATAAATTCCCTTCCTCGACATCCTCATTAAAATTCACAACAAAAAAATAGAAACAGACATATACTACAAGCCCACAGACTCCAAGCAATACCTCCCTTTCAATTCATGCCACCCTAGACACGTTAAAATTAACATTCCCTACAACTTAACCAAGAGAATTTGCACTATAGTCTCCAATAAAAACACCCGTCTCTTACGTCTACAAGAACTTAAGGACACATTAACAAGCAGGGATTACCCCACCTCACTAATTGACAATGGGATCCAATGCGCCCTAAAACTCAGCACACAGGAACTTAGACGCCCTAAACCTGTTACATCGAAACCCCATACTCTACCATACATCTCTACACACAACCCCCTCAACAATGAAGCTTTTGACACCATCCTCCAGAACATTCCTGTATTAAAAAAGGACCATAGAATGAACCAAATCCTCCTAACACACGAAATCATAAAGAGCAAAAGGCAACCCAAATCATTGAAAACCATCCTAACAAATGCCAAAGTACTGCCAACCACAACAACTAAACCCACAGTAAACAAATGCAATAGACCTGACTGTGGTATATGCATCAACCTAATAGAAGGTCTGGAATTCCTTTTTAACCAAGGACAACGTTTCACAGTAAAACACAACTTCACATGCGCATCAGAAAACCTAGTATATGTCTTAACTTGCTCGGGCTGTAATGAACACTACATAGGCCAAACTAAAAATAGTCTCCGCCAATGCATGACTGTCCACAGATCCCAAATAAAAATACAGGAATACAGAAAAATAGTACTTAGTGCACATATTGATACCTGTGCCACACAACTTCATCCCAATTTTAGAATCTTTCCCCTCTACAAATTTAAAGACAATGACACTTATACCCAGTGAATAACCATGGAATCCCACCTTATTAATAAATACAGACCACTTCTAAACACATTCCCCTAACACGAACCCACAACAAACACACTTACACCTGCACACACACTTTTACCCAGATATTAACACCATGACACACGCAAATATATGGTTCCACACATACACGTAATTTGATACGGGTGCAAAACATCCAACACTATTTTTTGGAAATGACTGTAAATATTGACTTCACACAAACACGTTGCTTCCCGATACAGGCACAAGGCCAGCAGAACTATAAATATTGAAAATTGTACCCACACACGCACACATATATACACGCGCGCGCCCCAACATACATATAAACACACACACACACGCACACACATACATATAGCTCTTCCTGTCCTAAACGAACTTACTTATCCAGCTCAAATTCAGTCAAGCGGAAAATATACTCCTTAACTACGCAATAAAAAGCTATTTAAAATATCCACATGACGTCTACTGACCAGTCTGAACAATAAGAATTTTCAACAACGCTATTTTCGAAAACTCCATACACTACCCACACCAACATTCATTCTAAACATTCACGTGACCTCTCTATTATGACCACATCCATGTGACCTCTTTATTATGACCAATAAGAAATTTTAGGCGCGACACTAGCCAAATTTTAGCATCTCTGGAGCCTATTTTCTTACCCCAACACCAACTTCCATTCAAACATTCACGTGACCCCTTTATAATGACCAATCAAAATTGTATTGACCATTGTCCACAAGAAATTTTAGGCGCGAAACCAAGCAAATCTTAAACAACTCTGGAGCCTCTTTTTTCACATATAAGAGACAGCAAACCCAACATAAAGTCAGATAAGAGAAAAAAATCTATCAGAAAGGAACTCTATCTCTCTTAAAAAATATCTTTTGATAAGCATAACAAATGCGCAACCGGTAAAAAGAACTTTCACCTAATTAAATACACTCTCCCCTACTTAAATTATTTTGTCAGCATTTTCTTCATTTCCTTTATATATATATATATATATATATATATACACCCATATACATACAATAGAGAGATGCTTTTGTTTCACTTTTAACACGTAATACTGAAATAGTGGAGAAGATGAGATATTGCTGTGGGCTCGCCCTAGGCAAGAAGTTAAACATTTTTTCGCCCATAACAACCCATGGACCCTAAGTAAGGTATGTGTAAAACTTGAATGAAATTGGTTGTGTAGTTCTCAAGTTTTAGGGATTCACACAGACAGACAGACAGACAGATACACATTCTCAGTTTTATATACATATATACTAGCAGAGATACCTGGCGTTGCCCGGTTACATTCAATTGAAGAATTAGACTTTTCTGTTATATTTTCTGAATGAACTGGAATATCTATGTTTCGAATTTCATCAAAATTGCAGATGAGGGTTATTTCCCTCTTTACACACCCTAAAAAAATTGTAATCATGCCACATGGAAACCAAAAGACGAATGATCACAATAAGCAGTCAGTTACCCTACCCTAGTCGTTACCACTCCCAATGTAGGATTCCTCACCATCCAGGTGACAGGCACAGCCATAAGATGCATTACAAATCTATAGCAATTGGAAGGGCGTGACCCAACTGAAATCAATATTAACAACTGTGTGACGTAAGGGCTAAGAAGAAATTAAAGTGTCACCTCTGGAGTTTGAAATGACCACTATACTGATACGTAACTGGACAGAATAAATTTAAAATCTATAAATGTCTTTGAATAACCAGTCACTCATCTGGGAAGGCCTTGTAATCAATGTTACCATCTGGGGACTATGTGTGACCGAGTGATAATAAAAAGACTGAAAGGAGGTCTGCAATCAAATAACTTTACTCAACACTTTGCAACTGAATCAGTGGAGACAAAGATGCCTCTCATTTACTTAACAATTTATGCACCACATTACAGAAATCACAATGTAAGTGTATGTCAAAGCAAACTGTTACACTGTTGTACCATTGAATTAGAAATAATGCCCAACTTTTATGCTCGGGTAACCCTACAGCTTCCAAGAGCACAACTATATTCGTTTTTGCTTAGATAAAATGACAAAATTGTGGGTGTTAAGGCCCCATGGAGGGGGTCTTTCTAACTTTGTAAGAAGATGAAATTTTATAAATATTACTTCATTTGTGTCTAATATCTATGGTTAAAATTTCATCAACAGCAAAAAATATATGAATTGTCATGGGGGTTATGACCCTTATGCTTAGAATATAATTTCCAAATTTCATAAAGATCCATTCAGTACTTTTGACCTAGTTTTGGATCATAAAAGAAATGACTAAAATTTGGGAGGTAAGGCTCCCATTAGGGTGTTATATATATATATATATATATATATATATATATAGATATAGATATAGATATAGATACACACACACACAAAGATAAATTGATAGATACAACTGAGTGGGCAAACAAAAATATGAGACACAGCCTAGTGCTTTTTTATGTTGATAAACCTAGTACTTATTCTATTAGTTTGTTCTTGTGAAATCAGTATTTTTTGTGGATGTAAATAAATGAACAGCAGTTGTGAAGGAGTGATGAGGGCGAAACACAGACACAAAGACACACACATACACTTACATATATACATATATATACGATTGATTTGTTTCAGTTCCTGTCTACGAAATCCATATATATTGTTGTTGGCATCCTTTTTGTCTCGGGATACAATGGAGTTCCGCATAAAATAATCTAGTCCGGCTTTTACATTTCATGTACTAATACATTTCATGTACTAATACATTTCATGTACTAATACATTTCCTGCTGTGGCTGTGTAGTCCTATCCTGGACAAACACTCCCTCTGGCAAGTGCCGCAAATGTAGCGAAGAGTTTGCCTGGCTGGTTGTAATGTCATACTTTCTTGTTGTTGTCTTTTCTTGTCTTTCCATTTCTCCTCTCCCTCTATGTCACTCCTTTGTGTTCCCTCTTTTACGGTACATCGCCAATTTCCACGGTTTCTGGCAACTGCTTCCCAGTTGGTAATATTGATGTTGCAGGCATTCATGTCCCTTTTGCAAACATCCTTGTATCGTAAGAACGGTTTTCCCACAGACCTAGTGCCCCTAGCAAGCTCTCCGAAGAGTATGTCCTTGGGGATTCTGCTATCTTCCATGCAGCTAACATGTCCAAGCCATCTCATATGTCTTTGTGTGAGGAGTGCAAACATGCTTGGTATTCCTGCTTGCTTGAAGACATCTTTGTTGGGGACATGATTCTGCCATTTGATGCGAAGGATTTTCTGGAGGCAGCGCAGGTGAAAGATATTTAGGCGACGTATGGCGTCGTATGGCGTGTGTATGGCGTCCAAGTCTCACTTCCATACAGTAGAGTGCTAAGTACACATGCCTGGTAAATCTTCATTTTTGGGGTCTTGGTCAGCTTATTGTTGTCCCATGCCTGTTTGGAGAGTTGGGCCATTACAGCAGCTGCCTTGCCAATGCATATATTGAGCTCAGCATTAAGGGATAGGTTGTAGGTGACGGTAGAACCAAGATAGGTAAACTTCTCCACCTCCTGTAGTCTGTGGTCTCCAATATGTATGTTTGGGATTTCATTTCTTATTTAAACGTGGTAATCCTCTTGAAAATCTGTTACTTATTCATCGATACTCAAAAACTGAACTTTCACCAACTGAATACTCACCTTGTAGTGCCTTAATGCTTTTTGCTGGATTTTACCTCGAGAAAGGAACCCTGAGGAAGAAGGGTTGAATTTCGAATACTTCGTACAACCACTTTTCTGAAACGGCTGCAGGTTAGAAAAAAAATTTTAATCGCCTCTTTCAATTTAGGTTTTTATTTTTCATGTTTATATTCGTATTTCATTGTTATGTTTATATTGGGTTGTCCGGAAAGTTCATTCCAATTTTTAAAGGAAAGCAAAGGTCACTAAATACTTGCCATTACATTTTTAATGAACCAATTCTGAACCATTTCGTTGCACAATACGTCTCCATCTTTCCTTTACCTTGAAAATACCCTCTTCCCAGAATTGGGGTGGTTTCAAGGCAAAGAATTCGTCAAGGTATCTTTTTACGTCATCTAAGGAATTGAAATTTTTACCATTAAGACTTTTCTGTAGAGACCTGAATAAGTGGAAATCCGAAGGAGCAATATCTGGGGAATAGGGAGGGTGGGGGTAACACATCCCAGCCGAGCTGCAGCAATTTTTGTCAGGTTCCCAAAGCATCAAGTGCCGAAAATGAACTTTCTTGTCTTTTATTTTAAAGGGTTACAGAATTAACACAGGTTATAGGAACATAAACCTTCTTCCACGAAAAGATAGCTTAAACTGTGCTCTAAATGGAGGTGTAGTCAAATCCTATTTTATGAACTCAAACATGTTCTAAAATAAGCCGAAAGATAAGCTACTATAAATCGGCATGAACTTTCCGGACAACCCAATATTTCTATATTTTTATCATGAAACTCTTAACATAAATATGTGTATATTCATATGGAATAATATCTCATGTGCTACATCTGAATTTTCTTGTCTGAATGTTTTAAGACAAATATCCGAAATTTTTATCATAAACCACATTTTATTAATACTTAGCTCATATACGGAGACAAAAATGTTGTACTATATACTGCAGGTTATCTCCATTAAAATTCTCGTATTACATGGTCTTAAACTAATTTTGTCGGTAAATTTGAAACGTTTATATTACGTTCTGAGTTCAGATTCCGCCGAGGTCGACTTAGCCTTTCATCCTTTCGGGGTCGATAAATTAAGTACCAGTTACCCACTGGAGTCGATGTAATCGACTTAATCCGTTTGTCTGTCCTTGTTTGTCCCCTCTATGTTTAGCCCCTTTGTGGGTAGTAAAGAAATATATATTAATTTAGCATTAGAATTCTTCAAGCTGTATAAAAATTGTTTGCATCATTCGAAAGAGAAATAAATTTTGCATAAGGTGTAAAAGATATAAATAATTTGTATGGTGCTAGTAACAAAATATTTTGTAAGAAATAGAACTTTTATCGTCGGTCTTAAATATATTTTCGCCAGTGTATATATCTCAGGTCATCCCATAAGTTCTGTCCGAATTTTGGATAAAGAATCCAAGTGATCAAATGTTATATTTAATTGAAAGTTAATTATCAATGTACTTTCCCTGATTATCTATGACTTACTTCCATCTATTTACAAGCTTTTTAATCCTATCAATGTAAAACTCTTTTGGTTTCAAAGCAAAGAACTCTGAAATGTCAGGTTCGACCTCCCCCTGGCTTGCGAAAGTTGTGTCCCCCTAATAATTCTGTAAACTATGAAACAAATGGTATCCTGAAGGAGTAAGGTCGAGAGAATAAGTTGGATGAAGAAATTTTTCCAAACCGACCTCTTCGATCTTCTGTGATGTGATCTTTGCAGTGTGGGTTTGCACATTGTCCTGATGAAACATCACTCGTTTTTGACTCACTAAAGCGGCTCTTTTTTCCTTCAAAGCTTGGTTCAAACGCTCTAATTGCTGACAGTAGGCTTGAGCATTGATTGTTGCATTAGATGGTAACAATATAAAGTGAATTATGCCTTTGCAATCGCACCAGATAGAGTAGAACCTTTTTCCCATGAAGTTCCCTTCTCGGTTGTGGTTGAGCATTTTCCCTTTTACCAAGCCACTGTTTACGACGTTTAACATTTCGATAGAAAATCTTTTTTTCGTCACAAGTCTATCGAAAAAGGGTGAAACGGGTTTGCGAGAATAGAGAGAAGAGCAGATGTCAACTCGGGATTTGCAGTTGCTTTCGGACAATACATGAGGCACCTATTTTCCAAGTTTAGGAATCTTTCCACGTTGTTGAAGATAACGATGAACTGTTGTATGGTTTGAAGTAAGCTTTATTGCCAATTCTTCAACTGATGATGAGGGATTTTCTTCAAGTAACGCCTCAAGGAGCTTATCATCAAACTCAATTGGACATCCTATTCGATCTTCATCTTCAATTTTGCAAACGATCTCCTGC
>NC_043006.1:30202586-30457586 GCF_006345805.1 Octopus sinensis | reverse complement strand
CAGTTTGCCTTATGGAAGTTAAAGCTGGAAAGATTCTGAGATTTCTTGTAGACTGCAAGTCTATGCTTTCCTTTGACCCGTACATGTTCAGCTCTACCATGTTGTGATCCGAGAGTAGTGTCAGTGTCACTTTCACATTATGGATGAGATCCATATTATTTGTGAAGCAGAGATCCAGTATGTTACCTGCCCTTGTTGGTTGGAGTATTATTTGCTCCATGTACAGAGTGTTGATGAGGTTATCCATATATATATATATATTCACATATATAGTTAATCCAAACATGAAAACACAAAGAGAAAACACAACAACACGAGGACATGGAACAAATGTAGTATTATTGGACGCTCAGGAAGGAAGGGAAGAAGGAGGGTTTAACATTTCGAGCGGAGCTCTTCGTCGGAAATATAGGAGAAGGAAAGATCCAGAGAAGGGAAAACAGAGGAAAAAAAAAATATATATATATATATATATATAGGCGCAGGAGTGGCTGTGTGGTAAGTAGCTTGTCTACCTGCCACATGGTTCCGGGTTCAGTCCCACTGCGTGGCATCTTGGGCAAGTGTCTTCTACTGTAGCCCCGGGCCGACCAAAGCCTTGTGAGTGGATTTGGTAGACGGAAACTGAAAGAAGCCTGTCGTATATATATATATATATATGTATGTATGTGTGTGTTTGTGTTTGTCCCCCTAGCATTGCTTGACAACTGATGCTGGTGTGCTTATGTCCCCGTTACTTAGCGGTTCGGCAAAAGAGACCGATAGAATAAGTACTAAAAGGCGGTGCTCCAGCATGGCCGCAGTCAAATGACTGAAACAAGTAAAAGAGAAAAGAGAGTAAAAAGAGTATATCCATATATATATCTCCTCTCTCCTCCTCCACTCTCTCTCTCACTCTCCCCCTCATCTCCCCTCTCTACACTACACCATATGACATTACACATCACATCATACATACATACATACACACGTCCAGACCTTTCATATGCACCACATACTCTCTCATACACACACGCACCCTTATGTTGGGGCGAAGTCATTTGACCCTGTTATCTCCCCTATTTTCGCTCTTGCGTCTCACATTTGATCTCTGACTTCTGGCCAGAATCGCCATGTTGAATCGCTAGCTTCTGCATGCATTTTTTTTCTCCTTGTTTCTTTTCTGTGTATCTTTCTGTTGAAGAGCGTAGGCTCGAAACGTAAAAGACTTGTTTTATTTATATTCTTGGAGGCTACGGTTATGGTAGAACTGGAGGAGAAGTTTCAGGTGTGGAAGCAAGGATTAGAATCGAGGGCCTTAGAATCAACCTAGCCAAAACCAAAGTCCTAATAAGTAGGAAGGTAGACCAATCACAAACGCCTTCAGGTAGATGGCCCTGCTCGATCTGTAGAAAAGGCGTAGGTAGAAACTCTATAAGATGCACCAAATGTAAGCTATGGACACATAAGAGATGTAGTAATGTCAAAGGAAGACTAACTAGGAAAATAGTTTTTATCTGTGGCAGATGCTCAGGAGCAATAAACTCTGAAAATATGCAGAGACCAACTTCTACCACGTTCCAGGGAGAAAAACTAGAAATAGTTGACAGCTTCCGCTACCTAGGTGACCAAGTCAGTAGCGGGGGCGGGTGTGCTGAAAGTGTAACTGCTAGAGTAAGAATAGCCTGGGCAAAGTTTAGAGAGCTCTTACCCCTGCTGGTGACAAAAGGCCTCTTGCTCAAAGTAAAAGGCAGACTGTATGATGTATGTGTACGTACAGCCATGCTACATGGTAGTGAAACATGGGCTGTGACTGCTGAGGATTTGCGTAAGCTCACAAGAAATGAAGCTAGTATGCTTCGATGGATGTGTAATGTCAGTATCCATAATCGACAGAGTGTAAGTACCTTGAGAGAAAAGTTGGACCTAAGAAGCATCAGTTATTGTGTGCAAGAGAGACGATTGCGCTGGTATGGTCATGTGGCGAGAATGGATGAAGATAGGTGTGTGAAAAAGTGCCACACCCTGGCAGTTGAGGGGACCTGTAGAAGAGGTAGACCCAGGAAAACCTGGGACAAGGTGGTGAAGCACGACCTTCGAACTTTAGGTCTCACCAAGGAAATGACTGGAGACCGAGACCTATGGAAGTATGCTGTGCATGAGAAGACCCGGCAAGACCAGTGAGAACAGTCATCAGAAAGCAGAACCAAAATTGAGGCCGATCAACACCAGTGGAAGTTGCAGCTGTGGTTAAGCGAACCATCCGATCGTCGTGTCCGCTGCCAGCCTCGCCTGGCCCCCATGCCGGTGGCATGTAAAAGCACCATGTGCTTGCATCCGTTGCCAGCCTCGTCTGGCCCCCGTGCTGGTGACATGTAAAAGCACCATCCATTCGTGGCCGTTTGCCATCTCCGTCTGGCACCTGTGCACCCACTACACTCACGGAGTGGTTGGCGTTAGGAAGGGCATCCAGCCGTAGAAACACTGCCAGATCTGACTGGGCCTGATGTGGCCTTCCGGCTTCACAGACCCCAGTTGAACTGTCCAACCCATGCTAGCATGGAAAACGCACGCTAAATGATGATGATGATGATATCCATATATATACATATATATATATATCATATATATATATATATATATATATTATATATATATATATATATATAAAGTTAATCCAAACAAGAAAACACAAAAAAAACACAACAATGCAAGGACGTGGAACAGATATAGTATTATTGGACGCTCAGGAAAGAAGGAGGGTTTAACGTTTCGAGCGGAGCACTTCGTCGGAAATATATGGGAAGGAAAGGTCCAGAGAAGGGAAGACAGAGGAAAAAAAATCACCAACGGTACACATGAGGTCACATATATATATATATATCATCATCATCATCATCATCATCGTTTAACGTCCGTTCTCCATGCTAGCATGGGTTGGACGGTTCGACCGGGGATCTGGGAAGCCAGAAGGCTGCACCAGGCTCCGGTCTTATCTGGCAATGTTTCTACAGCTGGATGCCCTTCCTAACGCCATATATATATATTATATATATATATATATATATATATATATATATATATATATATTATATATATATATATATAAAATATTATTTGAGACAAAACCACTATTTTGCAAAACAAACAAGGAAAGACTTAATCAATACATAAAATTAATAAATAGTCAAAAAAACCGCCACTACAATCGTTTCTTGTCTTGATCGACAATCTTCAGGTGGACTTCCAATAATTCAGTTACAAATTATAATTTGTAACTGAATTATTGGAAGTCCACCTGAAGATTGTCGATCAAGACAAGAAACGATTGTAGTGGCGTTTTTTTGACTATTTATTAAATTTTATGTATTGATTAAGTCTTTCCTTGTTTGTTTTGCAAAATAGTGGTTTTGTCTCAAATAATATTTTATAATATTTTACTATAAAATGGATTTAATCCTAATCTGATTTTTTTTCCCTGTAAATTTGGATATATTCCCTAATATTTATTATTATATATATATATATATATATATAGATATATGTATATATATGTAGATATATATATATATATATAGATATATATATATATGGATATATATATATATGGATATATATATATATATTTATTTATGTATAAAAGGTGATAATAATCCAGGTTTCTGTATGCACTGGGCCACTCGGTGTTGAATAGCGTTACTATTAAATTAGTATCTAATTCTATCACCCTTATTAATTAATTATATATATATATATATATCCATATATATATATATATATCCATATATATATATATATATTCCATATATATATATATCCATATACATATATATATATCCATATATATATAACCATATATATATATATATCCATATACATATATATATATCCATATGTATATATATATATATATATATATATATATATATATATATATATATATATATATATATATATGGAAATTCATTTTGGGACTTTCTTCTATCGAAGGCATCCTAACAAAAATGCTTCCATATGAACGGTGAAAATATTGTCAATTTCCCCAAACAGGGACACAATTCAATTTTTAAACAACAACCAAAGCTCCTTCTCCGAAAGGGGTGGGGGTTACAGTTTACAATTATTTAACAAATGCAATACAACAACGTTTCCCTTACGAGGAACCAATAACAAGAGTTAAACAGTAATAATAATAACAACAAACAACAAACCTTACGGTGAATTAAAAAGCAGCATGCAGTTGAAGCTATAGTCCTTTATGTATAAGAAATAAACCAACAGCAGTACTCAGTAGAAGCGGCTGTTCGAGAAAACAGACATTACATACAGCCAAACTTCATAAAGATACTTAATGCTAGCTAATTAGCAGATATTCTAATGTAAAAGCCATGGTAAATGGTATGTGCACAGCTCCATCTGGACTATTCCATTTCTGCACATCAATTTTATTTTTAATTTATTCCTATTCATGTGAAACCACTTATTCAAGTTCAAGTTATTGATGCAATTTTATATCAATTGCTATTTTTAATTTTTATTATGTTACGAATATGTTATACTTTAGTTTGATTTTAATTATTACTAACCACATATAATTCAATCTTTATTATTATCTCTAATTTTTATTGTTAAAGTGAAAGTATCTGACATAAAATAGAGAAATGTTTTTGTTTCACTTTTAACACGTAATACTGAAATAGTGGAGAAGATATGATATTGCTATGGGCTCGCCCTAGGCAAGAAGTTGAACATTTTTTTTGCCTATGAATCTACATGGACCTTAAGTAAGGCATGTGTAAAATTTGAATGAAATTGGTTGTGTAGTTCTCAAGTTTTAGGGAAACACACAGACAGACAGACAGACAGGCAGACACACATTCTCAGTTTTTTATATATATATATATATAATATATATATATATAAGGTCCTGGTAGGGTGTAAAGTTGGGGTATTTCCAGGGAAGCACTCAACCCAAATATTGAGCTATCAACACAGTCAGGTTCCAGGCCAAAGCTGGAATTCCTCAGGTGTAGAAAATCCAAGTCACACCATAAAGTGGGTTTGGCAAAGAGTAAATAATCCAAATGAGAAGAAGACAAAGAAAATTCTTTAACACATCGTTAATAATCCGTTATAATCATTTCTGTACCAACTTTGCTTGCAATGCCTGTTTATGCAAAAATTCGAAGTGAAAATTTATGTAATGTTTGTAGTTTTAGACATTAGAAAGGCACTTCATCAAACTTGCATCAACTGTGGTTATGGAATGAGTAACTGGGAGTAAAGGTTATGTACATAATCTCTACCCCCAAGAGGATGATTATGGACAACTGCTTTGAAACCTCCAGCTTCTATATCCAGATTACAAACTTACACTTCTACCAATAAAAATTGGGGCACTTTGTTTTGTAAGTAAATGCCTAAGTGACCAATCTGTTTAAGCAAGGGTTTTCAGAAAAAGAAATCAACCAACTAACTCACACATTACAAATACAATCTGTAAGCAGAACAGTAAAAACGTGCAAGACTTTTTAAAAGTTTAAAGTGTGACATTGGTTTGGTTATCTATATTTCAACAATAGAGCTTTTTATCTTAGTTAGAAACCAACCCCATCTTCAGAAGAATAATTTAAATAATTAAAAACAGAAGAGTACATATATACAGGTTTGGTGATGCAAACAGAAAAATAGAACTCAAAACATGAGTGTGTATATATATATATATATATATATATATATATAATCATCATCAGCATCATCATTATCATTATTATTGTTTAATGTCTGTTTTCCATGCTGCCATGGGTTGGACAGTTGGACAGGAGCTGGGAAGTTGTCCAGACTCTGAATTGTCTGTTGTGGCATGGTTTCTACAGCTGGATGCCCTTCCTAATGCCAACCATTCGGTGTGTTTATGCAGTATCATCACAAATGCACTTTACGTGGTACTGGCACCTGTAAAGGACAGTCTTGTATGTATGGAGGACAGTGATTTTTACTTGACTTGGCATGGCTTCTCAACTTCAGCAAATCACCACAACTCCTGATCCATTGACATTTTCTCAGTGAGGATCAGCATCTGAAGATCCTTTCCCACCCCTTCATCCCATGTTTTCCTGGGTCTACCCCTTCCACATTTAGAGCTTGGCACTTTTTTATGTAGCTGTCCTCTTTCATATGCATCACATAACCATACCAATGTAGTCTTCTCTCTTGCATACAACATCTGATGCCTATTATACCCAGTTTTCCTTTTGAATCATTTACACTCTGTCATGTGTGCACACTGACATTAGACATCCAGTGGAGCATGATAGCTTCATTTGTTTCAAGCTGTCACAAGTCCTCTGTAGTCAAGGCCCATGTTTCACTGCCATGTAACACAGCTGTACATACACAGGCATCATACAATTTACCTTTCACTCTGAAGGAGAGGTCTTTAGTTACCAACACAGGTAAAAGTCATCTGAACTTTGCCCAGCCTGTTCTTATGATGACATGGTGGTGCAACTATGCTTTCAGAATGTCCTCTTGGTCTCCTAGGTAACAGAAGCTATCTGCTACCTCTAATGATCCCCCTGAGCATTTGAGGAAGTCTATTGTCTGTGCATTTTTAGTGCATATTGTACTTGCACATTTGCCACACCCAGGCTATTTTCTCTTTTAACCTTCCTGTGATACCACTATACCTCTTATGTGTCCAAAGCTTGCACTGGGTACATTGTATGGAATTTCTACCAACACCTTTCTTACATTTCAAGCAGGGCCATATGATTTCTCTGCTTTCCTACTTACTAGGGCTTTGGTCTTTCCTAAATTATCTCTAAAGCCTTTAGATTCCAGACCTTGCTTCCATACCTGAAATTTCTTCTGTAGGATTCAGCAATAAGAACAAGGTCATCAGTGTAGAGGAGCTCCCAAGGCAACCAGTCTTAAATTCCTCTGTTATAGCTTGGAGGACTATGATAAGCAAGAAGGAGACTGAGAACTGATCTTTGGTGAATTCCTACTTAATACACTATACACTTGCTATACTTGTTGCCAACCTTCACCTTATTGGCAGCATCTATATACATAGCTTGTATGACTCTCACAAACCACTCATCTATTGCTAGCTTCTGCATTGACCACCAGATAAGGGAACAGGGTACCCTGTCAAAGGCTTTCTTTATGTTGACAAAAGTCAAATATTGAAGTTTATCTTTGGCTAAATACTTCTGAAGTTGCCTTACCAGGAATATAGCATCAGTTGTGCTTCCATGCATAAAACCAAACTGCATCTCATGTAGGGTAATTCTCTTTGTAATTACTTGAGCTATAACCTCCTCTATAACTTTCATTACCCGGTCCAGCAGTTTGATACCTCTATCATTATTCCTGTCTAAGGCATTACCTTTACCTTTGTAGCAGCTGACTATAGTACTGCTACACCAGTCATTGGGTATGACTCCCTTGAGCACAACCTAATTAATTATATGAATGACTAAGCCATATCCCACTCTGCCAGATATTTTAAGCATCTCAGCAGTGATTCTTGATGAGCTGGGGGACTTTCCCTGTTTTCATATCCTTAGTTGCTTTATCTACCAAGCTACTGTAAATTCAGGTCCCTCAGTTTAGTCTACATTAGGCAGACTCTCCTTTTCCCATGCATTCTCTATATTTAGTAGCCTTCCATAATGGCATTTCTAAACCTCTTTCTTTGCAGAATCATTAGCGGCAAGTGAACCATCTTCTATGTGGTCACACTCCTCTCCTATGGCATCACAATTTTCGCTTACAAACTGTTTTGCAATCTGAAACACTTCAAGCCTCTGGTCCTCATGCTGCAGAATATTTGCAAGCTTCTTTACTGCTTCTCCCCTGGCTAAATATACCTGTCTCCTAGCTTCCCTTCTGGCTATATGATACAGCTCCTTGTTACCACCACACTTCTAGTCCTCTCAGGCTTCTTTCTTCTCTCTAATAACTTTGTCAGCTACACTATTCCACTACCATGTCACCTTAAGTCGAAAAGGGACCTTGCACCAAACACAAATTTGGTCAGTGGCCCTAACAAGTTGTCGAGGGCGCATGGCTTAGTTGTTAGGGTAGTTGCTCACGCGATGGTGCTTTCAATTCCTAGGCTGGATGGTGCGTTGCGTTATTGAGCAAAATACTTCATCTCCCATTGCTCTGCATTCACTTCGACACCTGACGTAGGATACACTGAGCCCCTGTTCCGGTAACGTCGATACAATGGAGAGAGTGAGCTGATGTACAACACAAACATTTGATCTCTATAAACAAATCATTTCTGCAGGTTGTTCAACAAAAAAGAAAAAGGAAAAAAAATGAACTCATACATCGTCTCCGACGCGAGATTCCATCATATATGAATTATTAATAATCGGTAGAAGTAGCAAAGTGACTCAAGGGCCGAGAGTTTCGAGCATTGGCACTTATCAAACTGGTTTCAAATTTAGTTAAAAACCGTTTGGTAAGTGCTAATACACGAAGCTCTCGGCCCTCCGAATCCTAAGTAACTTCCACCGATTATTAGTTAATATATGTGTGTGTGTTTAGATTTTTGTGTATGTGCATGTACGCTTGGTTGTCCCCCAGGTCGCGCACTTTGCTCTTACATTAGATTGAAAACTATAAAAACATACTTTTTTTAATGCAAATTTCAAGATCAAAGATGCAGCCTCTCAAAATTTGCGGGCAATGACTGGACAAAGATATCTTTAAAATGTTATAGCATTTTAAAATCTCTTAAAGCAAAGAAAAGTACGACTGCTGGTCACATACTTCTTGTCAACTACGGATTGGGGTAGCATAGTACAGGAAAAATTTCTCAATCAGCTTTATTACAGAAAGACGCACGTCTATTAGTATTTAACCTTGTAGTTACATGAATAAGTATGTAAAATTATCTATTTTTATATTTCACACCACTTGTATTGAATCTTTGTCTTTTCTTTCATTCACGTGTAAGTGAATGTGAATTTACGTTTGTGATGATACAGTTCAGTGGGAAACTCGTCCTTTCGAGCGCAACAAGCAAAAATCAGAAATGGAATTTCGAAACGAAACGAAAGAATTTCAAAATGTATAAAAATGGGGTGTGGTTGCCAAGCCGTGTGGTCAATGGCTATGTATAAAGTTTCGAATCCAGTCACTTGCATTATATCATGATTACAAAATAAAATATATATTGAAAGAATGCCTATATTTCTATAACTCTACCTGTTACGTTTGTGAAAAACTGTTTCCCCTGTTAGAAACAGCGATTTATTTACTATTATTTTTTTTTTCATCGTAAAACGCTTTTCAAAATAAATAATAAAATGGTGGGTGATTTGTTTCCCTGACTGACATAAAAGTCCTCTTTAATTTCTTGTTTATAAAGTGCATGCAACAAAATAATATACTTAAAAAAATGAAAATTTCTTTATTTACTTTTAAAAATTATTTCGTATTTATACTCTGATAAAAACAAATTAAAAGAATGAGAAATATTTTTTTTTTCAACCGCAGAAAAAATTAATTTTGATATTATCTAGCATTAAAAAAAAAATGCTTATAAACGATTGTTTCAATTGTACTATAAATTATATTCTTAACACTTGAAAGGTGTAGGTACATTTTGAGTGAGTGCACAAACTACTGTATATATTAATTTTATGCAGTTAGCAACACAGGTGATATATATCCTGGTAATATGTATGTTATACGTTGTGTGCAATGTATATCTGTAATATAAATGTCGTTATACAGCGTAAAGTTTATGATATATATGCTGTGTGCAGTGTAAAGTCTGTAATATATAAATGTATGCAATATTAAGTATGTAATATAAACGTGTGCAACGTAAAGTTTAATATAAATGCTGTGTGCAATGTTATGTCTGTTAGCATATAGGTTGTGCGCTGTGCAAAGCTTGTGGTGGTGTACGTCAACGTGTGGGGAGTAACATAACGATCTCTAATACTGGAGGTAGAAAAGCTGCCTGTTTGGCGGCCATCTTAACTAATCCTGGTTTTTTGTTGACAGATTCGCTTTTTCTGTTATTACTGCCGTTGTCAACCGACTTACAGGTATTTCTGGCGTCTTTGTCACGCGTCACGTTATTTATGAACCTTCAAAATAATCCTGTATACCAAACAAATTTAACGTCTATTTCTGACAATTCTGCATTCACTTTACAGATAACGTGTTTTGAAATTCAAAAAAGTAATTCCTCTTTCACTATTTTACCCCACTACCAAGACTATATTCTGTTTTAATTTCTGTGTAATTATTTTGAAAACCAATAATCAAAGAAGAAGGAACACACCTTCCGCCCCTACATCTGTTTAACTTTACTGCTTTATTTCAAATAACAACTACATCACTTTACCACAATACATATTTTTACATTTTTACTTCCTCTCCCCCTCACCGATTTCAACAGTTACTATTTTTTCCCAGAGTCAAATATTTTATTTAAATTGCTTTGCTTTATTTTGTTTTTTTTTCTTTATCATATTCCTTAAATTGTTATTAATCAGCAACCCCAAAATATTACACTCCGTTGTCAGCGGTAACTTGGATATATAATTTTTTTTTGTTGGAGATATGGATAACAAAGAAGGTCTGACAAAACGACCTCTCGAAGACGTTGATTGCTCTGCTATGAAGAGACCACGTGGAAGTAAAACACGGATCGATGTCCGTGTTTTACTCCAGAGTAAAAATGCCGGTGCCATCATAGGCAAAGGTGGTAACAACATTAAAAGACTACGAAACGACTTCAAAGCAAATATCACAGTCCCCGATTGTTCGGGACCGGAGAGGATCCTAACTGTCAGTACTGACCTCGAAACTGCCCTGGAATGTTTGTTGGATATCATTCCCTCATTGGAAGAATATAAACAATACAAAAACGGTCAGGATTTTGATTGTGAAGTTCGAATTTTGGTTCATCAGAGTCAAGCTGGTTGTATAATTGGCAGAGCTGGCTTTAAAGTTAAAGAATTGCGCGAAAAAACCGGTGCCAATATCAAAATTTACTCATTATGCTGTCCCCAGTCTACAGATCGCGTTGTTGCGATGTCTGGACACCCACCTGTGGTCACAGACTGTATAAGACATATCTATCAGCTCCTGGAGGCTGCACCCCCGAAAGGCGTCATTGAACCTTATGATCCTCACAATTTTGAAGAGTTTTATGCCAACGATTACGGTGGTTTCACATTTACTGAGGGAGGACGTGGCCGGTTTCCTCGAGGTTCTTCCTCTATGCGTGGGAATTCCGCAGCACCATTAATGGGACAACAGATAAGAGGGAGGTCCATGATGAGTGGCGGTAACGGAGGTGGAGGTGGTGGCGGTGGCGGTGGTAATGGAATGAACCGAGGAGGTGGAGGAACCAGTGGACTTCCTAGTTTACTGGGTAATGCAAATTGTCGCAATAATATTGGAATGCGCGGAAATGCCGTAAACAGCCTCATGCGAAATCCAGTAGGTGTAATGAATGGTAGCATGGGAGGTGGGCCTTCCTCTCGATGTAGTGGTGGAATGGGTGGACGAAATGACAACCAACCAAATTATTACGGCGGAAACCAGCAGAACTTTGGTGTGCAAAACTACTCGCAAAACAGATTGAATAGCGGAGGGATGCCGAATCAACAGAGCATGCTTTTTGGCAGAGGTCATAACTAATTACCAGTTTTGTTTTTCCCCTCATTTCATGAAATGTCCTGGCTCATCATTATTTTCTGGTGATTGGTTGTGAAAGTTTGATATAGATTACAGAAAAAAGAAAAATTTCAAAAACGTTTTAAAAAAAAATGTTGCGGAGAAAAATTTCAAAGAGAATTCTTTATGGAGCAAATACAACATTCTGTTATTAAAAAAAAAATCCCTGTGTGAACTTAAATAGTTTTCTGCCATTTCATCACTATTTTATACCATTTCATTATGGCAGTGTTGTAGATAAACTTGAACTACATGTATATGTTTTCATACACAATCACGTGTATGAATATCTATGTGTATACATACATACACACAAACACATACATACACATATATATCCATGTCTGCATATATATACACATGAATATCATTTTTAACAATATATAATACAAACATCTTCATATGCACTTACAGGCACATTTACATACACACAAATATATATATATATATATATATATATACACACACACACATTCATACATACATAGTAATGAACACATTTGTATCTTGATTCATGTATGTGTGTGTATATATATATATATATATATATATATATGCATGCACTTCTGTATGTATATATAGATATATGTTTATTTGTTATATTGTACTGCTTACATTCTGCACTGAGCCATCATCCTAGTTGATGCCATTTCTACTGTTCATTTATAGTGGGCAGGGTGTAGGAGATTTTAAATTTTACTTTAATTCTTTACATATTTTGCCACAAACACAAGATATTTTGGGATTTATCACTATATATTTAGTGTCGGAGAAAGGAAGGTTAATTTCTATCTAAACTTCCATTTATTTTTTTCCCCAAATATTCCTGTTAAATTCCTTGCCATTTTCCTGAAAAGGTTTGGTTATTATAGTGGGGAACATTGTAATGTTTCTCTTCAAATGGGAAGACAACCCACACAGACATAAAATATTGGTCAAGATTACATGTTTTTAAAATTTTTTTAAAAAATTTAATCCTAATTTGCTGGAGTTCATTTGAAAATAGTTGTTTACTGTTGATTGTTTATCATTTGATATATTTAACATTAATATTCTTCTATTCTGTTAATTTTTTTTTTTTTTCCTCTCCTCGCCCTTTTGGTCTCAATCAGAAACGGGGCAATACTAACTTATTGAATTGGCAGACTCAATAACATAATGATGCTGAGTTTTGTTCCTCAGCCACTTATGAGCATTCACTTCAGTGTTTGCTCCTTTCCTGCCTTTATAAATAATTTGTTTTGTTAGTGTGCAAATTATATATATATATATAATTATATATATACACACACATGCATATATATATATACATACACATATATAGTTAGTTAGTTCTATCCCACAATTCAGTTAAAAAACACTGCAGGTGCAGAAAAAGAATTCTAAATTTGCATTTTATTTTCAATTTTCATTTGAAATGAAGTGGAAACAATAACTGCTGATAGAAGGAACTCATTTTGTTCTAGTTTTTCCAAAAATGTATTTTAAGCCTATTTATTTGGTGACAACTGGTAACCACTCAGCATTCATTCCCCCCAATATCTTTAAGCAGCTTGCTTTGTATAACATTTAAAACTGTAACTGTGTTGTGATTCCACCCCACTCCCCATCTCTAATCACCTTTAGAGCAAGCTGACTTCATACATCTCTTACTATTCTTCATGTATTCTTGTATCAATTACTCTTTAGTTAGCCCTACTTTGGAAGATTTCAGTTCCACTTTTCATGTTTGGCTCCATCCGGTGCTTCTTTGAATATTCTTAAAAGAAACCAATGAATTATAACTAGTTCTTGGTCCCATCCAGTCCTTCCCTGTTTTTCAGCTCAACCCAGCAATCATCTTTATCACCATCATCCTCATCATCATCAACACCACAAACACTATTATTATTGTTGATTTTTATTTTGTTTGCCATTTATTATTATTATGACAATTGTAGTTAGAGTATATTTATGTGTAATTTTGATTGGTCCTTTTGAATAAGAATTAACATTAGTTGAAAAAAATCTGTTTCTAACCTGGAAATATTCATAAAAAGATAAGCAACTCTAACAATAAACAACAAAAAGCAAACAAAATGCTTGAGACATCTAGTAGACATTAATGGCTACATAATTAAAAGTAATATTTCAAAACATTTCTATTATTAATCTAGACTTTGGTTTGGTATTTTGGATGATTTACTGTTGTATGTGTTCATATGTGTTTTGAAGTTTTTGTTAAAATTGCTTATGTCTTTCATAATCTTCAAAACACTGACAGCATAGAATGATTCTACTTATTTTTCTTAATAAAATACACACACTAAATTTATCACAGTTTAAAATTCAGAAAATAATTCAAATGAATGGTAAAGTTAAATTTTATTCAGCTTGCTAGCAAAAATGCACAAGTAGAAGATAACTTGAGAAATGTAACATGTGGAGAACCTTCTTTATACTTTCTCTGTTGATATCCTTATTAGTGTAGGGCCCTTGTAAAAATTCTTGATTTCAATTTGTTGGGATTAGAAAGCAACAAGATTTCAAGAGTGTCTATAGAGATATCAAATAAAATCCTGATCGAGAATTTGGTGCATCTCAAGAATGATATCAGTTCTGTTGTGTTACATTGTCTGCATAGTTTTGTGACAGGAATCTACTTGTCACTCAAATTTCATTTTAGCTTTCATTTACATTATTTTGAAGTGTATCTTTTTCTGATCTAAGGGTATATAACTGAAATGATTTGCTCAGAATGTTCATTAAAATTTTCAATATATATATGTGCACACACACACACATAAATATGTGTGTGTATGTATAGACAAATTTAATCAGAAATTCCATTGATAATGGAATGGCTATAAAGCCAAGAGTTCTGCTCATCCATGAATAGTTTTGTCATCGTAACAATGTGTTGTTGAGCCATATCATATTGTAGAATATATTCATAGAAATGCAATACACACACACACACACATATATATATAACATATATAAGCTGAGTCTGAGATGTACACTTAATAACGCTAATGCTTATATCTTGTATAATAATTGTGTGATAGCCATGGTTATTTTTGTGTGCAGCTGGAGAAGCCAGAGTGGTTCTATGAAAGATTAACACACTTTGTGGTCCACCAAACTCTGCTCCCTAATTTTCATGTTTTTCTTACATTTTAAGCATCTAAGTAATTAGCATTTAACCATCTTTGTATTTTGATTATTAATATTAGAATTTATTTAGAATTTATCAGAGAGAGAAAAAAATCAATTTAGAAACACAACCCACTTTTTTTAAAAATATTTTTCTTTGTTGTGTAGTTTCTTTTCTCATTCCTTGCTGTCAAACATTTTCACTGTCATTCATATTTCATCCTCTGTATAAATGTCATTCATGAAGTTTGTTTTATTTAACTTATTGGCTTTTAACCTTATGCTTTTCTGATTACTGTAACAATTAGTACTGCTACAATTATCATTATTATTATTATGGCTACTACTACTACTACTACTAAAACTCTTATTTCTGTCATTGGTGGTGGTAGTGTTCATTGGTTCCTTTTCATATCCATTGACTTTGCAATTTGGAACGGTAGTTTTCAAGGTCTGTTACTAAAAAATATTCTTTAGTTTTGATTGTTGTGGTTGGAAATTTTTCAAGTGGAATCCTCCTTGTCATCTTCATCTGTTACGATCTTCAGAGAGGAATATTCTCCCATACTTATCTGCCACTGATCAAATATATTGGTTTCTCTACATTTATTATTTAGAAGTTAACTCTTAAAAATGACATTTCAAAACTGTGTTTCTTTATATCAATGTAATTCAAAGGAATAAACTTTATAAAGAAGCCCTTTATCTTGATCTCACTTTATCTTTCTCTCTTCTTTACTATTGCCTCTCTTTTTTCTTTTACTTTCTCACAACTTTAATAATCTCATTTTCAGGAATTCCAAATAATAAACAAATGACAAAAAATTAATTTTTCACAAGGTAGTGGAATAAAAAATGTTTAATCAAGATTTCAATATATATATAATATATATATATATATATATATATACATACATACATACATACACACTCTGAAGCATGTTAGATTTTATAGCAAGGTAATCACATTTTGCATTAGAAGATGTGAACTGTAATCTGGCAGAACCATTAGCAGGTTGGACAAAATGCCTTAGTGGCATTTTGTCTTCTAGCTCTTTACATCTGAATCCAAATTCTTCCTTGGCTGACTTTACTTTTCATCCTTTTGGGGTTGGTGAAATAGGTACCAGTTGAGCACTGGGGTCAATGTAATCAACTAACCCCTCCCCTGAAAATTGCTGGCCTTGTGCAACATTAGAATACTTTAGTTTGTTACATCTTGGAAAAAAAAATGCAAGCATTTCTTATAAGTGTAGAGAGATAATTATTAAATATATTCTTTATTATAACAAACCCAGTCTGTCATCTTTTCTGCTCAGTTTAATCCTTTGGGACTCTTAATCTGCATCAGTATAGGGTTGTTGTCTCCGGTGGTATAAAAATCAATGATCTAATCAATATCAGAAATGGTGGTTGTGTAAGTATAATTAGCGAGAGTTAGGAGGAAGTGGGCATGGAAGGTTTGGAGAACTGTTACCTTTCTTGACAGTAAAGGATTTCTTTGAAATCAAGCACAGATGTCAGGAGCCTTGTGTGCAACATCACACACAATGCACGGAATGTGTGAAGGCTGAAAGCAAAAAAAAAAGATGAGGAGTCAAGCATGCTCTGTTGGATGTCTAATGTCAGTGTATAATCCCCCAAAGAAAGAGAGAACATCAGATGAGCCTTTTGTGTTAGAGATAAGACTGCACTGGTCTGTACCAAGATTTGGGTGAAGGAAAGTCAAATGTCCGTTTTTCAACCAAGTGGAAGGTGATATGACAAAGACTGAGCTTGGGATGTGTAACCCATGGCTGTATAGATAAACTGATGTTGGTTATTTACAGCCAGTTCCAAGTTTAATATCCCTCACGTGTTTGGCTTGTGATGATGGTGTCAAATGGGAATATGGTTCTTGGAGGAAAGTACATTAATTTTGCAGTTTCTGTTTGGCAATGCTTGACCATCTGAAGAAAAAGATTATTTTTAAGATTCAAAGCACAACCCATTTAATATGATTTGTAGAGATAATTTTTGAAGCCCTTAACATTAATATATAAATTCAGTAACAATTTAGCTTGCATTTCTGTCATGTCTGGTATTTGTGTAATGTTTGTATCATTAGATCATCACTTTTTATAGATTCAAATGCAATAAAGTATTTTTAGGATTACATTGTAGGGTAAGTGTGAGAGCCCGGATTTGGCTATTTTAAATGCTAAAGGGTTAATGCTACCATGTTATCTTGAAACTACTTAACAATCTTTTGACTGTTGTATCATCATCATGTACAACTATTTCACTTCACAAATACAAGTGTCTTTTACATTTCCTTATAAATCAGAAGGCTTTGTGGTTATGTAAGAAATTATATCAAATTATGGATTGTCTTTCTCAGAATAAATAACTATTTCATGATTATTTTTTATTGATTTAAAGCAAATATTAATGTAGATATTTTTTTCATCAGCACTCCACATTTATCACTATCTCATTACCATTTCATAAATATCCAGGTATAGCAGTCATCCGTTTCAATAAGAATGTAACAATCTTCTATCAATTATAAACTCAGAACATTGATTTCAATGAAAATATTTATAAGAAAGTGTGAAAGAAGACAAAAAAAAAACATAAATGAAGGTAACAGACAATGAGACATTCCAGATTTTAAAATATTACCAATTTTGGAGACAAGATTTAAAGTAGATTTATTTCTCTAAGAAGAATTGTTTGTGTGACTTTTTATTTTTTCTAGTTTAACACTTTAATGCTGATGCTGTTTATATCTGTGCCTGTTCATAGTAAGGGTCCAAAGAATTTAGTCTCTTTACTGGTGCATTATTAATGACAAAAGATAAACATTAACAGTAAATTAGTTGGTTATCTAAAGGCTCACTCACCTTCTGTTCTGTAAAATCTGGTGTAATTGGAGTCAGTGGGAAGCACAAGAGTGAACTTTCAAATGATTAACATCACACACACACTTGTGTTACGTAAGGAAACACCTATGGAGTAGAAGAATGTTCTTCTTATATGCAGTGACTTGGCCTGTAAGAAATTTAAGACAAATCTTTCTCAGACATTATCTTGCAGTCTTAAAAATTGTTTGGACAGGAAGCGTTTATGCAGCTTCAATGTTGGTCAAACAGTGTTTCTATGACAGAAATGTTTTTACCAACATGTACAAGCAACATCAAAGAATGTCAGTTTACAAAATGGACGCTTAAACACTCCTAAATGTGTTTTACAATATGTCCAGATAACCACTAATGGACATCCCCATTTACAAATACCCCAAGAAACACAATGGCTACAGCAACAGCAGTGATAAGCACAAGTTTATCCATTGTTATCTCCCTTGTCACAGGTCTGACCTGCATTCATTCATAAAATACTTGAAGCGGTTTTAAAATTGTACATCGATAGCATAAAAAATATGAGACTTAAAGATTTCATTGTCGCACAGTATTCTCATAACAATAATTCAGGAAACACCTGTAATCCAAGTTACACTAAAATCAATGAAACTTGTGTTCTCAAAAACAGGTCTTGTATTCATTGTACAAAATAAATGATCACAAATGACATTCTCTGATAAAAAGCAACACTAGAAATGCACACTTTCAAAATAGTCAGATTAAACAACAAATATATATATATTGTGTGTGTGTGTGTGGTATTAGGACTGGTGATGTCACCAAGTACTCATAAAACAAGGCCCCTTCAACTAAGTAGCATATAGTATTAAGGGATAAGAAAATATGATGGAGAGACAGAAGCAGGTGAAAAGGTGCATATATGGCTTGCCCATGTGGAAAGAGAGGGAGGGATGTGAGGTCATGGTACGAGGGGGAATATAAGAGTAAGGATAGAGGAGCAGGACAGGTGGTTTCTTAAATAAGTGTATGAGAATGGTGTGACATGATTAGAAAGAGAGGATGAGCTGGATGCAGAGAAGACTAGTTGACTGGAGGGAAAACGAAGGAAGGAAATAGGTTACCACAGAAGAATGAGTTGGGTTGGGGGGAGCTTTGACAAAACCTCAACTCTGCTGAGATGGATAAGTATTCTCAAGCATAGAATATCACCATTCATCTTGGTCGCCTGTCATCTTGTCTGAGAGGTCAATCTTCACCACTTCATCCTATGTCTTCCTGGGTTCCCCTCTTACCTAGGCTTCTTCTACATTTAGCAATCAACACTTCTTAATATAGTCACCCAACCAGCAGTTTTCTTTCCTCTACACCACATTTGTACTTTGTTCTACATGTACATTGATATTGCACATCCATCAGAACATGCTGGTTTCATTTCTTTCTGGTCTTCATGTGTCCTCTACCATCACAGAGTTCAAGTTTCACAACCATGTAGCATTGATGTTCGTACATAGGCATTGTACAGTCTGCCAGTTCTTATTCTAGCAACTATATTTTTAAAGCATCCTCCTCCACTGCTAATTCAGTCACTTAGGTGACTGAAACTATTTGCTATATCTACGAAGCTCACCAGGCATTCCGGGACATCTAATTTCCATGTGCTCTTAGTGTTTATTACATCTATGCATCTGCTACATATTCTACTTTCTCTGTTAACCTTCCTGTGATTCCACTGCACTTCTTAGTGTCCATAGTCTGCCTTGAATACACCATATAAAGTTCCTACCTACACCTTATCTACATATAGAACGGCCATTTACCCAAACAGGTTAGTGTCCTGTCTGTTTTCATGCTAACTAGAACTTTGGTCTTTGCTAAGTTAACTTTAAGACCCCTTGGTTCCAGGTTTTGCTTCTACACCTGAAATTTCATTTTTAATTCTGCTACAGTTATAAGGACAAAGTCATCAGCATAGAGGAGTTGCCATGGGTAACCAGTTTTCAAGTCTTCTGTTATGGTTAGGAGGACAATGTTAAGTGTGAGTGTATTGATAGCCAAAGCCTGATGAAAACCTGCCTGCACTCTAAATTCATCACTGAACTCATTGTTAACTCACTTTGCTGACAGCATCCCTGTACATGGTTTGACTGGGTCTCACTAGCCATTCTTCTACTCCTAGCTTCTGCAACAACCCCTAGATGAGACAGCGAGGCACCCTCTCAAAGACTTTCCCGAAGTTGACAAATGCTAAGAACAACTGACTTTTTGCTAAGTATTCCTCCTGTAATTGCCAAACTATAAAGAGAGCAACAGTAGTGTTTCTTTCCAGCACGAAACCAAACTGCGTTTCATCTGGGTTAACTCTCTTCTTAATTACTTCATCTATGACTCTTTCAGTGACTTCATCACCTGGCCCAGCAATTTAATACTTCTGTAATTATTCCTCTATAAGGCATTTCCTTTATTCTTGTAACAGTTGACTATGATGCTTCTACACCAGTTGTTCGGTTATGATACTTTCCTTCATAACCTTAACAAGAGAGAGTATGTTAAGTTGTTGCTTCTTTTATATGGTACAAAACAGCTGTTATTTATTGTATTATATTCTAGGTTACACAATCCAATTAGAGTGCAATGCACCAAGATTGAGGGAGACTTCAGTGCACTCAAAACCTGGATTTCAAATAGTAAAGTTTACAAAAGATGTAATATGGTAATATCATCTTAAACACTTCATACATCAATGTGCCAGCTGCAATATTCCAGCTTCCCTTACAAAAATAAACTGGATCATGAAGAGGACCAGAATCAGCCTGTATACTTATTCTTCCTAAATGCATGACTTTAGATGGGCAGAGACACAGTATAATCAGGAAGATAGATTTGTAGTTTGCGCCTTGTCATTCAGCTGACTACCAACGTGGCTCACCTGGTGCTACACAACAGCATCATTTATAGGCAGGGTTATATAATCTTTATTCAGTTTAGTTCAAAACAAAACTCTTGAAACATTATTTACATTTGACGGATATTTGTCCTCATCTTGTTTGTTGTTAACACAACGTTTCAGCTGATATAATCTCCAGCCTTCATCAGGTGTCTTGGGGAAATTTTGAAATTGGGTTCTTATTCCTAAGGTATTTTTCGATGTTGTTATTGTTGTTTTTGCTGCTGTTGCTGTTGTTGTTGTTATTATTCAGGCCAGTTTTCCCCAAGACACCTGATGAAGGCTGAAGGGTATATCAGCCGAAACATTGTGTTAATAACAAACAGGATGAGGACAAATATCCTTTAAATGTAAATAATGTACATAATTCCTCATCTCTTAAATATAGAACTGTAAAACTCTTGAAAGAAAGACTAACAGAATTAAAAGGTTTTTCTTTAAACTTGTCATACAATGCAGTGGCAGCTGAAATATGCCATATTAACGAACAATTGCACCAATGGCTTTCCTGTTTTTCTTGCCTTTTTTAACATTACCTTCATTGAACTAGATAAGACAGTGCGTTATGAGAAAGAAACTTAATATCAAGGGATTAGAATGACCACGAGCTTCTCTCATGTCCAGAAATTATTTCCTCCAAGGAATATCTGTGAGAAGAGTGTCAGAGTGTAAAGAATTAAAGTGGCAAAATGTTATTTCAATTCACTTTATAGATTTCAAATATTACAGATGATATGTATATGAAGTTCTTACTCACGGTTTTTGGTCATGATATTAACTTTAGTTCTGGAGATTTGTAAAGAATTGAAGTTGACATCATTCTACAGCTACTTCACTATTTTTGTTCTGTTCCTCATTTATGAATGATTTCACTGTCATGACATAGTATGGTTATATTAATCCACCAGTCATGATACAAACATTGAGAGTAGAAGTGTTGTCTTCAATGTTTTATGTATTCTCTGGCATCACACAAGTTGTGAGGACCAAATTGGCTGACATAAAAAAAAGAAAACAAAATTACCAAATTTTTTTTTTAAATATAATTTTTGTGTAGAGTTTCAGCAAAAATAACTTATTTTTTGTAACAACATCCCTGTGAATTTAGTTGGGAATAAAACTCTAACTTCATATATCAGTGTTTCATTCTTCCAAGATAATTTCTTGCAAAGAATAAAAAGAATTGGCTTTTTTGTGTGTGTATGTGTGTATTGATGTTTATCTCAAGAGAAGGTTTGTCCTCCATAAATGGTTATTTTCCAATTTCTGCCAAAAGAAAGCACATTTGGATCTCTTGAATCCATCAGAAATTTCATGTAAAGTAACAGTATCTTTTTATACAGGACTTCTGCTTGCTTCCACAGTTTGCTGATTGGAAATGTTTGAAATGCTTTGGTAAATTCATGCAGTTTTTATATGTGTATATAGAGATGCAGGTATGTAGATAAATATATGTTTGTATTTATATGAATTATATACATGTCTGTGTATGCATAAAAAATGTTTGTGTTTATACACGCACTATATCTATCTATCCATCATCATCATCATCGTTTAACGTCCGCTTTCCATGCTAGCGTGGGTTGGATGATTTGACTGAGGTCTGGCGAACCAGATGGCTGCACCAGACTCCAATCTGATCTGGCAGAGTTTCTACAGCTGGATGCTCTTCCTGACGCCAACCATTCTGAGAGTGTAGCGGGTGCTTTTATGTGCCAGTCAGGCAGTACTGGCAATGGCCACGCTCAGATGGTGCTTTTTATGTGCCACCTGCACAGGAGCCAGTCCAGTGGCACTGGCAACGACCTCACTTCAAATGTTTTTCATGGGCTACCAGCACAGGTGCTAGTAAGGCGACGCAGGTAACGATCACACTCAAATGGTGTTTTTAACGTGCCATTGGTTCAGAGGCCAGCTTGTTGCTCTGGCAACGATCTTACTTGTATGGTACTCTTAGCGCTCCACTAGCTTGGGTGCCAGTCATCGAATTTGATTTTGATTCCGATTCACTTGCCTCAACAAGTCTTCGCAATCAGAATTTAGTGTCCAATGAAGAAAAGGCATGCACAAGTGGACTGGTTGCACCCCTGGCATAGGCCATGAGGTTATGGTCTCACTTGCGCTTGCCGAGTCTTCTCAAGCACAGCATATTTCCAGAGGTCCCGGTCACTAGTCATTGTCTTGGTGAGGCCCAATGTTTGAAGGTCATGCTTCACCACCTCATCCCAGGTCTTCCTGAGTCTACCTCTTCCACAGGTTTTCACACAGCTATCCACATCTATTCTCACCACATGACTATTCACTGAACCTGGAAGTGGGGAACCCAGTAAATTAGTGTTTAATGGCATGGTGAGGCAGAACAACAGCTTAGATGGAAGATTTTGTCCATTGTCCAATACTGGGCAGAGTGGAAATGAAAATTGTATGTCTTTTCCTTCTTTTTATGTCTAGATAAATTTTTTTTTAAATGTTAAACCAGCATATTTATAGGACTAGTTGAAACCTCTACCCTCCTATCATGATTACTTACAGGGCATTTACCCACACAACCATCAATTTAAAAATAAGATATTTAAACTCTAACCCTAATTCATCTTATTTTTGACATAGGCACAGGAGTGGCTGTGTGGTAAGTAGCTTGCTAACCAGCCACATGGTTCCGGGTTCAGTCCCACTGCGTGGCATCTTGGGAAAGTGTCTTCTGCTATAGCCCCGGGCCGACCAATGCCTTGTGAGTGGATTTGGTAGATGGAAACTGAAAGAAGCCTGTCGTATATATGTATATATTTATGTGTGTATGTTTGTGTGTCTGTGTTTGTCCTCTTTGCATTGGTTGACAACCGATGCTGGTGTGTTTACGTCCCCGTCACTTAGCGGTTCGGCAAAAGAGACCGATAGAATAAGTACTGGGCTTACAAAGAATAAGTCCCGGGGTCGATTTGCTCGACTAAAGGCGGTGCTCCAGCATGGCCGCAGTCAAATGACTGAAACAAGTAAAAGAGTAAAGAGTAAAAAAGAGTATGCCTTAAAAGAGGACCCAGTAGGCTAGTGGTTAAAGTTGTGCACAGACAAGGAACTGCAAGACATTCTGACCAAGGTTCAAAACTGATTAAGATGAAAGTAAAACTTTGTACTTTTTTTTTCTATCATCTTCAGAAAAATTTTTTAAATATTCTTAAAGACCAGCTGTCATTCCAACCAAAGTCTTGTAAGTGGATTTTGGAGACCAAAACTGAAAGAAGCCTTTCGTGTGTATATATTTAACTGTAAATAAGGGCAAAAAACAAATTTTCTATGCTGATATGCTGAAAAATAGACCTTGGATCGTCTAACCACACACAATATTTTTCACTATAGTTACACAGTGTATTGAAACGAGGAAAGCAAGCTAACAGAAAATTTTTTCCCCCAAATCAGACTGATTTCCTTCATCAGTGATATATATATATATATATCATCATCATCGTTTAGCGTCTGCTTTCCATGCTAGCATGGGTTGGACAGTTCAACTGGGGTCTGGGAAGCCAGAAGGCTGCACCAGGCCCAGTCTGATCTAGCAATGTTTCTACAGCTGGATGCCCTTCCTAACGCCAACCACTCCGTGAGTGTAGTGGGTGCTTTTTACGTGCCACCGACATGGAGGCCAGGTGAGGCTGGCAACGGCCACGATCGGATGGTGCTTTTTACATGCCACATATATATACAGTTGCGGCCAAAATGTTCAGAACAACATTGTTTTCGTCAGAAAAGTAGGTATAAGTTTTTATCAAAGTTGTTTTATTTTCTATAATTTTCACAGACAATAAATACGATATTAACTGTTATTCGCTGAGATTTTGGTGTCATTTGAGAAGATAATACAAAAGTTATCGATGATTTAGTGATTTACTGCAAAACCCATGGCGGCCAAAATGATCAGAATGGTTGCTTTTACTCCGTGTTTTAGTATATTTAACCGGTGAACTCTAATGTTTTGAATTTGTTTACCTGACGGTTCGTTTACTAAACATTAGTAAGAGTATCTGCAGTGTACTTTGTTAATATAATGCCACTTACTCCGTTACCAATTCATCAGCAGATTATTAAGCTTCGAAAGAAGGATAATTTAAGTATTGGGTCTATTGCAAAGATTGTTAACAAGTGAAAAAGTGTTGTTCACGGTATTCTTAAGGTCTATGATGATTGTGGTTCGTGTGAAGCAAGAAAGTCCACAGGTAGGCCAAGAAAAACGACCAAGAGAGAAGATTATGCTATGGTAAAGTTGGTTAAAAAGGACAGATTTAAAACTGCTGCTGCTGTTTCTCGGGAAATGAACATTGTACTGAAGAAAACTTTATTTGGAAAAACTGTGTCTCGTCGTTTAGTTGAACATGACCTACAAGCAAGAGCACCTGCAGTGAAGCCACTGATCATCTCCAAGAATAAAAAGTGTTGTCTTACCTTTGCAACCGAACATGTGTTGTGGTCTCAAGAAAAATGGCAAACGGTGCATTTCTGAGATGAATCTAAGTTTATGTTATTTGGCTCAGATGGGATAAGGTACGTTTGTCGAAAAGTAGGTGAAAAATTGTCGCCTAAATGCCTTAAGACTAGTGTTAAATTCGGTGGAGGAAGTGTCATGGTTTGGGGGATGATATCTGGAGATGGTGTGGGCCCTTTGGTGCGATTACATGGAAAGGTAAATGCAGGAGTTTATAAACAACTTGTAAAAGATCATGTCTTGCCTGTGCTGAGAAATTCAACTAAGCGATCACCCATATTCATGCAGGACAATGCCCCATATCACAAAGCTAAGGTGGTCATGAACTTTCTCAAGGCTGAAAAGATTATTGTTATGGATTGGCCTGCTCAAAGCCCAGGTCTTAATCCTATTGAAAATGTGTGGAATATTCTAGGAGAACGTTCGAAAGCCAGAAATCCTAAAACAACCGAGCAATTATGGAATGCTCTTCAGGAAGAATGGAATAAGATCACCCAGCAAGAAATTGAAAATTTAATTTCCTCATGCAGTCGAAGATGTCAAAGTGTGATTGAAGGTAAAGGGCTTCACACTAAATATTAAATAATTCCAGTATTCTCTGTCATTTTTGATTATTTTGTTATTTTTTTTAACCATTCTGATCATTTTGGCTGCCATGGGTTTTGCAGTAAATCACAAAATCATCCATAACTTTTGTATTATCCTCTCAAATTACACCAAAATCTTAAACAATAATAATTAATATCGTATTTATTGTCTGTGAAAATTATAGAATATAAAACAACTTTGATAAACACTTATACCTACTTTTCTGACGAAAACAATGCGTTCTGAACATTTTGGCCGCAACTGTATATATATATATATATGTCTATCTGTCTGTCTGTCTGCTGCCTGTCTATCTATGTATCTGTCTGTCTGACTACCTCTCCATCCATCCATCTTGTCTGTTTGTCTACCTTTCTCTTAACTTGGTTATTTGATAAAAGCAATAAATGAAATAACAGAAAGACTTGTCAGCAATTTTGATTTGTTTACACTTGCCTCAATAGGTCTTTGCAAGCAAAGTTCATTGTCCAATGAATGAGTGGTACTCATAAGTGGGCCGGTTATACCCCACATTCGGATGTACTTTTAATGTTCCACTGGCATGAGTGCCAATCAGGTGGTACTGCCATCAGCCGCATCAGTAATTTTGATTTTGATTTCACTTGCCTCAATGTCTTCACAAGCAAGGTTTATTGTCCAATGAATGAGGGGTATTCATAAATGGGCTGGTTACACCCACTGGCATAGGCCATGAGCTATGGTCTCACTTGGCTTGATGGGTCTTCTCAAGCACAGCATATTTCCAAAGGTCCCGGTCACAAGTCATTGCTTCAGTAAGGCCCAATGTTTGAAGGTCGTGCTTCACCACCTCATCCCAGGTCTTCCTGGGTCTACTTCTTCCACAGGTTTTCTCAACTACTAGGGTGTGACACTTCTTCACACAGCTGTCCTCATTCATTCGCAACACATGGCCATACCAGCACAGTCGTCTCTCTTGCACACCACATCTGATGCTTTTTAGGTCCAACTTTTCTCTCAGGGCACTAACACTTTGTCGAGTATGCACACTGGCATTACACATCCATCGGAGCATACTGGCTTCATTCCTTGCGAGCTTACACATGTCCTCAGCAGTCACAGCCCATTTTTCACTGCAATGTAGTATGGCTGTTCGTACACATGCGTCATACAGTCTACCTTTTACTCTGAGCGAGAGGCCTTTTGTCACCAGCAGAGGTACTATCTAGTTACACTCTCATAGCATCCACCCCTGTTACTGACTTGGTCACCTAAGTAATGGAAGCTGTTTCCTGCACATTTTCAGTGTTTATTGCCCATGAGAATTTGCCACACACAATAACTATCTTCCCAGCTAGCCTTCCTTTGATATTTCTTAAAACTTTGGTTTTTTTCTAGATTGACTGTAAGGCCCCTCAATTCTAGACCTTGCTTCCATACATGAAACTTCTCCTCTAATTCTGATAGTGACTGAGCATAGAGGAGCTCCCAGGGGCATCCTGTCTTGAATTCCTCTGTTATTGCCTGGAGGACCATGATGAATAAGAGGGGGCTGAGGACTGATCCTTGGTGAACCCATGCCCCTACCCAGAATGCTTCACTGTACTCATTGCCAACCCTCACCTTACTGACATCGTCCCTGTACATGGCTTGAACAGCTCTCACCAACCAATCATCTATCCTTAGCTTTTGTATTGATCACCAGATAAGGGATCAGATGATCCTTTCAAAGAATTTCTCCACATCAACAAAAGCCAAGTACAGGGTTTATCTTTGGCTAGAAATTTCTCCTGCAGCTGTCTTACCAGAAATATAGCATCGGTGGTGGTTCTCCCTGACACAAAACCAAACTGCATCTCATCTAAACTAACTCTCTCCTTAATTAGTTGGACTATGACCCTCTCTTTGACTTTCATCACCTGATCCAACAATTTGATACCTCTGCAATGATATCTGTCTAATATGTCACCTTTACCTTTGTAGCAGTTGACCATGGTGCTGCTACACCAGTCATTGGGTATGACTCCTTCATGTATCACCTGGTTAACTGTACGGGTGACTAGACTATAGTCTACACCACCAGATATTTTAAGCATCTCAACAGTGATTCCTGATGGGCCAGGGGCTTTTCCTGTCTTCCTACCCTTAACTGTTTTATCTACCAAGGTACTGTCAATTCAAATAGCTGGTCCTTCTGTTGGATTGACATTCGGCAGGCTCTCTTTCTCCCATTCATTCTCTTCATTTAGCAACCTTTCATAATGGTGTCTCCAAGTCACTCTTTGCACCTCATTATATGCAAATGAGCCATCATCCATGCAGACACATTTCTCTCCTATAGCATCATGATTCTCTCTTACATACTGTCTTGCAGTACGAAACACTTTGAGTCTCTGGTCCTCATAACGCAGATCATTGGCAAATTTTTTCCTTATCTGCTCCCCTTCTAGCTAAGCAAACCTGTCTCCTAGCTTCCCTTTCAGCAATCTGATACAATTCCCTGCTACCACCACACTTCCAGTCCTTCCATGCTTGTTTCTTTTCCCTAATGGCCCTGTCAACTATGCATATACATGTGTGTGTAGATAAATAGAGAGATCTCCATACAAATTCCATTCACACTCTTTTAAGTTTGTTAAAGCTTTACTTAAACCCTCTTTACTTTACTATTAAACAAAAAAAATTTTTTGAAGACGAGTTTTTGCTCATTATCAAATTAATTAACTGTTTATTTGCTAAACACCTTCCCTCTAGGAAGACAAACAATGCAACTACATATATTCACAAAAATCCAATCATCACTCTGCTTTAATTAATTAGTTAATATAATTAGGAGAATCTCAGATAAGGAAATTTTCAAGAAAGCAGCTCCCTTTTATAACAAGGTGCTAGCCAGGAGCAGCAAATCCAATAATACCCTATGAAAATAATTAGATTTAGATTCCTCACCAAAACAACTGTCTCCAAAGCTAGGAATTTCCTTTTACATTTAAGACACAACTTTGGATCAATGTATGGAACCATAAGCTTTTGATGCAGAATAAGTTTTCTTCTATCATACAGTGCTGTTAAAATCACACATCTGCACAGACCCGTCCTAACAGCTATTTTACAACTATTGAAATCAATCTTTTTGTCTGCTGAAAGTAGATTCTCTCTCAAAAGGATTAGTACAAATGAGTATCATTTACTCTACCTGGTGGTGTCCAAAAGAACTATATGGGACTTGTTACTAAAAGATTTGGTGGTTTGTTACAATTAACGTCTGTGCACCTTTAAATCTAGGAAGAGGGAAAACTCCCCTTGTCATTGCTGTTGCAATTTAGCTAGAAACTCGAAACTAAGGACAAAACTTATTCGTGATCCAATATGGTACTGTAAACTTATTTCCATATATGGAAACAGCTTACAATATCTTTCAACAGAAAGTCTGTGGTGTTGCCTCATTGTTGTCAGGTGGGAATTGCTTCAATATATTTGCCTTCATTTCTACTTTTATGATGCTAGCATTCGTTGGATAAGGCTTATACAGAGAGAAATCTGTGGACAGAGGCCTTTCCTGTTGCCAGCCATAATTTGCTGTTGAAGTAAGTTCTACTGATCTTCCCACATGACAAAACTACTGAACAATGAGAGAAAGAAAGAGACACACACACACACACACATCCTGAAGATGAGGTTGAGATTACCTGGAGATCTTTTATCTTTTACTTATTTCAGTCATTATTAGACTGCGACCATGTTGGGGCACTGCTTTCAAGAGATTTTAGATGAATGGATCAACCCCAATACTTTTTTGTTTTTTTTTAACCTCTAAGTTATGGGGGTGTAAACACACCAACATTGGTTGTCAAGTGGTGGTGGGGGACAAACATAGATGATATAAAGACACATATATATACAGCAGGCTTCTTTCAGTTTCCATCTACCAAATCCACTAACAAGGTCATGTTTGGCCAGAGACTTATAGAAGACATTTACAGTTTCACTTGACTGGTCAAGCCAAGTGAAACTAGTCATGGCTGATGCTGGTATCATGTAACTGGCATGTAAAGAGCACCTTTTGAGCATTGGGCCTCACAGGGACAAAGTGGTTGAGTTCTTTTTGAGTATTGTGCCTCACAGAGGCAATGAATGAGACCTTTGGCATTATGTCATGCTTGAGAAGAAGCCGTGCAAAATCGCAGTCATCGCAGATACTGGTGTCACGCAAATGACACCCATGCCAGTGACATGTAAAAGTACCCATTACACTCTCAGAGTGATTGGCATTAGGAAGGACATCCAGCTGTAGAAAACCATGGCAAATCAGACAGAAGTCTGGTGCAGCTTACCAGCCCTGGTCAAACCATCCAACCTGTGCCAGTATGGGTGATGATTTGTCCAAGGTGCCATGCAGTGGGACTGAAGCCAGAACCATATGGTTGGGAAGCAAACTTCTCACCACATAGCCGTGCTTGCACCTATAAAAGATGTTGATAAAAAATGAATTTGGTAACTTGGAAAACTTTGATCAGAATCGATTAAATTAAAACACAGTTATGTTTGCATTACATATTTAAAAGAAAAGATGTCCTCAAAGTGAAAACTTCAGGCATTATATATAGATTGGAGTGGAGCATTATCAAATTCACAATTCCATAGATGGAAGAATGGAAGGTTGTTTTGGTTGCAAGGGGGCAATTTTATTACATCTATGTATCTGCTACATATTCTACTTTCTCTGTTAACCTTCCTGTGATTCCACTGCACTTCTTAGTGTCCATAGTCTGCCTTGAATACACCATATAAAGTTCCTACCTACACCTTATCTACATATAGAACGGCCAAATTTTACTCTCCACTCCATCACTTTTCAATAAATGAAATGAGATGATAATTGATTGCCATCACAAAATTATTACTTTTAATTTCTATAAAAAATAGAGAAGTTCGGTTAACTGCTAATTTTGAAATTCTAACCCCAGGCAAGAGTCTGCTTCTGTTATTCATTTTTATATCTTCAACCCTTCAGCATTCAGATTTCTCTCTCAAATACTATGCTTTTTCATCCACTTTGTTCTGAATTATGCATTATTTCACAACTTTCAGATTTCAATGATGTAATTATTTGTTTTTAGAGTGACAGATAGGTAAGAGAGGCCAGATCTGGTCAGGTTGATCTTAAAATAGTCAGAATATTAAGGCCAGATATGGCTGGTTTTAAATGCTAAATGGTTAAATCTTTTAATAATTTTTTCCTCCCGTTCATTGAATGTCTGAGTCTTTTGTTTAAATGCCACCAATGCAGCTGCTTATATTGTTATAATTAGTTCTGTTAGTGAAAGTTGGTGTATATATGATTTTAAACACACACACACACACACATATATATATCAGAATTTTTGCGTAATGAGATAAAAGACCAAGGCTGTGTAGATATTAGAACATTTATAGATAGGTCTTACAGCTGTTTCCAGGATATTTATTAATTATATCCCTTCATTGGAGATGGTGTGAGAGGATGGTTAAATCATAGTTAGTTTAGATGTGATACAAATATATATATACATGTATGTATGTGTATAAGTGATTTTATGTGAAGCAGTGTCTCTGTCTCTCTCTTAAATCATCATCATCATCGTTTAACGTCCGCTTTCCATGCTAGCATGGGTTGGACGGTTCAACTGGGGTCTGGCAAGCCCGAAGGCTGCACCAGGCCAGTCTGATCTGGCAGTGTTTCTACAGCTGGATGCCCTTCCTAACGCCAACCACTCCGAGAGTGTAGCATATATATATATATATATGTGTGTGTGTGTGTGTGTGGAGGCGCAATGGCCTAGTGGTTAGGGCAGTGGACTCGCGGTCGGATGATCGCAGTTTCAATTCCCAGACCGGGCGTTGTGTGTTTATTGAGCGAAAACACCTGAGGCTCCAGCAGGGGGTGGTGCTGACCCCTGTTGTACTCTTTCACCCCAACTTTCTCTCACTCTTTCTTCCTGTTTCTTGAGAAACGCTGCGCTGGACTGATGTCCTGCATCATACAGCTTGGGCACAGTTTCTATAGCTGGATGCCCTTCCTTAAAACCAACCATTTTGCAAAGTGTTACTGGGTGGTTGTTCTCTTGCCACTGGTGCTAGTGAGGTTGGTAAGTAAATTGCAAGACAAAATCTCTTCCTACTGAGTGGGAATGGGTGGGTGAAGTATTTGACAGCGGGGAGGCGGTGGTTTTTATGCCAGTTGAAAGGTTAAAGTATGATAGAGGGACAAGCATAAGTGTCCTGCTATGGAGGAGATACATGGCTACTCTCCACTTGATATAGAGGTGAGTGGAAGTAGATGGGAGTGAGGGAATGCCAGAGCAAACTGTCCAGGTACAAGAAAGTGTGCATAAGAGATGAGAGGCAGGCAGTGGAGGAGAGTACATTCATAAGAGGGTGAAGGGAGGAGTAAGAGATGGTTAAAGAGGGGGTAGAAGTGAATACAGTGGGTAATGAATAAGGGTGGTGGTATGGGGAATATCAGTATGGAAAGGGGAGGAAGGAGGATAGATCAGAAGTGGTGGGGATAAGGCACAAGGTATAGGAGGGGTGATGAGGAAGTTATAGGGTTCATTCATTCATTTTGTTTTACAAGAGAAATTTGGTTGACAGAAACAATGTAAATCTGTTGGAGGAACTGTTCTTGTTGGGTTGTAGAATTAATTCATTCCTCAAATGTAACACCAACATCTCTATAGAGGAGTTAGCTCTGTTGTGAACTGTGGAACCAAGTCTCAGAAATGCTGTAAAAATCTATGGACTGTAACCCTTTCTTTTTTGAGTAAACCATAAAATAAGGGGTCTGAGATGTGGGCTTTGCATAGAGTTAAGAAGTTAGAGAATCAACTTCAATGCATTTGTTTTGTCTTTCTATATTGAGTTCTGGTCACAACAAGGTTGATTTGTCTTGTTACATCTTTGATTGCTTAAAATAGGCACCAGTAATATTTTGGAGTCAATTCAATTATTGTGCATTTAAAAATATTTGTGAACTGAAATTAAATATAAGTAATTTAATTTAACTTGAGAAATCCTAGCACAACACAAACACAAGAGAGTTAGATCAGACTTTAAGCTAGAAAATTAGGTACCCCAGGAGAAAGAACATTGAATATATGAATGAAAATATGCCAGAGAGGAATTCAGGAGAATGTTCAACTAAGGTAATGATGATGTTGCTGTATTCTGTTTGGGTTTTTAATATTACAATCAATATAAACTTGTATAGCAAGTTATTTTCAAAACAAAACTACAAAGAGATAAAGTAATTTCAACTTTGTAATTACTTCTGATCTAAAATCATCAGTGATCGATTTCACACTGGGTCCCTTTGCCCTTTCATCAAAATCAGTTGTTCTTTGCTAAGAATGCTTCTTAGCCCAGCTGAACATTAAAATGACAATGGTGATGGTTGTAGCAGGTGATGATAACATTAGTTTTGTACGAAAAAGATCGCTGGAGTCTGTGGAGATTTTTGAAAATCAAAATTTTATTCTTTTTGTACAAAAACAAACAAAACAACAAATGTTGTCGTTACAGTTTATTAGACAAAGAAAATATCTGAACAAGAGTGATGTAAAAGGAAGTTTTGACATTTTGGGCCTAATGCAGAATTGTACTTCTCCTTGAAAAATGGATTTAAAAAAATTTCTTTTTTCAGATTCCTAGGTTTTAGATGTTGGAGATTACAAATATTCCAAAAAAACCCCGCACCTTTTCAAATTTCTTTACCCCACCGACCCAAATTTTACAAAATTTTTTTTTTAAACCACCTTTTCCAAATTTAAAATCCCCACCTCACCCTGTCCTTCCTCCAAATGTTTAATTTTTCAAAGAGAAGATTTAAAATTTGGAGGAAGGGGAAGTTGAGGTAGGGATTTTAAATTTGGAAAAGGTAGTATAAAAAAAATTCGAAAAAGTTCAAAATTTAATTTTTTTGTGGGGAGGGTGAATTTGAAAATGTGGGGTTTTTTTTTGCAAGGACAGGGGCGACTCTACATTAGCCCGGACATTTCTTGAATGGCAAAAGTCTTCAGCACGTATAAAGTGGTGGAATTCACGGCATTATTGGAATTACATGCAAAATTTTGTAATTGAGTGTGGTTTGGGTGAGTAGGTGGGTATAGATTAGAATGTCTTCTTTAAAGCTCCGATTATCTGGCAACTGACTTGGTAGACACTCACAAGATTATCCACCATCTTTCCAACAACAACCTTGGTCGCCTTTTTTGAATTTTATATGTCTAACATTCATGGACATACTTACAAAAAAACAACACAGCACCCATGACTTTTCACGCCCAGAATTGCTGTTCAGATACTACATCCGGCAATCTTTCGTTTGTAGTAGACCTTTCCGTCAATGATTTCCATAAAAAACTTTTATTTTTTTACATATGGGCTTGCAGGAACATTTGAAGTAATGAGAGCGAAAGAGACTAAGAGGAAGCGATTTTATGACGAGGGAAGTTCCTTTGAAGTTACCGAAGCATTGATGTACATGTGTGTGTGTGTGTTTGATGGGGTGTGGGAAACAGACAGTATGTTGTGTAAGTGAAGTGCTTCTGTTAGTGTGTGTGAAGAGACAGAGAGTAATGTGTGAAAGAGAGATAACTGAAATTTTTTACTCGGTGTATGTGTATATGTATGTATGCATGTATGTGTGTGTGTGTGTGTGTGTATGTATCTATGTATGTGTGTATGTATCTATGTGTAAGTATGTGTGTGTCTGTATGTGTGTATGTATGTATATATGGCCGATTCAGTGTAATTTTTTACTCGGTGTATGTGTATATGTATGTCTGCATGTATGTGTGTGTGTGTATGTATCGTCATAAAATCGCTTCCTCTTAGTCTCTTTCGCTCTCATTACTTCAAATGTTTCCGCAAGCCCATATGTAAAAAAATAAAAGTTTTTTACGGAAATCATCGACGGAAAGGTCTACTAGAGACGAAAGATCGCCCTACATCCTTCAAAACGTCCATGCTTCTTGCAATTCGCCAACCTGATGGCTTTTGTTTGTTTGTTTTTCCTTTTAGTTATTGTGCACCTGAGCACTGTATACAACAATTCATTATTATTGTTATTACTTCAGAACGGAATGAAGACTTTCACCTCACCACAGTTGTCAGGCAATGTATTAACTAAAGAAATTACTTCTACATAGCAGTAAAACGGATGTTGTGGGCTAAAACTTGTCACCAGAGAGATAAGAATGCCAGCCTTTGAAATGGTAGAGTGGCACCCTATCGCTGAGAATGTCCCAAATATATAAAGTGCAACAGTTTGCAAGCAGACCTTTAAGTTATCTCCCTTGAAAACAACCGCATTGAAATAAAGGGAGATAAATCGTAATTTACCGTCGGCGAAAATGTCGGTTCCAGTTTGGTACCAAAGAGTCATCTCTGTTCCACCCAAAAAGCGAGGATGTCATCTCATTCAGAACGAAGTGGAAAACTCTATGCCAGAGATCCGTAATTTAAAGCATGGCCTACTTCATATTCTGAGTAAGATTGAAATTGTTTTACATTTTTCCATTAAGTAAACCGATACATCTATCTTTATTTGGAGGTACTCGAAGAACGAATTTTTATTTACATTAATTATTTATCACACTAAGTCGTATGTGACTTTAAGAAGAAACATGCGAGTGATTTTTCCCAGTTTTGTGAACTTTGCTTTCTCAAATACTAATCCTACAATCTTTCGCCGTAGAGGTCAATTCTGCTGTGACTTTATTTCGGTGACTCAATGAATTAGAAGAGATAAGGGTTGAAATTAAAATAAATCAGTCGAAACCGGGAACTGGTTTATTTACTTTCTTAATATATCATGATATGCAGGCGATACGATGATTGAGGATTTATTTGCATGGAACGAATGTCGTCTCTCGTATATTTAATACGAGCATTAGTTTCACATTTGATTTAATCTGCGCAAAAGATCTGTTGTTCCAGGTGTATACAACGTCCCCACTTAGTTGAGAACCATATTGGGCCCTCAGAAGAGCAAGACAATTGTATGGGAGGCAGTGTAATTGTCTGGACATAGATTCTTTTCATTGTCCAGTCTATTTCTAACCACTGCTCTTGATGAGAGTGTACCAGATTTTGTATGGCAACATCCACCCTGTATTACCTGAGGCCCTCAATTCTTGGGAGAGAGAGAAAGAGAGTCCTTTACAACCGGACTAATTCTTTATTGATCCCGAAAGGTTAAAAGGCAAAGTTGACCTCTGCAGTGGTTGAACTCATAACACGAAACTCTAGAAAAGACACTGCCAGGCAAATTTATTCAGTGCTCGACGAAGAATAACACACCCAGTGTTTAGGGTTAGGGTTACCGTCGAAAACAGGTAGTGTGCGTTTTCGGTTTGAACGTGGGACTTTAACATAATTTCTAGGTAATTAAAAAATTTTAAACTTCGTATACTGGTAGAATGTGTTTATAAAACATCATTTTCTATAGGCTTTCTTGAGAAAATTCTGTAGTTTGTAACAAATTTCGTCTTTAATTTCTCGCATTTCGGCAATTTTAACCAATCACTGGCGTCTATTGAGTTAAAAAGCATTCTGTGCCGTATGAATATGTCCCTCGTTTAAGAAACACATTGGGTTTATTTACATTTGTGAAGAAAAGAAAGATACCCTTCCCCCACCACTAACCCTAACCCTGAATCTAAAACAGATTGAAATGCAATAGATCGATCCTGGGGTCATAATTATGGGTGACAATTTCATATGACACTGCTTGAGAAAATGGCAGTTTTTTCAATGTGTTTTTTAAACGAGGGACGTATTCATACAGCACAGAATGCTTTTTAACTCAATAGACGCCAGTGATTAGTTAAAATTGCCGAAATGAAAGAAATTAAAGTCGAAATATGTTACAAACTACAGAATTTTCTCAAGAAAGCCAAGAGAAAATGATGTTTTATAAGCACATTCTACCAGTATGCAAAGTTTAAAATTTTTAGTTACCTAGAAATTATGTTAAAATCTGACGTTCGAACCGAAAAGATCCAACATATTTAAAGCAGTAATTTTTCAATTGAACAGTTTGTAACTGTAGGATTTAGAGTATCTTTTGATAATTGCATTAGTGCCAAATGGTTCAATGATTTGATTTAATAAGTTTAGACTTAATGAAATCTACAAACAATTTTTGAGTTAAAATGTATAATTAACCTTGCATCTATTTTATCAATATTATCAAGATTCAAGTTTTTCTTAGACTCCATGTTTGTTTAGTTGATTATTAGAGTTACAAATCTTGATAAATTTGTTATGTTTGCAATAATTAGTGAGTGAGTGCATCTGTAATTATCACTCATTTATCTAAGTAAATTGAAAACAAAAACAAGAGAGAATTGAGAGACAATCCACAAATGTTATTCCAAAGCTTTAGGCATCTGTTATAAATTGTAGTCTCTGCTTTACCATCATTATACATGTAGCATATTAAGACTGTTCTGCAGATGGAAATGGCCCGAAATATTTGCACACTCTGTTTACTGAATAACAGAGGACAAAATATGTAGTTGTTCACACTTCTTTGATTATAACAGATTTTAATGAAAATATTAGTTAGAAAAGCCTCAGAATTAGTTATAAGGTGATGTGGTTTGTCAGCATGTGATATATTTGCTATTTTCTGTTTTAGTTAAACATACGTCTGCCAGCATTGGATTAAATGAAGTAAGTTTGTATTTTCGTATTACATATTCATTTATAACAATGACTTTCACTTTTTTCAAATATTTTTTTATTCATTTCATATGTTAATAACTAATGTATTGTCATTAGAATTGTTACCTTGGTTAACAGTGGGGACTAGTTGTGGGCAGACTGTGGCCAAGGGGTCATATGTAGCCTAGGACTTTCTGAATGGTTTGCCTAACAATAAATTACCTTCAATTTTTTTTATAGTGTGGCTCACCTGATGTTAAGTGATGTCATAATGTGGCCCTCATGGCATTGAGTCATGTCTGTTATGTGGCGCTTGCCAAAAAATACCCCTGTTTGGTGTAGACCATACTGTCTAGAATGTTCTCACATTAATGTTTCCTCTCTTCTTAACTATTTACTCTCATTGCTAATACTTTTTAGGAAGAGTAAATGTCTGCCGTTTAATACAGAAAGTTTGTTTGTTGCCAATAACTATTGTTAGATTATATAAAACTTAGATTTTATAATCTAAGTTTTGATCAAGTGAAATGTTTGGTATTAGAATTTTATTTATTTTAGCAAAAAAGATTTCATGTTTAAATTTTAAAACTTGCTAAATATTTTCTGTTTAAATTACATATTGAAATCTAGTTTATTATTATGGATTATCAGTTATTTGCTTTTTTTATCACTGAAAATTTGACTGAAGACAAGATTGTATTTTACCTGTAAATATCTGAATGAAAGTTAGAAAAAGCATCTTGTTAGAGGGAGAATATTAATTGGAGAATCACTTCTTTGGATCCCATCCGAGGCTCTGTGATGTGCTTTTACATATCACTGATGATCCAAATCCATTTAAACTTCACTGTTATATACAGTGGGAGCATTGTGTAATTTACAAATGTTTTAAAAGAAAAGAAAGAAAAAAAAAGGATATAATTTTCTTTCTTATCTTTGAAATTTGAGCCTCAAAGAGGCAATGACTAGTGACTGAGACCTTTGGCAATATGCTGTGCTTGAGAAGACCTGTCAAGCCAAGCGAAATTGTTGCAATGGCTGGTGTTGGTGTCACATAACTGGTACGCATGCCAGTGGTACATAAAAAGCACTGTTTGATTTCTTTTTGAGCGTTGGGCCCCATGGAGGCAATGACCAAGACCTTTGGCATTATGTCGTGCTTGAGAAAAAGACTCATTAAGCCAAGCAAAATCGCAGTCGTGGCAGATACCAGTGTCCTGCAAATGGCACCTGTGCCAATGGCATGTAAAAGCTCTCCTTACACTCTTGGAGTGGTTGGCGTTAGGAAGGGTATCCAGCCATAGAAAACCATGCCAAATCAAACTGGAGTCTATGCAGCCTCCCAGCTTACCAGCTGTGGTTAAACTGTCCAACCTATACCAGCATGGACAATGGACATTAAATGATGGTGATAATCATGAATCAAGAAAGGAAAAGGTAATGTTTCAGGCAATGATTGTTGTCAGAAAGAGAGAGAGGCATTTGTTTGTTTGTGGTTTTGAACTGAATCTCACTCAGCCAAAACTTTTGTTATTACATCCAAGTGAAATAATCCCTGATGCACCTTGACATGTTCTGTATTCTCTATGGAATAAAAAAGTTGGGGAGAGATGAGAGAACAACAGAGAAGTTTTGAGTAAAGGTTTTGCTGTTGTATACCTGACGAAGTCTTGTGATTAATTTAATCAGCTGATGGTCATTTTAACAGAGACAGCAGTGTGTGGTGTGTGTGTATGTTTGCTCCAGGATGGCACGACATACCTCTTACCTATTGACATGAAATTAGTTTGACTAGAAGGTTGAATTCAGTGAGAAATGGAGTATGGCTACAAAACACTCCTTTCCACCATAAAAAAAAAAAACTATTTCAGATGCACAAGCAATAAAGGGAATCTTTAAGCAGTTGCTTGACTTGCTAAAAGTAGCAGAAAATTGAAAAGAGTAATCCTGGATGTACTATGTCTGGAAAAAAACCAAAAACAGACAGGGTGGTTATGACCGGAATGCTTTTGATCATAAGGACTGACTTAGATCTAAATAACAACGGCTTTGGATATAAATAAATGAATAAAATGTTTTGGAGAAATGACTAACATGTAGAGATGTCTATGATGGAATTAGTTTTGTTTTGATATAATTGTTTATATTTTCTTGGAACTATAATTTCCCTTTTTTACCTCTTGCAGAATTGGGATTCTGATGTGCGGTAAGTTTATTTTCATGCCTTCAAATACATTTGTGTAATTTTTATATCATTGAAATCAAGTTTTATTTTCTTAAATTTGGTTGAAATTTCTTCAGATTCTGTTAGAAAAGAAAAATGGTTTTGCTCCACAATACCTAGTCTCTAGGGAATTAAGACCTTTTTACAATGGATGTTCAAGAACAATAGAATGGTAATGATAATAATAATAATAATAAAAATAATGATAAATATTGTTGTTGAGAGGGACTTACAATTTGAATTACTTAATCTGGTCTAAATTTAGAATAATTTTTAAGAATTTTCCATTCCAATTTAAGTTACTGTATCTACCGTGGCACTCTGTCGGTTACAACGACAAGGGTTCCAGTTCATCCAATCAACAGAACAGCCTGCTTGTGAAATTAACATGCAAGTTGCTGTGACACAGAGTGTGACAAGACTGGCCCTTTGAAATACAGGTACAACAGAAACAGGAAGAAAGTTGTAGCGAAAGAGTACAACACGCTTTGCTCAATAAACACTCACAATGCCCGGTCTGGGAATCGAAACTGCAAGTCAGCTGCCCTAACCACTGGGTCATTGCGCCTCCACAATGTATCTATATGTCATGGCAGTTTGCCTACCTGGAGAGGTTCTTGTGCTTTGAATATCACAGAAATGGATTAAATTTGCAGCAAATAAAGTCTGTGAATTGGATTTGATTGTTAGCTGATACCACCTTGTAAGATAGTAAGTGATGTCTTGCATCCCAGGACTCTTAGGGCCAGCTTCCCTTTGAAGGGGATGTCAGTTTGTTGCAAGTGGACAGTGTGAACACAAAGTGTTTTGTTGAAGAACACAATGCATTACTTGGTCTGGGAATTGAAACCAAGATCTTGTGGTTGTGAGTTCAGCACCCTAACCACTAGGTCACACATCCTCACAGAAAGAGAAAATCCAAATTCCTATTTGGGCCATTGTGCCTCTATGACTGCGACATTATTGTTATGCTAATATTGTTGTAGCATATTATAACAAAAGCTGAAATGTTTTGGACAAAGTTTCTCCTGAAAAGAGGAACTGGGTGATTCTTTTAGTTGTTGAGCATAAATCAGATGGAGATTTCAGAATGTGTGGAGATTATAAAGTATGTGGAGGCAAAAGATATTAAAAGGGAACATTTCAGCAGATAGAATATGTTCTGAGATGAGAGAAGTCATGATAAATATATTAGTGGGTATTTTAAGATGGATAAGTCTTCTACGTGGCATTAAAGATCCATCATTATGCTTCAGAGAGTAAATGGACATGATGATGTTGGAAACGATGTTGATAATGTTCTTACTTATAAAGATTACACACACACACACACAGATATAGGTGCTAAAGCTGTTGAAAGTCTTCATATTAATGTAAATAATTGGAATTATTCAGCATGGTAATCAATTGATCCCTGTTTGTGTAGAGGCTGTGGCTAAGAAGTACTTAGAAGCTGTTCTTGGACTTATTCACTTCTTTGGAGACATTACTGACCAGTTATTCCTGTTGACAAAGATTTAGAATCGGCCAAATTAGTTGGATAGGCCTTCTTGCAGTATTTGTTCTGATTGTTTGTATTCTGGGTGTGGTAATGTCTGCAAAGACACTGATGGCAAGAGAAAGTCTACTGTTGAAGTGGTGTAGATGGGGTGGAGGCTGGCAGCATGCATCAAGAAGTGGAAGTCTGTGTATACAGAGACAGACACATGATTAGTGTTACCTCCTCCCCCACATTGCCATAAAAGTGTTGTCCCATTTTCACAAAGAGTAAACTAAAAGCAAAAAAATATTCTACCCAAAACCTTCAGTCCAGATTCCTGATGTCAACAAAGAAGTTGCCTTCATTGATGCATATGAAATATAAACAAGAAGAAAGCCTTGCCTCTTGTTTTTAGAATCGGTACAACATATCCCTGCATAACTTAAGAGGGAACCAAAAGGTTTGGCAACAGGAAAAGCATCCAGTCATGAAATATTGCTGAGGAAAATTAATGTGGTTTGAGTTCATAAGAGTTTTCTGCGTCTTCAGGGCACTGCAGGATTTTTGTATAGAGGCAGTTCCATTGCTGTTTGGTGAATTAAATGTTGTTGTATTGAGGTTTCAGAAGTTGGAGACATGATAAAAAGATAAACCTTTTTTCTTTTTTTTTTTCATTGTATAGAGTTGATATGGAAATGTTCTTGAACCGTGCTATACCTGAGGTGAGTTTGATTTTATGGTTGTTTTATTTCTTTGCAATTAAGAGTTCTGTAATGTTATAAAGAATTGTAGGAAAATGGGAAGTTTCTTTGTTTTTGTGGCTGTTCTTGCTGATATTAACAAACCGTCCAAATACTATTGCCTCAATGCCAAACGCTTATTGCATAAAAGATGAGACAAACTAATAAAGTTGAACTTTTGGTGAGTCAAAATATATTTGTGACTGAGTTTAGCTTCTAAAGGCAAATTCACTGCAGTTACTGAGGAGAAAATATTGTCTCTTATCTTAAAAGGTGTAAAAACAACCTTCCCTGTGGTTCCATCTAATGGATTCCCAGATGAGTGTTTCTGGCTTTTAAGCTTGGCTGAAAGTGGAAGAGAAATAAATTTCTTCGTGGATAAAATGCATCTCTTGTTGGCAACATTAGCAGGAAGTTTGGTACATATTTATGATCACTAGGCACCTGAGGCAATAAAAGATTAAATATGCTTCTCAAAGAAAGAATGTAATACTTGTATGGAGCTAATAGCCACAAATCAATCATTCAATACTTTGTCTGTTCAACTGTTTTACCTTAACACCATTGACTAAAGACATTTTCTGTTGATGTAATATTGTTTGTGTACATTGTATCCATTTACCAATTTATGGTTTATTTATTTATTTTTAAATTCTATTTTTTGATTCTAGAATATTCCATATAAACACTCATGTGAAGGACCTGATGACATGGTAAATAATTTCATATAACGTTTTCTTTTGAAGTATGGGTTGGGTTTATGGTTTCAGTACCACAGACCAGCACTTTGGCATCTCCCTTCTAGAACCTCATCTGCATAAATCTATGTGTGTGTTTCTATGTTCCATAACTTAACAGTTTGATAAACAAAGATAAAATAAGTACCAAACTGGAATCGTTGTGGTCAATGAAAACCCTTGAAAGCTGTGCTCCAATATGGCCACAGTGTAATGAGTGAAAAACAGCAAGGAAAACAGTTCTCTGTTTTCCTTGCTGGCATGGGTTGGACTGTTTGATAGGATCTCTGTAGCTGCAGGGCTGTGCTGAACTCAAATGTCACTTTTGGCATGGTTTCTGCAGCTGGATGCCCTTCCTAATACCAACCACTTTACAGTGTTTACTGAGAACTTTTTTATGCCATTGGCATCGGTGAGGTTGCCAAAGTTGCAAGAGAAGAAATAATAAAAAAAAAAAAGGAAAAAGTCCTTTATCAAAATCTCTTTCTTTGCTTACAGAGATGAGATTATTGCAGAAGAATTGTTGCAGCATCATGTTTTCATAGTTTGGACATTGTTGTTGTTCTTGTTGTTGCTGACCTTTGAAATCTGAAATGGGAATGGTATTTGGCTTCATGGTTCACAGAAGCAAACAAAGAAATATGTCTTCCAACAGAATTATCCAATAAATAGTTGTAGAATATTGAAATGATGTAAAAAAGAATGAATTCCATTTGAAAATACTGAATAGGACAAGCAAAGGATTTCATTAGATTAACCGCCCCCCCCCACCACATACACACAAAGAATACTGACCACTTTAATAGTGATTTAAAGATAAAACATAGTAGGGTGACCATTCTTTATTGTCTTGGAGCTGCATGGAAACATACAAATGAATTATTCCCAAAACACTTGATTGAAAGGATTGTGTTGCTTCATTGCAAAGTAAATTTGATGATGATGTTCTTGTTTAGCTCCAGGTTAAATCTTGTTGAATAGGTTTATGATCAAGGACATTCCAACACTGCAACCATCCCATATTTTATATAGCCACAACTCCACTAACCAACAGTTGTTGTTTCTTTTGAGACTGTATGCTATTATTCGAGGGAGATTTGTCTGCTATTACTAGCAGGTTGACCAACTAATTAGTGACTTTCATATAGTCTTGAAGATTTGATTCAAATCAGTGAGGGTGACTCTTCCAGAGATACAGTGCTGCCCTGATAACAAGATAGAATCCGTCTGACCTTCACCATTTAAACTACCCACAGTCAACTCTGACAACTGTGATTCCCGTTTGTTATTTCTGTTTAACACAGATTTCACATTTTACTCTTTTAAATCTATTTATTTGATTCTTGTTAGTTCTGTAACTTTCTTCTAGACATGAAATGCACAGGAATTGTTGAAACAAATAACTTTTTATTTACTGTTTCTCGCTAATGTCCGTTTTCCATACTGGCATGGGTTGGATGGTTTGACCGAGGGCTGGCAAAGCAGAAGGCTGCACCAGGCTCCAATCTAATCTGGCAAAGTTTCTACAGCTGGATGCCATTCCTAACGACAACCACTCCAAGAGTATAGTAGGTGCTTTTTACATGTCACTGGCACGAGGGCCAGTCTGGCGGCACTGGAAATGACCTCACTTGAATGGTGCTTTTTATGTGCCACCGGCACAGGAACAAGTCAAGCGGCACTGGCAATAACTAGGCGCGAATGGTGCTTTTTATGTGCCTATCAGGTGGTACTGTCATTGGCCATGACAATGACTTCACTTGACTCTACAGATCTTTGCAAGTGCAGTTTATTGCCCAATGATTGAAGGGTACTCTTAAATGGGCCGGTTATGCTGGACTGGCATAGGCCACAGTTACAGTCTCACTTGGCTTGTTGGGTCTTCTCAAGCACAGCATATCTGCAAAGGTCTTGGTCACTTGTCATTGCCTCAAAGAAGCCCAATGTTCGAAGGTCGTGCTTCACCACCTCATCCCATGTCTTCCTGAGTCTACCTCTTCCGCAGGTTCCCTCTACTGCTAGGGTGTGACACTTTTCTACACAGCTATCCTCTTCCATATGCAACACATGACCATACCAGCACAGTCGTCTCTCTTGCACACCACATCTAATGCTTCTTATGTCCAACCTGTCTCTCAGGGCACTTACACTCTCTTGTGTATGCACACTGACATATTACACATCCAGTGGAGCATACTGGATTCATTCCTTGCAAGCTTGCACATGTCCTCATCAGTCACAGCCCATGTTTCATGGCTGTTTGCACACATGCATCATACAGTCTACCTTTCACTCTGAGTGAGAGGCCCTTTGTCACCAGCAGAGGTAGGAGCTCCCTGAACTTTACCCAGGCTATTCTTATTCTAGCAGCTACACTCTCATAGCATCCAGCCCTGCTACTGACTTGGTCACCTAGGTAACGGAAGCCATCAACTACTTCTAGTTTTTCCTCCTGGCATTTGATGGACATTTTTTTTCTGCACATTTTCAGTGTTTATTGCCCCTGTGCATTTGCCACCCACAAAATCTATCTTCCCAGTTAGCCTTCCCTTGATATTGCTGCACCTTTTATGTGTCCATAGCATATGCAAAATCAGAATTGGAACTAGAGGCTTCTATGTTTGAAAATATAACTTGTTATTATGTGTATGTCTTGTGTGTGTGTGTTTTTACAAATAGACATTAAATGATGATGATGGTGACATACATACCGATACCTACAAATTCTTGTCTTTCGTCAACAGCCTGCTCATATCAAAGCAGCATTTATCGGCAGTAATCTCTCTATACCTGTAACTGAAGGCAAGCTTAACCTTGGAACTTGGCAAGGATTATGGTTGTTTGAACATCGAGACCATGCAAGTAAGTGACTATCTCTGTTCTATTTTGTTATGTTACATTATTTGATGTAGACTTCACCAACATCGTTCAGCTGATCTTTCTGATTCATTGATCATATCAACTAAGCAAAGCATTATACCCTCAGTTTGAAAATAAAAATGTAAAATGAAGAAAGGACATTGCTTTACGTGAGTAAGGACGATTAAAGAGTAGAAGGGGACTTGAGGAGGGATAAAACTGTAATTTGAATAATAATATATTAGTAGAGGCAGGGGTTTTAGTGCCTGCTGGTAGATAAAGAATGGCTTTCAGAATAAACTTCTGTTGTTCATGATTAAAACAGCTATAAGTTATGAGGACAGGAACAATAAACACTGGAAATGTGCAGAGAACAACTTCTGTCATATTCCAGGGAGAAAAACTAGAAGCAGTTGATAGCTTCCATTACCTAAGTAACCAAGTCAGTAGCAGGGGTGGATGCTCTGAAAGTGTAAATGTTAGAATAAGAATAATCTGGGCAAAGTTCAGAGAGCTCCTATCACTACTGGTGACAAAGGGCCTCTCGCTCAGAGTAAAAGGTAGACAGTATGACGCATGTGTACGAACAGCCATGCTACATTGCAGTGAAAAATGGGCCGTGACTGCTGAGGACATTAGTAGGCTCGCAAGGAATGAAGCCAGTATGCTCTGATGGATGTGTAATATCAGTGTGTATACACAACAGAGTAAGTACCTTGAGAGAAAAGTTGGATTTAAGAAGCATCAAATGTGGTGTACAAGAGAGACGACTGTGCTGGTATGGTCATGTGTTGCGAATGAATGAGGACAGCTGTGTGAAGAAGTGTCACACCCTAGCAGTTGAGAAAACCTGTGGAAGAAGTAGACCCAGGAAGACCTGGGATGAGGTGGTGAAGCATGACCTTCAAACATTGGGCCTTACTGAAGCAATGACTTGTGACCGGGACCTTTGGAAATATGCTGTGCTTGAGAAGACCCAACAAGCCAAGTGAGACCATAGCTCATGGCCTATGCCAGTGGGTGTAACCAGCCCATTTATGAATACCCCTCATTCATTGGACAATAAACCTTGCTTGTGAAGACATTGAGGCAAGTGAAATCAAAATCAAAATTGCTGATGGCAGTACCGCCTGATTGGCACTCATGCCAGTGGAACATTAAAAGTACATCCGAATGTGGGGTATAACCAGCCCACTTATGAGTACCACTCATTCATTGGACAATGAACTTTGCTTGCAAAGACCTATTGAGGCAAGTGTAAACAAATCAAAATTGCTGACAAGTCTTTCTGTTATTTCATTTATTGCTTTTATCAAATAACCAAGTTAAGAGAAAGGTAGACAAACAGATAGAAAGATGGATGGATGGAGAGGTAATCAGACAGACAGACAGATACATAGATAGACAGGCAGCAGACAGATAGACACACACACACACACATATATATATATATATGTGTGTGTGTGTGTGTGGCACGTAAAAAGCACCATCCGATCGTGGCCGTTGCCAGCCTCACCTGGCCTCCATGCTGGTGGCACGTAAAAAGCACCCACTACACTCATGGAGTGGTTGGCGTTAGGAAGGGCATCCAGCTGTAGAAACATTGCCAGATCAGACTGGGCCTGGTGCAGCCTTCTGGCTTCCCAGACCGCAGTTGAACCGTCCAACCCATGCTAGCATGGAAAGCAAACGCTAAACGATGATGATATATATATATATATATATCACTGATGAAGGAAATCAGTTTGATTCGGGGGAAAAAATTTTCAGTTAGCTTGCTTTCCTCATTTCAATACACTGTGTAACTATAGTGAAAAATATTGTGTGTGGTTAGACGATCCAAGGTTTATTTTTCAGCATAACGGCATAGAAAATTTGTTTTTTGCCCTTTTTTACAGTTAAATATATACACACGAAAGGCTTCTTTCAGTTTTGGTCTCCAAAATCCACTTACAAGACTTTGGTTGGAATGACAGCTGGTCTTTAAGAATATTTAAAAAAATTTTCTGAAGATGATAGAAAAAAAAAAAAGTACAAAGTTTTACTTTCATCTTAATCAGTTTTGAACCTTGGTCAGGATGTCTTGCAGTTCCTTGTCTGTGCACAACTTTAACCACTAGCCTACTAGGTCCTCTTTTAAGGCATCTGTCAAAAATAAGATGAATTAGGGTTAGGGTTTAAATATCTTATTTTTAAATTGATGGTTGTGTGGGTAAATGCCCTGTAAGTAATCATGATAGGTGGGTAGAGGTTTCAACTAGTCCTATAAATATGCTGGTTTAACATTTAAAAAAAAATTATCTAGACATAAAAAAAAGGAAAAGACATACAATTTTCATTTCCACTCTGCCCAGTATTAGACAATGGACAAAATCTTCCATCTAAGCTGTTGTTCTGCCTCACCATGCCATTAAACACTAATTTACTGGGTTCCCCACTTCCAGGTTCAGTGAAAAATGAGATATTTAAATCCATTACAGCATCAGATCATTAATAAGACTAGATTCAAATATTCCACTCTTAAGCTTGTCCTTGTCGCTGCTGAGATGGCCCCTGCTGGACAAAGGTGTTGATAATTAACATCAATAATATTGTAAGATGATATAGGTTTCAATCTCTACTTAGTACTACTATTAAAGTGGGTTTTTTAAAAAATTCTTGTTGATTAAACAAAAAAAAAAAAGAATTTAGATGAAAAATTTTACTCACACCTCTGATCTGTCTTTAACCCAATATCAGATTACGCAGGTTGTCCTATCACACTGTTTATCTATCTGCACCCTTACTCACAAGTCCATTAATTTCTGTGGAAAATGAGATACTTAAATCTATGAAGATAGAGGTTTCAATCTCTATGTGCAGCTGTTATTAGGGTTTTTTTTTTTAATATCCTTGATGAAACCAACAAAAAAAAAAAAAATTAACCTACACCCTGATCTGACCTGAACCCCAGGTCATGAATCTCACTTCACACTGTTCATCTACACACTCCTTTACTCATGACTCTATTGCCCATCCCCCCGTTAATTGCTATAAAAAATGAGATACTTAAATCTATAAGTGTCTGGTCAAAAATAAAAATAGATTTAAATATCTCATTTTTAAGCTGCTTTTACAGCTGTTGCTTTGATGGCCTAATAGGTAAAAAGGTTGATAATTTAATTAATAATCTAGTATGAAGATAGAGGTTTCAATCTCTATCTGCAGCTATTTTTTTTTAACATCCTTGATGAAACAAACAAATAAAAAATAAAGAATCTTACCTACATCCTGATCAGTCTTGAACTCCCAGGACAAGATTGTTCAGAATCTCCCCACACACGGTCCTTCTACCCACACCTTTACTCATGAGTCTATCGCCCCCCCCCTCCACTAATTTCTGTCAAAAACGAGATACTTAAATCTATAACAGCATACTCCTTGTTGAGAAATGGGTGGATAAGGTCATAGAGGTTGTCAGGGTATGCAATAGAGTGCTTAAGCTCAGGCTAGTCCTGCAGAACAGCACAGCTACAATTGTCTTTGCCTATGCCCCACAAGTGGGACTACCAAATGACGAGAAGGACCATTTTTATGAAATCCTTCTAAAGGCTACCTCAAAGATCTTTGCGGCTGGAGATTTTAATGGGCATGTTGGGCGGGAATCTGGTATCTTCACTGGTGTACATGGGGGCCATGGTATTGGTTCCCGAAACAATGAGGAAACTAGGCTACTGGAGTTCTGTGATGCATGTAACCTTTTAATCTGCAACACTAAGTTCAGGAAGCCAGACAGCCACCTGATAACATATCAATCAGGTGATTCTGCTAGCCAGATTGATTTCATCCTCACCAGACAGCGGGATACAGGGTTGCTCTTAAATACAAAGACCCTCCCAAGTGAGGAATGCACTCCCCAGCATAGACTAGTCATTAGTGACTTTCGACTCGAGACCAGAAGGATGCCAAGAAGCAGATCAATCCAGAGAACGATTTGGAAACTAAAGAACCCTTCACATAGTCAAAGATTTATGGACATCCTCATCAAGAAATTTGATGAGAGAGAGGAGGAGCTACAGTCCTCGGACATAGAAAGTAGCTGGAAATTCCTATGGGACAGCTTACTGAGTGCTACAGACTAAGTCTGCAGATGGTGCAAAGTCCCTTACAGACCTAGAGTAATGTGGTAGTGGAATAATACACTAGACAAAGCCATCAGAGCAAAGAAACAGGCCTGGAAAGCCTGGAAGGGTGGAGGTAGCAGGGAACTGTACCAGATAGCCAAAAGGGAGGCTGGGTGACAGGTATACATAGCCAAGGGCGAAGCAGAAAAGAAGTTTGCCAATGTCCAGCAATGTGAGGACCAAAGAACTGAAGTATTTCGGATTGCAAGACAGTGTGTGAGAGACAATTGTGATGTCACAGGAGAGAAATGTGTCCACACAGATGATGGTGCACTTGCTTTTAATGATTCAGAAAAGAGGCTTGGAGAAGCCATTATGAAAGGCTGCTGAACATGGAGAATGAATGGGAGGAGGAGAGCCTGCCAAATGTTGATCCAGTAGAGGGACCAGCTATCCGAATAGACAGCACCCTCGTAGATGAAGTAATTAAGGGTATGAAGCCAGGAAAAGCCCCTGGTCCATCAGGAATCACCGCTGAGATGCTTAAAACATCTGGTGGTGTGGGTTATGTTGATGCAGTGAACTGAATCTTCTTTTGTTTCCAAAGATCATGCAACATATCAAGACAATTTTTTGCAGGGAATTTCAACTAAATAACATTTTGAGCAAAGCCATTGGCTTACAAACCAGCAAACGAACATGCATGGACTTGAGAAATACATACACACACTTTCATTCAACATCCCTGTTTAATGCTGGCATGAATTGAAGAGTTTGACAGGATCCTATAGATCTAAAGACTGCATCAAGCTCAAAATATCTGCTTTGGTATGGTTTCTATGGTTGGATGCCCTTCCTAATTCCAACCACTTTACAGAATGTACTGGGTGCTTTTTCTGCGTAATGAGTTTCTTTCAGTTTCCTTCTGTTAAAATCCACACATCAGCTTTTGGTCAGCCCTTAGCTATAGTAGAAGGTATTAGTTCACGGTGCTGTGCAGTGGGACTGAACCTGAAACCACATTGCTATGCCTATTTATCTCACAGACTTCTGCTATAAATGGTCAATTACTTGACAGAAAGGAAAAAGGCAAACTGTGCCATTGAAGGCAGCAGAATATCTCTAATTAGTAGAACCTGTGGAAATTCTTCCACAGTTCATTTCTGTTGTCCAGTCTCGGGCCCTAAACATCCTTCCCACTTGATAATAATATCCTGTCATTTTGATTAATTTCTTGAAAATCTTGTCTGTTCTCTTTGATCCTGTTTCCTCTTCCAACCTGTTTTCTCATTCTTGTTTGTATGAAATATTCTTAACCTGTCATCATCCTTCATTTCTTGATTAAGAATTCTCATTAGTTTCCAATTAGCTTCACCTTCATCATTATAGTTCCATTTTCGCATTATTTCCTTTCCTTTTTGAATTAATGCTTCTCATCATTCCTGATTCTCCTCTCTTTATTCCTAATTCTTACTTCTTCTCCTCTCTGTCCCTTTTCCAAATGTGCCTCTTTTCATTCTATTCTTTCTCTCATGCACAATGATCACTGTCTGCCACAACAAGCCAAACTCCATCTTGGAGAGAATTTAAGAAGTATTTGATATTATAGACCATTTATCCAGGATATACTGGATCATATCTCTTACAAAGAGAGATATTGAACATATTGTTATAGAGTTGGAAAAACTAGAAAGTAACTGCTTAGCACATTTTACAAAGGAAGTGAGGAACATGCTTATTTATAGACAATAGAAGAGATAGGGAGCTAGATGTTCAATTTTCATGGAAATGACTTGTTAAAACTCATGGTAAATCACCAAACAAATGTTATACACAGCTAATGGAATATTCTCCCTCTCTTTCTAACATACACACAGAATTATTGTCTGTATATCTACCAATAATATTTGTGATTGTATGTGTGTACTTGCCAGCAGCATATATCTGTCTTTCTTACACAATTTTACATTCCCTTTACACAGTATGATGGATTTTTCACACAACAGGAAATCTATCATATTAGCTCTTTAATATAATATCTGTTTCACTGGGATCACGTTATGCTGTGATTTGATTTCTAAAAAGCAGAATGAATTACTTTCAGTACTTTCTTGTATAATTTGTCAAGAGATTTGATTATTGTAATTATGCAGAGTCACTCTTGGGAATTATTAAACATATGTGCCATTGATAATTACTGTCCTATCAAAGACCTCATTCATAGTCAGCCAACAAATAATTTCGATGCTATAAAAAGTGGATTAACAATGATAAATACATTTACTAAATTAAAAAATGACTTTACCAAATGCAGTCTTCCTCATATATATCTTTTTGTTAATTTTCATTTCTTGTTCTATTCACAGGTTCAAGAAGTCTCGTATTAACATTACAAGGTATTCCAAAATCATGAACAAAAATCTCAGACATTTCACCCAGGAATTAAACACTCTTCAAAATTGGTGCCCACTTGTTTTCTTGTTTGTAAGATTTTGTAAAGACTATTAAACTTTAACCAATATAATTCTCATTTTTTTTTTGTTAAATCTTATTAATCTACCAGCAACAAATTTGTAATGTTTCTTCTTTCAACTTGATAAAGAGCTTTGGTTTATTTTATCTTGCACAATAGTTGGACAATGTCTAGTCCTCTCTTCATGTGAGCACACACACAGACACATATATATATCTGTGTGTATATATATATATATATATATATATATATATTTAAATATCGATATTATCAAGTGGCCAGCATGGGAAAAAATACCGTACAAAGGTAATAATTTTTTTACAACTAAAAATAATGGTGTCTGAGAGACACCACCATGCCGAAATAGCAGTCAAAACCCTGACTTTAAAAACCACGTTAAATGTTCATATCATACCATGAGATTAGACAGAGGGACAAAATAGACTAGCAAAAAATATTATTGAATAATTCAATCTCATGCCTTATCTCATGGTATGATATGAACATTTAACGTGGTTTTTAAAGTCAGGGTCTTGACTGCTATTTCGGCATGGTGGTGTCTCTCAGACACCATTATTTTTAGTTATATATATATATGTGTGTGTGTGTGTGTGTGTGTGTGTATATACATAGGTATACGTATGTATATATATATATATATATATGCATATATATATATATGCATATATATATATATATATGCATATATATAAATATATATATATATGCATATACATAAACGCATATATATATGTGTATATATATATATATATATATATGCATATATGTGTATATATATATATATGCATATACATGTATATACATATACGCATATATGTGTATGTATATATATATGCATATACATGTATATACATATATATGTATATATATATATATATGCATATACATGTATATATATATATATATATACACACACACTACTACTCAACACACGCTGGCACGCTACATACGCCCCCACCCCTTCCCCTCCCTCCCTTCCTCCTTCCTTCTTTTTCTTACTACTGACCTTGTCTGCCAAGCTGACCACTAGTCTCGCCCTACCTCACACGCCTACACACAGACGCACACACTAACACACACATATATTTTTTTGTTTTTTCATCTCGCCTCACACACACACATACGCACACGCACACATTCACACATACACACACATCTGTTGCGTTACCAACCTTATCTCCACTCTTTTGCCTTTAAAAACCCACTTTGCTCTGTTATCGTAAACTTCCGCCTTTCACCATGTGCAACTCGTAAACACCAGTCGTCTTTTTTCTCTTTCCCTGTTGCCCGCTCTGGGATCTTTCTTTCCTCTCTCTTCCTTCTTTATGTTTCCGACGAAGAGCTCCGCTCGAAACGTCATACCTCCCTGCTTCCATTTCCTGAGCGCCTATTAATAATAATACTGTAATTGTTCCATTGTTGTTGTTTTTTTGTTTCCCGTTTGGATTAAAATTATATATATATATATATATGCATATACATGTATATATATATACATGTATATACATATATGCATATATATGTATATACATGTATATACATATATGCATATATATATATATATACATGTATATACATATATGCATATATATATATATATACGGCCCCGACCTGGGACGTAGTCAGTCCTGTGCATACCTTCCTTCTTGTGACACTTATGAAGACCTGTTGAGGCAAGTGAAAATCAAATCAAATCAAAACAAATCAAAATAGATGAACATCAGTGGAATTGTATTCTTTGTGGTACCAGTGCCGGTGGCACACAAGAAAACCACCCAAACGTGGCCGTAACCAGTACCGCATCGACTGGCCTCCGTGCTGTGGGCACAACAAACACCATCCGATCGTGGCCGTTCGCCAGCCTCATCTGGCACCTGTGCCGGTGGCACATAAAGACACCATCCGAAGACCCGGCGACGTAGTCAGTCCACCTGTGCATACCTTCCCTCAGTACCGCATCGACTGGCCTCCGTGCTGTGGGCACAACAAACACCATCCGATCGTGGCCGTTCGCCAGCCTCATCTGGCACCTGTGCCGGTGGCACATAAAGACACCATCCGAAGACCCGGCGACGTAGTCAGTCCACCTGTGCATACCTTCCCTCTTATGACACTTGTGAAGACCTGTTGAGGCAAGTGTGTGACACTTGTGAAGACCTGTTGAGGCAAGTGAAAATCAAACCAAATCAAAATAGATGAATATCAATGGAATTTGTATCTTTGTGGTTCCAGTACCGGTGGCACACAAGAAAACCATCCGAAGTGGCCGTAGCTGGTACCGCATCGACTGGCCTCCGTGCTGTGGGCACAACAAACACCATCTGATCGTGGCCGTTCGCCAGCCTCACCTGGCACCTGTGTCGGTGGCACATAAAAACACCATCCAAAGACCCGGCGACGTAGTCAGTCCACCTGTGCATACCTTCCCTCTTATGACACTTGTGAAGACCTGTTGAGGCAGAGGCAAGTGTGTGACACTTTGTGAAGACCTGTTGAGGCAGAGGCAAGTGTGTGACACTTGTGGAGACCTGTTGAGGCAAGTGTGTGACACGCGTGACACTTGTGAAGACCTGTTGAGGCAAGTGAAAATCAAACCAAATCAAAATAGATGAACATCAATGGAATTTGTATCTTTGTGGTTCCAGTACCGGTGGCACACAAGAAAACCATCCGATCGTGGCCGTTCGCCAGCCACATCTGGCACCTGTGTCGGTGGCACATAAAGACACCATCCGAAGACCGGCGACGTAGACAGTCCACCTGTGCATACCTTCCTTCTTGTGACACTTGTGAAGACCTGTTGAGGCAAGTGAAAATCAAATCAAATCAAAACAAATCAAAATAGATGAGCATAAATGGAATTTGTATCTTTGTGGTACCAGTGCCGGTGGCACACAAGAAAATCATCCGAACGTGGCCGTAGCCAGTACCGCATAGACTGGCCTCCGTGCTTTGGGGACGTAACAAACACCATCCGATCGTGGCCGTCCGCCAGCCTCATCTGGCACCTGTGTCGGTGGCACATAAAAACACCATCCGAGCGTGGCCGTCTGCCAGCCTCGTCTGGCACCTGCCAGCCTCATCTGGCACCTGTGTCGGTGGCACATAAAAACACCATCCGAGCGTGGCCGTCTGCCAGCCTCGTCTGGCACCTGTGTCGGTGGCACATAAAAACACCATCCGAGCGTGGCCGTCTGCCAGCCTCGTCTGGCACCTGTGTCGGTGCACATAAAAACACCATCCGAGCGTGGCCGTTCGCCAGCCTCGTCTGGCACCTGTGTCGGTGGCACATAAAATCACCCACTACACTCTCGGAGTGGTTGGCGTTAGGAAGGGCATCCAGCTGTAGAAACACTGCCAGATCTGACTGGCCTGGTGCAGCCTTCGGGCTCCCCAGACCCCAGTTGAACCGTCCAACCCATGCTAGCATGGAAAACGGACGCTAAATGATGATGATGATGATGATGATGTATATACATATATGCATATATATATATATATACATGTATATACATATATGCATATATATATATATATACATGTATATACATATATGCATATATATATGCATATCTATATACATATATGCATATATATATATATATATGCATATCTAAATATGTATATATATATATATATATATATATATATAACGGGAAGCTTTATGAAAATAAACAAAGACGAAGGCAGGTGGAGTACAAACAAACAATTGTATTAGTATGGCGCTCAGGAATATAAATAAAACAAGTCTTTTACGTTTCGAGCCTACGCTCTTCAACAGAAAGATACATAGAAAAGAAACAATGCGTGCAGAAGCTAGCGATTCAACATGGCGATCTGATTCCAGCCAGAAGTCAGAGATCAAACGTGAGACGCAAGAGCGAAAATAGGGGAGATAACAGGGTCAAATGACTTCGCCCCAACATAAGGGTGCGTGTGTGTATGAGAGAGTATGTAGTGCGTATGAAAGGTCTGGACGTGTGTATGTATGTATGATGTGATGTGTAATGTCGTATGGTGTAGTGTAGAGAGAAAAGAGTGAGGGCGCGTGGCTTAGTGGTTAGGGCATTCGGCTCATGATCGTAAGGTTGTGAGTTCGATTCCCGGCGACGCGTTGTGTCCTTGAGCAAGACACTTTATTTCACGTTGCTCCAGTCCACTCAGCTGGCAAAAATGAGTTGTACTTGTATTTCAAAGGGTCAGCCTTGTCACTCTCTGTGTCACGCTGATTATCCCCGAGAACTACGTTAAGGGTACACGTGTCTGTGGAATGCTCAGCCATTTGCACGTTAATTTCACGAGCAAGCTGTTCCGTTGATCGTATCAGCTGGGACCCTCGTCGTCGTAACCGGCGGAGTCTTTTAAAGAAGAGAGAAAAGAGGGGAGGGAGAAGAGGAAAGGTGAGAGGGAGAGAAGAAGAGGAGGGGGTGGGAGAGGAGGATAGGGGAAGGGGAGTGAGGGAGCAGAGAGAAGGGGAAGAGGGAAGAAAAAAGAGGAAGGAAAGAGAGTAGGGGTGAAAAGATGAAGGACTGAAGAGAAGTAGGAGTCGGGGGGGAGGTTAGATGAGGAGGGGGGAGAGTTGAGACCAATGCATATTACCTCAATACATGACTAATATAGGCACAATGAGATACCTTTATCTACAGACTGAAACAGCTGTAAGATCCATTTTATATGTATTATTTTTATGGTATTATCTTACTTATGTATATTGTTTTATTCTGTTGGATTTGGATGTTCCTATTTAATTAGTTGATAAATTATACGAATTGGTATTATATGAGTGTATGTCATCATCATCATCGTTTAGCGTCCGTTTTCCATGCTAGCATATATATGTATATATATAATATATATATATATATACATATATATATATACATGCATATACGTGTATATGCATATGTATATACATATATATATATACACGCTTGCATATCTATATGCACAAATTTTGCAAAAGCTATGAATGTACAAGAGATGTGATGGAACGATAGGTGGGCGAATGGAGAAGGCAAACCTTGCAAGTAGCCAATGGAGAAGGGTAATAAGCACTAAGAGCTTATGGGAAATAGATTTTCTCAAATGCCTGCAACAGTCCTTAGAATCAGTTGACAGTTTAAGCGACATATATACATGTATGTGTATGGTCGCAATCCTAAGGATAACAAAGTGATTAAATAAATATATTTACCTCTTGCAACTTCTGATGTTTTATGGTTTGTATATTCCTCTTGAAATAATTTCATTGATCAGATCATCTGCTTTTCAGCTGCATGGCTTCTCTGCGTTATATGCCTCTGTATTGGATGACTATGTGGTCTGATAGCCAGGTTCACTAGAAGAGCTTTACATGATAGCCACATGAATCTATATATTACAATAAACTTTATGTATATATATATGTGTGTATATATATATTCTTCTTGGCTTTACAGAGATTAAGAAGGAGCTGGTCCTCATTGACTGCAGGTATACTCATGGCTGCTGCCAAGGCCAATGAAGGACAGATATGCACAACTGCAGTGGCTACAGTTGAAGGTCTGGTCAGCATTCGATGATGCGGTGTAGTAGTTCTTCCTCCTGTGCATTTGAGAGTGGCCCTGCATGGAGGAGACAGCATGATTGATGGTGAGTTGCTAGGTATCACAGTCCTTGGCTGGGGTGGGCCACTAGTGATGGTTGATATGACAGGCACCAAGGGATTTTTTCACATATTTCTTTGGTGCCCGTCTGTTGTGATAGTTGGTGGAGAGTTCATTGTACAGCATGAACCTGGGTAGGTGCTGATGACTTCATCTTGGAGATATGGCCAACTAGCAGAGCTGGGACTTCAGCAGCATGGCCTCTGCCTGTTTAGGGACTTCAACATTGGTGATTAGGTCACTCCAGTTGATGGGTTGGAGGCAGCACTGGTGGAAGCGTTCAGAGTTGTAGATGGTGGCAATAAGTAACCTATGACTCTGAGCCATATAGGAGGGTGGTTAAGGGCTAAGGCTCCCTACATGCTGATCTTGGTACTCTTTCTTGGGTGTTTGTTGTTCCACATGCATTTGTACAGTCTGCCAAATGCACTATTCACCTTTGCCACTCTGTTTCTGATTTCCCCGTTGATGGTGCACCTCAGGGAGGTGAACCAATGGACTGTTTACAATATAGTCTCACCAATGGTGATGTGGGGAAGGTCGTATTCTTTCTGGGATACAGGCTAGTGGAGTACCTCCATCTTCATTAAGCTGACTCCTAGCCCAAAGAGCCAGGCAGCCTCCGCAAAGCAGGAAGTGATGTGCTACAAGGGTGTTTCTGGGTAGGCAACAGGGGCAGCATTGTTGGGAAAGAGGGGTCTCAGATCACTTGCTCCAGGGCTTTCATGCAGGTCTGTAGTCATCAGAGTTAAACAAGTTGCCACAAAGACAGTATCTGATGTAGACTTCACTCTCATCAGCAACATCTTCTGTGTCCTGCTCAAGCATCATGCTCAAGAAAATGTCGGTGCTTGGACATGTATATTTATATAGACACACACACTTGCCAAGTGCATATCTATTTCCTGTCTTTGGTTCTCTCCCTATCACACATCCCCCCATCATTCACCCTCTCTTCACTCACACTTCCATCTACTTACTGTATTTTCTGTCGGTGTAAATATGGAATATAGCATTTGATATACCATCATTCCTTCTGCACTGCCAGTCATTACTGACTCTCCCTCTACTCCTCACTTTCTACATTCTCACTCTTATCACTTTCTCTTCTTTTCATCTTTATAGACATGTTACCTTTAGTAAATAAACACATCACACAGTTGTCACTTTTCATCTCTAAAAACAAAATACACATCAATAAATACAAAATACCTTTTAATAAATTATAAAAAAAAAGTTGTAAAAATATACAGGGCAAAGTCATAGCTTCACCCACCCCCAAAAAAAGTCATATGAACATTATTGTTCTTTGATAGTTCAAGATAATGTTTCTGATGACAAACTTGGAATATTGCAGTCCTCCAACTTCACACTTGATAGCAAGTTTTCATTTAACAAAAGCAGGGTATCGACGCTAATCAAGAACAACTGATGGCAGGGAAGCATGGAAAATCTCTCTCTAGAAGAGCAAACAGCCATTTTATACATCAAATTTTAATCTTTCTAGCTTCAATTTAACTTTTGAAACTTCCTCAGTCAGATTTTCACCTAAAGGACTCCTGAAAGTTGAGAGAAAAATAAACATCAACAAAAGTGATTATAAAACTATGTGTAGTAATAATACTTAAAATCAATTTGTTATATTTCTTAAACAAAGGGTGCAGATAGGGAAAAGGATGAATCTGTCTCTCTTAGCAAACTGAGTGGCCATTTGCAGTGAGAAATGTCCATCAGTGAGTAATCTTTTCCAGTAAATCTGTTTTGTTTAATTTTACCAGTAAAACAGAGTTAAAACTTCCTACCCTACCACAATGGAACATACAACAGATTTGAAATCTTCCAGTGAAAGTAAAATGTTATCCAAGCAGTGATTTTAATTCTGTAAAGAGATGGAGAAGCTAGAATGGTTTTGTCAGTCGCAATAGGTACTGCACCAGGTACTGGGGGGGCCCAAAGAAGGTCCTTGCTTCAAGGGATTGGTATGTGTGTTGCCCCACTGATACATCCAAAGATATTAAACAATGTGAATTGTGATCAGAAATGCTTATACCCCTCATCATGTCTTCCAAGCCTTTCTCAGGAATATTTTATAGTTGGATGCTCTTTTTCATGGCAATCCTTTTGCTTGCCTTTCACAACATACCACAATACAGTGGACATACTCTAAAACCTGTGCAACACACCAATTTTGCAGAAACACTTCTCCACTAGAGAGTCCTAGAGGTACTATTTCTGCTGATAAAGGTACCATATTTGTGTCTAAATCTTCATTGCAACACATTGTTACTGATTAATATTTAAAAGGATCAACCAGTGAATAGAATAAATTTTGAACTCTCTCTTCTGCTCGACTGATTTATAAACTTCATTGCTGCTTTACTTCCAGCAAAGCCTTTGACACCAGTTTTTAGTCTGTGATATAGCAATGTGGTGGAGTAACATTATTAAGACAAGCCTAACAACCATTCAATTGTTGACATTTGTTTTCCCTTTCTTTTTTTAATTCACTCATTCATTAAACAACTTTTCAGCAATACAACCTCACAGCATCTGCCAGCAGATCACTGGAATTATGCAGATCACATCTTTTAAGTTCTCTATCTTTAGATCATCCTCCGTACACATGTTCTTTTCTTTACGCTGTTTCACTCCCACACAAATGGTCAACTTCCTAACAACTTTCTACCAACAAAAATCCAATGAGAAAACACTGATCAACATGTGGAGGTCACAGTAGAAAAATCTCAACCAAATTCCAGTGCAATGTGATTGACCCCAGAACTAGCAGGTTATGAGGTGAACCTCTCAACTACATGGTTCTCCTTGTGTCAATTTTAGTCTCACAAACTATTAATCTTTAATATTTCAACTTCAATAGAGATTTTGATTGACTAAGCTTCAGAATTCAGATTACTCTGTTAAATGTAATCCTTATTTAATCACATTGTTTTGAATTAATCTTGCATTATCTTGTAGCTTTGAGATTTCAATGATGTGACTGTTTATTTTTTGAATGACATTGTAGGGTAAGTGTGAAAAGTTGGATCTGGATGGTATGAACATAGAATAGGTAGAATATTGGGGCCAGATATGACCAGTTTAAAAGCTAAAGTGGGGCACATTTCTTGGTGTTAGTGGAAGCATAGTTAATCATTTAATTGCGACTCAACATTAGCATTGAAGGTCGAAAAGTGAAACTTCAAATTCAGAATCATGAGATCCCAGATTAGTTATGACAGCATCTAGTCTAGAGGATTTCTGGTATAGACTTTGATCTCCGGCAAGATTACATTCTTTAGAAATGCCTTTTTCCTAAATACATACAAAATTAAGCTGAATGATCTCAGTTATTTTCTATTTTATAATTACTTGAGGAATATCGATCGTGTGGATTAAAAGGGGTGATGAGACTGTCAGACGATACTGATAGCGTGGATTAAAAGGGATTATGAGACTGACAGACAAAAAAAGAAAACAAAGAACTTTAAAATGACAAAATGTGAACTTACTTTGCTTGAATTTCAATCTGCTCAAGATCTTTAGCAATACCAATTCCCCGGGCCAACTTTTCAATACCATTCCTAAAACAAAAGAATTTTGGTTCTGATGGAATGATCCATTGATAATGGCATTGACACAAACATCAAATCAGTGTGTAGCTGTTGAGTTAGTAGCATGAAGCAGAGAGAAATGTTTCTCTGGCTTGGACATCAGAATATTATGAGTAAGTTTTGCAGAAAGAATTGAAGTTTGTTTTTTTAAATCAACCCCAGCAGGATTGTTAAAATTGGAAAAATATTTGAAAAACTCAAAAGATTCTGATTACTGTCTGTGAATGAATTTAGCATAAAATAAGAACAAAGTCAAAATTGGAATTGATAAGAAAAAAAAAAATAATAAAGGATATACAGGGTCTTGCAGATAAATTGAAACTAATTTTAAGCAAGTTGATTTGGTGTGTTTAACGTTTCATTTCTGGACAAAAACTTGCTGGCTTGAAATTCTGAACTGATTCAAAAACAGAAAGTCATGGAACAACAAAATTGTTCCACCATTGTTGTTTTGGTGCATGCCAGGCACATTGCCAATAAAATTGATAAGCTGACGAAACTTCCATAAGCAACAGTTTAAAGAAGTGGGAAAGACTGATAGAAAAGAACACAAGACTCAAAGTGATTCTAATTGCAATTCAAAGTTTCTTGCTGGCCTCAAACATTCAGTTGAAGCCAATCTATCCACATCCATGACAACAATGTATCCCTTTCCATGGTGTCCAGAGTTGTGAACAGGAACCTTGGCATAACTAGCTATGTTTGACGACACCTTCGCCTCCTAACAGCCAAGGTCAAAGCAATCAGAGCCAAGCTTCTGTCATTCATCAAGCATCAAGGTGCAGGAAAAACTCTTGTTTGTAGACAAGAAGTGCACTGTGGATGCTGAGATGAATCGCAGAAATTCTTGAATGATTGTATACAACCCTTTTGATGTACCACCTGTGTTCGAGACTAAGAATCCTACCTCTGTGATGGTATTTAGAGCCATGTTAAGGTGGTGAGCTGGCAGAAACGTTAGCACACTCGGCGAAATGTATAGCCGTATTTCGTCTGCCGTTATGTTCTGAGTTCAAATTCCACCGAGGTTGACTTTGCCTTTCATCCTTTCGGGGTCGATAAATTAAGTACCAGTTATGCACTGGGGTCGATGTAATCGACTTAATCTGTTTGTCTATCTTTGTTTGTCCCCTCTGTGTTTATCCCCTTGTGGGTAGTAAATAAATAGGTATTTAGAGTCATGGTGAGTGAGGGAAGTGTTATGGATCCACAGAGTCTGGCTTGAAGATCAGCACAAAGGAGTATCTGGACATCTTGAAGAACTCTCTGTTACCTTGGATGGAGCAGAAGTTTGGGCTTGACAATGTGGTGTTTATCCAGGATTCTGTACCATGCCATGGGTCAAAAGCAACACAAGCCTTCCTTGGTTAAGAAGATGCCATTTTTTGTGATGGTAACATCTGATCCAGTAATAGCCCAGATCTCAATCTTCTTGATTACTTTTTATGGGGCATGCTTCATTCAAGGACAAATGTTTCACCACACTTGAGAGTCAACAGTTTGAAGACCTGCATTGTGCACGTGACACAAAAGCAAAAAGGTGGAGGTTGCAGCAGCTGCAAAAAAATTTCCTTCTCATGTGGAGGCAGTAATTGCCCCAAAAAGCAGCTGTATTGAGTGATATATGTTTTCATTGTAATAAATGCTACATTAAAATTATATCTGTCTACTACCATTCTTTTAGTATTTATAACCAGTTTTATGCATCATAAAAATTGTCTCAATTTATCTGCAAGACCCCATATTTCTGTCTTTTCTGACAGTTCCTGACAATAAATGAATTTCAAAAGATCAGGCCTCAAATCAAAGTAACGCATTTACTAGGCAGAGTGAATGATAACATGAAATTGCCAGCAGATGTTGTCACCATCATCATCATCCTTCAATGTCGACTTTCCATGCCGGCATGGGTTGGACGGCTTGGTAGGAACAGACAAGGCCAGGAGCTACACCTGGCTCCAACTGTCTGTTTTGGCATGGTTTCTACAGCTGGATATCCTTCCTAATACCAACCACTTTACAGAGTGTAGTGGGTGCTTTTTACATGGTGCCAACACTGATAGGGTCACTGAAAAGTCATTTAACTGTCTTTGGCTCAGCTTACATAACTGTAAATAGGTATGAAACACACATGTTAAGCTTTCATGCAGTTTCTATTAATCAAATTCCACCTGTATGGCATTGGTCAACATAAGGGTATGGTATAAAACAGTCACCAAAAGTGCTGCACTGCAGGATTGAACCTGGAATTATTTGGTTGCAAAGGAATCTTCTCAAACACATAATGCTGCCTGTATATCATCATCATCATCATCATCACTTAGTATCTGCTTTCCATGCTGGTATGGGTTAGATGGTTTGACTGGAACTGTACCAGGTTCCATTCTGAATTTTGCTGGGTTTCTACAGCTGGATGCCCTTCCTAATGCCTACCACTCCAAGAGTGTAGTAGGTGCTTTTTATGTACTACTGGCACAGATGTTTTTACGGATCATTAGCACTGGCCAGCACTATGAATTCACTTGGCTGATGAGTCTTCTCAAGCACAGCAAAGCACCAAAGGCCACAATCACTTGTCATCATCTCCACCGCAACATTCGAAGATCATACTTCACCACCACACCCCATGTCTTCCTGGGTCTACTTCTTCCACAGGTTCCCTCCACAGTTAGAGATTGGTACTTCATCACACAGCTGTCCTCAGCCATATGCATTACATGACCATACCAGTGCAGCTGTCTCTCTTGCACACCACATCTGATGGTTCTTATGCCCAATTTTGCTGTCAAACATGCACACTGACATTGCACATTCAGTGAAGCATACTAGATTCATTTCTTTCACAGCAGACTCTCTGATGAATCTACAAACAGACATACAAAACATCTAAGGGTATATATTTTTTAACCTCTGAAGAGGTTATGCTCAGAAACATGAACTTAATATTTAATTAATTTCACTGTGTATAACTGAAACAGCTGTTGGGGATAATGATCGATTTGTTGTTGATAATAAACTCTTATTAACTTCAAAATCTCCATTTTCTTCTTCCTTTATATGAATATAAACTACAGTTTATATACACACCTATTATTTTAAGGAAATCAATTCCCCCCAAAATATTAGGTATTGAACCAGTATTTCCTCGGATGACACCATCCCTTTATGGGGCAAACATAGCCTTTAATTGAATTATATATATATATATATATCTTTTGAAAACAGAAATAAATTTTTAATACTTAAGTTTTTAGTGTACACTAGCAGCATAGCCCGGCATTGCCCGGGTATGTAAGAGCCCCTAGTAGGCAACGACTAATCCCAATCTAGTCCTTTCCCTCTAGGGAACGAAGGCGCATGTGTAGGTTGCAATGTCTTCTCTTCACTCTCAAATAACTATCAAACAGCTATCGATAATTCAACTCAACCAATTGCTACCAGGAAGAAATTACATTCGAGACTTTAACCCCAACACCGCCACTTCTGCTAATAGCTGCTGCAGCCGCAAGTTATTCGAATACTTTTTTTGTTTAAACTTTCTTTATAACTACCACCCCAAACGTTTTACCTTAAATTTTTGACATACCCTAAGGTTCCTCGGACGCTACTTGCAAACTCTTGGTTTATTATAAACCGCTTTTGTCATGTGCACCAAAAAACCTTTTCCATTCGTTTGTTCAGTTTGGTCACTTTTGACTTTTTAGTTGTTGTCACTCACATTGCTGCCCGCTTTTTTGCCGTTTTTGTACATTTTTATACATTTTGGGATACTTACCCCATGTATTCCGAGAGTTAAAAAGGTCGAGTTGCGTCCCTTAGACAGTCTGTGGTTTGTGTTTAATACACAAATCGGTTTGCTATGTGTGCCACATATGATTTAATTAACCGATTTTTTCCAGTAATAAAGTATCATATTGGAATAAAAAGGGCCATATAGCTCCTTGGAGCAGACATGATGCTCGCAGTGAATTTTAAAAAAAATTCCTGCCAATTTGTGAAAGATATTGTCGAAAATATGTCATCTTGAATTTGAACGCGATTTCCCAAAATCGATTTTTTCTGATGGTAAGGTATTGCATGGAAAACTAACGTCAGAATTAAGTTTCTTAGGGTAACATTAAACTTCACCATGAGCTGGGTGAAAATCGATTGCAAGTTGCGAAAACTACAACGGAAAATGTGTTGCATATAAAAAGCTTAGATTCTCGACCCCATGTCGAATTTATTGAATTTTTTCAGAACTGGGGGAACTTTTCAAAATTTTCGCTGCGTTAGTTTTGAATTATGATATTGGGCTATATGTGTGTCAAGTTTCATCAGAATCGGTTGAAAGCCGTGATCAGGGTGAGGGTACAACCTGACAGACACACAGACAGACAAACTGCCGTTTATATAGAGAGAGATGTTATATTTGCCTGGCATAAAAATAGCTATTAGATGCTGTTGTTATTTAGTTCCAGGTCTAATTCAACTGGTCATCAAAGAACATCCAAGCCAGAACCATTCCAGTTTTAATTCAGTAAATAATATACCTAGCACAATATTACCCAATATGTCCATCTTTTTTTTAAAGATAGAATGAATTTCAGAGAGATTTCATTGCTATTTCTAGCAAGTAGAGCAACCACATAAAGGTTCCCTCTTGTGTTTTCTGGATTATGCAACCTGCTGCATATTTTTAGATAAATGGTCTGAGTTGATGTTTTATAGAAAAATTTACAATTTATATTCAATACCTTTAATTGGAATCTGTCATATTTCTTGTGGTAACAATACAATTTGGCATTAACTGTCATAATAGAGTGGAGTAACTTACCAAGCAACCATAATACCATTATCAGTGCAAAGTTTTGGAGGAGGACAGTAAAGAGAACAATTATATTCTTCACAGACTTTTCGTAAATTGTTGATTAAGAATTGATTACAGGCCACTCCTCCGGACACAACCTAATGGAAAGGTAAACACAAAACATTAAAAAAAGTTTCAAAATTCAACATAATCACCATCACCTTGGTAAATGATTAAAAAACAACAACAAAAAACTATAATAACAAACACTTAAACTGGAAACAAGAATACAAAACAGAGACCTTCATGAATCTGGTTGAGTTAATAAAACACCAATCAACAGATTAACTAATCAATGAGCTGTTAATTGAACTTCCTTCATTGTTGTATTACACCAACTGTAGAAGAGACACATAAGCCTCAATAGTTGTCATTTAATAAAAACTAGCACTATGACCCGGCGTTGCCGGGTCATAGTGCTAGTGCATGCATATACAGCTGCGTGCGTGCGCACATACACGCGAGTACAGTCCAAATCTGCGACCAATCACATACAGCTAGCTGGCATTCAATTGGCGTATCAAGTTTTGGGCATTTTGATTGGGTTTTGGATAGAAAATTCACAAAAAAGTCATTTCTAGTGATTTTTTAATGGCTTTGCGGGGTGACTGGGGAAATGTAAAGATGTGCACAACCACCCTTGGACAGTTTTGAATGACCATAGAAAGTTTGAGCCCTCTAACTGAAAAATTGTGGATTTGTATAAAGGACACACACGCAGACATTTTGCCGTTTATATATATAGAGATAGAGATATTTCTCAGTCACAGTTTAAGTAACAACAATGAATTAGTTATAACAAACACATGTTGTAGTATACAAAAGTTACTAATGACAGAAATTGTACAACAGTGAAATCAAATATGTGTTTTAGTTATATTTATCACTAGCACTAAAATTACACTAACATTATACAAGGTGGTGTCAAAAAGTTCCTGGACAAGTTCTATAGCACACCAACAGGTGGCAGCACATGGCTGCATGCACAGTGAGAGATAAAGCGTTGAATGTCATAACCATGGATACAAAGCAGAGCTTATTGATTATGTTGCAAGTTCTGGTGTATTAAAGTTACCAAGATCTCAATATTCTTCACCAAAATAAGACCATATCAAATTTCTTACCAATGTTTTTTCTTTTCCTAGAAGTCCAGTAATTTCCGAAAACAGCAGAGCTCGCTGGACTCTTTTAGCTAAGTGTTTCAAGACACCCAACTGGAATGAGGCACAGAGATCGGCTGCATTGGATATAATAGCATCTCCTTTGATATCTGATAATAGAAGAAGAAGAAGAAGAAGAAGAAGAAGAAGAAGAATAAGGAGAAGGAGGAGGAGGGGGGAGAGGAAAGGAGGGGAGGTGGAGGAGAGTAGTAGTAGTAGTAAACAGTAATAGGATTAGGCTTTTCGCCAAAACCTGAAGCACAACAGCAACAGAGGCATGAAACTGATGGATCAAGTTATTAAAGTAAATAATTAGGAAGAAAATTAGCACAGATGAGACGCAGTTTGGATTATTCCAGAAGAGGATACCAGCAATTCCCTCTTTCTGCAGAAGGACAACTACAGAAGTTTCCAGCAGAGAGCAAGCCACTGCATTCAAGAATAGCCAGCAGTAAGAACATTCATGATTTCAATTTTCTTGAATATTCCCACGGCTCTTTGATGGCTTCTGTTACCTAGCTGACTTATAAAGCATTGGAGGGAAGTGCCTTGAAAGCTTGAATAAAACAAAAAACATAAAAAATGTTCAGGGAGTTATCAACTCTGCTGCCATCAAAGGGATTCCCTTTCTGAGTGAAGGACAGATTGTATGATGCTTGGGTATGAAGTGTAATACTGCATGACAGCAAAACACAGGCATTGAATGAAGAGGATGGAAAGAAATGAGTTGAGCATACATCACAAGATTTGTAATGTGAGTGTATATAAATGGTGGCATAGAGATAAAGTTGAGAGCAAAAGAAGCTAGAATGGACACGAGGAGAATGTGGTGGATGACAGCTCAGTAAATAAAAGAAGTAATTTAAGGGGAAGGAAACTGCTTCAGAGGAAGACTAAAGAAAACAGAGGAAAAAGTGATGAAAGCTGATTTCAAGTGGCTGAACCTAATAAAGGAGATAACAAAAGACCGTGACGAGTGTTGAGATGTTGTAGTGGAAGAAAAACTATCAAACCCTAAGCAACTCATCATTTAACATCTGTCTTCCGTGCTGACATGGGTTGGAATATAACCCCGCCCTTGCAAATCAAATGATAAATGATAATGGAATATAGACTATAAGAGTGACATGGTTGTATATGATATGAGATCTTCAGTTTTATAGATGCGTTAATAATGAATATCTACAGAAAAGGATGAAATGGAATTTCCTGCTGTTCTTTCTCTGCAGTTTCTATAGGATTTGTAACAGATATGGTAACTAAGCCTAACCTTCCACTGGCACCAACCAATGACATCTTCTTCTCTACTCTCTGTTACTCACCATGCTTCATATTCCTCAAATCCAAACATTAAATAGTATCCTCAGTGTTTCATTCTAAAGACTGCGCCTCCATAAAAGCCCTTCTCCAAGGCACAACTTATCGACTACGTTAGCAGTTCTATCAGGAACTCAATATTGAACAATCCTGCCATAACAGTTGTACCAAATAAAGATCTTTCCCCAAGCAGCCGATAATGATGCTAATAAAATTTACTCATTAAGTTGCACCAAATTCTGGAGAAGCAGCAGTGAAGAGATCAACCATGGAAGAAGTGTATAAAAGGTGAAATAGCTAGAATAAGATGATACAGGCGACAAAAATTATGAGAGAGAGAACTTACTTTGATCTTTCTCAGCCAAACTGATATATCGATGTGCCATTGAATTAAATCCACTAAATGAAAAGTTGCAGTCAGGTGACTGCAACATGACCTGAGGAAATTCAAAAGCATGGGGCTGTCCATTCTTAGCTACAAGTTCAACTGATGCACCTCCACTCAAATCGTAGCACTGTGGAAGGTTTTTCAGTTTTAATGAACGAGCAACCTGAAAATAAAAACAAGATTTACATTATTAATTTGCTTTCCATTATTTTAGATCCATTTTCTTTTGTTATGCTAAGATGGACTAATTGGAGAAAATAGCATTAAAGCTTTAGTAATGTGTGCTTAGAAAGTTGACTCTACAGGGAGACAAATGGATAATAACAAGTAAATGAAACAGCAGCAGAGAATGGCTAAACATGAAGTAAGAAATGAGGAAATCAAATCTGAGTTATTGGGTCTCATGAAGATACGAGAGTGGACGGAAAAGTGAAATCTTGCAATGCATTAATTTCAACTCTTCTTTTTAATAACTGCAGTGTTTCTTTTCAGGTAAACTGATACCTGACTGTTCAAAGAAGACTTCAAAAGTAACTAGTAGCAACCTCTCTTGAAAACAGACAAAATTTGGCATTGTGGTGTTATCAGGTATTTGCAGAAAAACAGCTTAGCGCCCATCAATATTCATGCTGATATGGTTGCTACATTAGGAGATGGACACACCAGCTTCATTAACAGTGCAAAAGTGGGCAGCTGAATTTAGGAGGGGAAGGGAATAGAGTCTTGAAGATGACTCAAGGTCTGGATGTTGTGCACCACTGAGGGAAACATTGATCGTGTTTACCACATGGTGATAGATGACAGGCGATTGACTATAAATCAAATAGTCAATGCTATTAGCATGTTCCATGAGAAAGTCAAAAATATACTCCACAACAAACTTGATAAGACAAAGGTTCCACATCTGACACCGGATTAAAAGTGCACCAGACTGATCACATGGAAAAATCTGACATTGTTTGAGGCAAATTCAGATGGTTTCCTTGAATGCTTCCTAACCCAGGATGAGCATTGGGTTCATCACTTTGAGACAGAGACAATCCATGCAGTGGAAACACCCCTCTTCCCTATTCTCCTAATTTAGCCTCATCTAATGATCATCTGTTGCCCAACATGAAAAAACACTCGACTAGGAAGCAGTATTGCAATGATGATGATGTCATATTGACTGTTGATGATTTTTTTGACCAACAGAATGCTTAGGGTCCAAGCATTGCAACACAAATGGAAGAAGTGTGTGAACTTGAAGGGGAACTATGTTGAAAAATAAACCTCATTTGGTTACGTTCCATGTGAGTATCTTGAAATATAAGCAGAGTATATAACAAAGTTGATGAGAATGAGTTTAATATTTGGAGAGGATCAGCTGAAAACGAGCAAGACATTAACCAATCTACAGAAAAAAAGGTGTTGGCATGACAATGAGCAAATGATGCAAATGGATGATGTATGGTGAGGAATGAAAATGTCTTTAATTGGTGATGGAGATCGGTTAAGGAAGAACAATGTCACATGTGTGAGAATGCTGAGTGTCATTATTGAAATGACACATGATCAATATATTTGATTATAAATCTATCTTCTCTATACCAACATGAAAATATAGATATTAAGATGATGATGAAGGTGATGAAATAAGAGAAAAACAAATATCATTCTTTTGTTAGAAAGGCATAATGAATTGTTCCTTACTTTGTCAAAAACGTCACCGGGAGCATTGTCCATGGTGGTGCCTAACAAAGCAAACTCATTCACAGACTTAGAAACAGCAAGCAGGCAGTGGCCTCCACTGGCTAAAAGCACCAGGAAAGGGAAATTCACCCTATACATATGAAGGTAATGAAAAATTGTATAAATTTTAAGAAAATATAACAAGAAATTTGAAAAAGAAAGGAAAAGAAAAAAAAAGAAGAAAACTATGGCCAACATTTTATGAATATAATAAGCCAGAGTCAGTTGAGTCTGGAGTCATTATAACAATGTTCTACCAAGGAAAGGGGTTGCAGTGAGTTCCCCAGTTACTGACATTGGACTTTTCTAATTCTGCAGGGGTCTATAGTTGTATTTCTATGATAAAGTACAGTTCATTGCAGCAAGCAGTGAGTGTACTCAAAAATTAATCATGGTTTTCTTAGCTTGGATTATTAAGATAAAAATGTTCCTGTGGATTATTAAAGAAACAGATGGATTAACCTTGCTCTTAATTCTATTATTTATAAAACTCATTGAGTTGCCATTAAGAAACAAAATCAAAAATATTAAGTTTATCATTTTTTTACACACACTTAAGAATCATTAAGAATCTTTAAGCACAATTATTCCTCCATCAAGCTCAAAAGTACAGCTACTGTGTTTTGGATTGTTACACCATACATATTAACAAAACAGTCATCAACTCATCAGCACTTGAGAGCAGAGGCACCATTCTTCATCTTCTTCTTCTTCCAACTACACCCACCCACCCCCTACTCACTTCTCTACATCCTCTCTTACTCTCACTTTCTATCTTAAGATGCTCCAGCATCTCACCACCAGTTCTGCCTTCTTTCCAGCTCCTCCCATCCACCCTTATATAATTTGGGGTAGTCTTGAAGCTCTATAGCAATACGTCTGGGCTTGTTCTCCCATCACACTCTAGCTTCTCAACACAGGGCATAAAATCATCGCCCCTCTCCTCTTTCAAATGCTACTCAACCCTTATTTAATTGAAAAGGCTTTTTCTTTTTCCTTCTTTTTCTTCCCTTGCAAGTTATTCAGTAACCTCACTGGGGCCAGTGTTACATGAAAAGCACCCAGCACACTGTAGAGTGGTTGATTTTAGGAAGGGTATCCAGGTGTAGAAATCATGTGAAAGACAAACACTGAAGCTCATCTTGGCCCTCCTGCTCATTGGGACAGGCATAGGTGGGATGGTTTGACAGGAGCCGGTCAGGCAGGAGCCTGCACCAGACTTCTGTGACTGTCTTGGCAGCTGGATGCCCTTCCTAACACCAACCACCCAGAAGAATGGACTATATATATATATATATTTCACTTAAAATCATTTATATATTTGTGTATGTATACACACACACACGTATATGTATGTATGCATACACAAATTTATATATACGATTGTAAGTGTGTGTGTGTGTATATATATATATATATGGTCAAGTGGTTAGGGCAGTGTTGCACTCATGACCACTAGATCATAGGTTTGATTGCCGGACCAGGTGGCAAGTTGTGTTCTTGATCAAGAGGACATCATTTCATGATGCTCTGCAAATCATTTCAACATCTGACACTTTCATTCACCTGTACAGGTAATCATTGATTTGATGGCAGGTGTGAGCTAATGTACAGCACAGACATTTGATCACGAGAAACAAATCACTCGTCTGGCAGTTTAGCAGCAAGAAATTACAGAACCCTCTTCCATTGTTAAATGGGAGAGTCCATAACACACACACACACGCACACACTTGCAATCAGATAAAATACAAAGCCACACTCATGAAAAATTGAAGCAAAACTTTAAGACTGAAACATCATCCATTTAAATAAACCAGACTTACGGCTGCTTCATGCGGACAGTGAGGGCATGTGCTTCCATATGGTGAATTGGTATAATGGGTTTACTGAAGGAAAATCAATAATAAGAGTGAGAAAACGGGGAGAAGAAATTATTAAACACACATCTGAAGGTGGTAAGATATACAAATATATATTTTAATTTGTAAATCCCATAAATAATAAAACTGTTGTATTCTACATGGAATAGTCATTGTGAAGGTGCATGGATGAATGGTTAAGATATCCAACCCAGGGTTGTAAGGTTGTGAGTTTGATTTCTAGTGAAACACTGAATCCTTGAGCAAGACAATTTATTTCTCATTACTTCAGTTCATTCAGCTGGTAAAAATGTGTTCCTGTAATTCAAAGGGCCAGCCTTGTCACATTCTGTGGCATGTTGACTCTCCCTGAGGACTATGTTAAATTCAGGAGCAGATTGTTCCATTGATCAAATCAAAAGGAACATTTGTCATTGTAATTAACGGAATGTCAGTAAAGTAGACATTAGATGTGATAGAACAAATTAATAGGATTATAAAGAACAAATTATGATTTAGATTTCAAACTCTTATTTTAAAATAGGAAACAATTAGGATTTAAAGTTTCCCGAGCTGCAGATTCTTTTTTCATTTTTTCCAATCATGGGCATAGATGGTTGTGATTGATTAGTCTTCCTGTACAGACTGATGAGACCAAGGAAGGTTGAAATCACATGATCTCCAGTGGTCTCGGCACTGGAGATGGCAGGGACTTATCTCCAGTCTAGTGATACAAACAAGCACCAAAAGCCAGCATGAGAGATTCTCTCATGATTTCTACAGCAGTATAGTTTGTTCTAACAGAACATTCATGTTTAAATGGCAATAAACATTACTTCTTGTCTGCATGTGGAACATGTAAACATGTAGGCTCCACTAATCAGGCAGCAAAGTAAATAAATAAAGTAAATAAATAGTGGGTAGAGAGATGATGATGATGATGATGATGGTGGGGAATGCTATATTGAAGTGATGGAAAATAAATGTTGCATCTTGAGAGAGGCACTAAATACCTTACATTGAGAGAGAAGAATCCAAAGAAAATAGCTGAAAGATGAAGCCAGAATCTAACAAGAAATTCATACATTATTTGTAGGTTGACTGCACTAAGAATGACTCCATGACTCTTCTACAGTAAAGAAAGGCATTGACAAAAAATTGGTTTCTTCACCATTTTTCCAACACTGGATCTGTATTACATCGGCACAGAGATGGTTGTCTGGTAAAAAGTTTGCTTGGCAATCACATGGTTCTGGGTTCAGTTCCACTGCACATGGGGTATTTTTAACTGAATTGACCAAAGCCTTATGAGTGGATTTGGTTGATGGAAAACTGAAACAAGCATGTCATATATATATGTGTGTGTGTGTGTGTGTGTGTGTACATCATCATCATCGTCGTTATTTAATGTCCGCTTTCATGCCGGTATGGGTTGGATGGTTTGACTGAGGGCTGGTGAGCCAGAAGGCTGCATCAGGCTCCAATCTGATCTGGCAATGTTTCTACAGCTAGATGCTCTTCCTAATACCAACCACTCTGAGAGTGTAGTGGATGCTTTTTATGTATCACCAGCACAAGGGCCAGTCAGGCAGTACTGGCACTGGCCATGCTCAAAAGATGCTTTTTATGTGCCACCAGCATGGGGGCCAGTCAGGCGGCACTGGCAATGTGTGAGTGTGTGTGCATGTGTTGTTGTCTCCTGTGGTTTCACATGATAATTGTTAAGTGTTACCATCCTGGTGCTTTTCATTTCCAATCTGCTGCAAAAACATGTCTGGTCCCGGGCTAGTATTATCTTGCTTGGAAAAGGATGAGTGTTGGTGACAGGAAGGACATACAACTATAGAAAATCTGCCTCAACAAATTCCATCCAACTCATGCAAGCATGGAAAAGTGGCCGGTAAATGAGGATGACGGTGTTATTAGCCAAAAGTGAAAACAAGGCTGTTAGTATTTGTATAGGTAAATAGTTAACAAATTCACACCGAAAGAAGAAAAAAAATGAAAAATGTATTCCAGGGATTAGTATAACCAAGTTTCAGTTTCTGATATGTTACATTATGTCATTCCTATTCCTCTACAAATTTTAATAGTGTATTTGGTTACTAAGTTAAGACATTTATAGGTTTCTTGTCTTGGAGAACAGTAATGCCAAACAAGAACCAATACAGAGTAGAAGGAATCCTTTGGCTTTCCTCATGTGGGACAATCACTCTGTTACTGGTGATAGGAAAAAAGGCACACGAGTCCACAACAGCAAAAGTTGGCCAATTGTGTCAGTTGCTGTGTATGAAAGATGATGTGGACTGTGCCTGACCTGACCACCACATGTCAACATAGACAATCAGACACGGAAAAATAACGATGATGATGATGATATACATACTTGTTACTGTATCATATTCAAACATCAAAGAGACTTAGTTTTTTTTATCAGCCAAATTCATGTAACCCTAAATGGGTAACAAGAGTCGTATAAACCATTACTGTAACAAAACATGTACATGTTAACAGTTCAAATCAGTTAAGATCAGAAGCCATGAGAGCCACTGCCTGCTATTGTGTCAGGGCTTTGTCTTTACATTCTGAGTTCAAATTCTGCCAAGGTTGACTTTGCTTTCATCCTTTTGGAGGTCAATGTAATCAACTCACTCCCCACTGAAATTTTCAGGCTTTGTACCTAAAGCAGAAAAGGTTCTTATTATATTACACATTGTGTGTAAACTGGTAAATCCAGTAAATTCAGGACAACCACTTTACACTTTCTCCTCTTATGCCTCTCTCTATCTTCTGTCACACAAAGCTTTTGTGTTTACCTGACAGACCCAGCTGTTGTTAAAGGAGAACTGTGACTAGCCCAAATACTACATTATATATTTTGACATTTTTTTTTTCTGTTACTCAACCGGTTCTGCTCCTGACATAATAATAATAATTTAGTATATTATCATACCGATATTCTTTTGCCAATTCTTTAGCATACTGCAGCCCAACAGCCAGTGACAGTGAGAGTCCGGGTTTAACTGTAACAGCAATAGCATCCACATCCTGCAAAGATTGAAACAAGGAAATATTGCAATCCATTAGGAAAATCAGATTAACATAAAAATCCAGGCTTATTAAAAGTTTCTTTGTGGATCCAGAAGACATTGAAAAGTTTATTTGAGTTGAAAGCATTTATTCAGAAGTTATGTGACATGTTTCGAAGTAGACGTTGGTAGATGGGCAGACGGTAATAGGGAGGGGGAGTAAGAGGTGAAAGTGTAAGGTGCAATTCATCCTGATGATGAATAAATACACTAATTTAAATAACAACAACAACAACAATAATACTAGAAAAGGTAATGGATGAAAGTGGGGAAGGCAAAATTCCTTTGAGACTTTGACTTCCAGACAAACAGGGTATTAGAGCACCAAAGGTCGGATATAATAACCTTTAGGAGGGACAAACAAGAGCACCTAATAATCGGTGTAGCAGTGCGAGGAGATCAACAGATCGTCATGAAAGAAAATGTTGATAAATATGGAGACCTGAGAATCGAGATTGCTAAGATGTGGCAGCTACAAGAGTCTAACTTTAAAGTTTATCCCTATTGCCATTGGAGCATTGGGTTCAATACCACCCAAGCTGAAAAAACATCTGAAAACTTTAGAAATACTCTACAAACTAGGTGTATTGCAAAAGTCAGCATTACTTGGAACTGCACACATATTGCGTAAAGTACTGTCTGTCTGAGGTCCTTGTTGTGACTTTACAAACAGTACAAACCTCCGGTAGACATAATATCTTCAATCAACAACCTCACGATATTGTATACTGTGTGACATCTATAATAATAATAATAATAATAATAATAATATAGAATGTGCAATCTAAAAACAGAAACAATTCCTATCATAGTAGGTGCATTAGGCATGATAAAAAAATATTCAGACAAATACATAACATACAGAAAATTGCACTACTAGGCACTGCACACATCCTTCACAGAACACTTTCAATACAGTAACCATCAGAGCATCACAACAAATTACAGCACATACTCAAGGCACACAGAGCTGCGCTCGGTAGTGAAGTGAAAGCACGCTATAAAAATAAAACAACTGAATAATAATAATAATACAAGAGCTGGACCTTTGTGATTATGATGATAAGGAGGACACACCTCCCACTAGAGCAGCAAAAGCCAAACAGGAAAGCTTGAAGTAAATATGAAGACTGTGGCAAGAAAAGCCATTGCATGGGTAATACACCAAACAAGCTGAGGAAGGTGATGTAGATATAAGAAGAAGCCACCAGTGGCTGCAGAGTTTTGGTTTGAATACTGAAACAGAAGGAATTATCCTAGAAGTACAAGATCAGTCTCCTCATTCTGAACTATCAAGCTAATGTCACACACAATGAGGTAGACACAAAGTGTAGACTCTGCAATGATAAACTTGAGAGTATTGACCACATTGTTGCTGGTTACTCAGTCCTTGCCCCTACAGAATATAAAACCAGGCATGACTGAGTTGGTCAACACTTGCACTGGAGAATATGCCATCACTATGATATCTTGTACCCTAAGAACTGGTATGAATACCATCCAGAGTCAGTCACTGAGGGACAGAATTTTACCATCCTATGAGATTATGGAATATATACAGACAGGCAAATAAATGATAACAGATCAAACATCATCATCAAATACCTAAAACGAAAAATATGCCTGTTAATTGATATGACAGTGCCTACTGACACAAACATCTCAGCAAAGGAATTTGAAAAACTGTCGAAATTTAAGGACCTTGAGATTGAAATGTCTAAGATGTGGCACTTAAAAAACAAAACCATCCCTATTGTTGTAGGTGCCTTGGGAATGATCAAGAAAGGTAGTGACAAATTTTTTGACCAGATCTCTGGGAAACCAACAATTTATGAGACTCAAACATTTGTGTTGACATCAACTGCCCACATTCTCAGAAGGTTTCTCTCCATCTGATATAAACATGTCTTATAATACTTGCTCTTTCCTCTAATACCACCACTCAGAGCTGGTGATTAAGTGGATGTGAGATGATTCATCCCATGGATAGGATGTTGCTCTACGGTAGGTACTTCACCAATCAAAGAGATTGAACTAAACACAGCAGACCCCAAATATATCAATTCCACAAAACTGCTGATCCTTACAGTAATGGTTTCAACTACTCATTTTACCCATTAAGGGTTACATGAATTTGGCTGATAAAAAAATCTAAGTCTCTTTGATGTTTGAATATGATACAGTACCATGTATATCATCATCATCATCCTTATTCTTACTCTTGCCAACTGCTAATTGGTTTTAGAAATGAAATCCATTATATCCCTACAATTCTCTAAAAGTAAGGCTGTTATCCATGGTGACACAGAAAATCATGGCAGATGATTTGTGAAGGAAAAACAGAAGTGACCAAGTCTTGACAACAAAGCTAACAACTGGTGGACAACATTTGAAGAAAAGATGACAGAAAACATCAGTAGATATGGCAGGCTACAAAAACCTCTTGAGAATCAAGATAGAGACCATAAGGGACACTTTAAGTAAGAGAGGAAAGAAACATTAAAATATACACTCAGTACAAATGGCTAGGTTCAACACTGCTAATTTTCATGACTTAAATGTTGTCAAGAGATAGTAAAACATAACAACTGATGTGAAGTGTTGTCGTTTGGTAAGGAGGCTGGAGTTTAGTTCTTGGATCAGTGAAATACTCTGTTTTAAGCAGAAGAATAATTGATAGGAAAAATATTCTGGGTATGAACAACAGGATTAGAACAAATGATGACATGGAGGTACCCTACATGCCCACAGAACTTAAAATCATGTGGAGCTGAATCAGATTGTTATTAATGTGTGTGTGTGTGTGTGTGTGTGTGTGTGTGTGTGTGTGTGTGTATATATATATATATTAGATCGGTAGCCACTACACACATTTTTTTTCCTCTCCTTGTTTCTTTCTGTGGAAGAGTGTAGGCTCAAAACGTTAAAAACTTTTTCAATTCCTGAGCATTATACTAATACATCTGTTTTTCTACACCACCTGTCTTTGTCTTTTGTTTTTTTCGTGAATTCTCCCAATATATATATATATATATATATAACTTTTATCTTTTACTTGTCTTAGCTATTAGATTGTGGCCATGCTGGGGCACCGCGCCTTGAAAACGTTTTGTTGAATGAATTGACCCCAAGTCTTTGTTTTAAGCCTGGTTTCCTATTCTATCAGTCTCTATTGCTGGACTGCTAAGTTACAAGGACATAAACACACCAACACTGACTGTCATGTGGTAGTGGTGATGGATAAACACTAACATATATTTATATATGCTTCCACTACTATTCAAAGAACAAAATTAAGGGCTTACCTCCAAGGTAACATTTGCTTCTTCAAAAGCCTTCTCCACAACACCTGCAATATGTTGCTGATGAAGTTTTTGAGCAATTGGAGGAATTATTCCTCCAAGCCTGAAACACAAAAATAAATACACTAAATAAAGAATTCTATTTCACTTACCTGCTTTAAAATACTGTATTCCTAACCCTTATATATATTTATATATACACACACGTGTGTGTGTGAATCATCATCATCATCGTTTAGTGTCCGTTTTCCATAACCAACCTTTGCTGCTCCATACTATTAGGCATCCCCTACTCCCACCCCCACATATTCCTATCCACCTCATACCCTGAAGGTCCACCCTTAAACCACACCACCACATTTTTTATCACTTTCCAGACCCATCAAATCATCCCTACCCTCTCTTTTAAGATATGAGTGGTCAGCAGTTCCTCTCCACCAAGGAATCCAATCTGCTCCAGCCCTTTTCTCTCATACTCTACCATACACTTTTGTATGCTTGCATGGGTCAGACAGATTTTCTGCCTTTTTATATACACAAACATATTTGCATATTGATACACACTAACCATGTATCTCCTCTACAGAAAGATACCCGTTTCTGTTCCTTTCATCACCTGGTACAAAGCTATCTCCCTCAAGATACTTGGTGACCTTAATGGTGAGGGTACCATGCAAAAAAAGCACCCAGTACATTGTGTAAAGTGGTTGGGATTAAGAGCATCCAGCTGCAGAAACCATGCCAAAGCAGACAGTAGAGCTTAGTGCAGCCCTCTGGCCTTGCCAGATCCTGTCAGACCATCCAACCCATGCCAGCATAGAAAATGGACATTAAATAATGATGCTGATACATATATACATACACACATGGCACCTGTACAGGTGCTTTTTATGTGGTGTTATGCAAAAAAGCACCTGTGTTGGCACTGCATAAAGAAGCACCCTGTATATTCTATAAAGTTGCTGGCATTAGGAAGGGTATCCAACCATAGAAACTATGCCAAAACAGACAACTGCAGCTTGATGCAGCCCTCTAGTTTGCCAGCTCCTGTCAAACTGTTCTATCCAGGCCAGTATGGAAAATGGACATGAAGTGATGTGTAGGATGTGCAAGTGTGTGGTTGGGGAGGGAGATGTAGTGACAGAAATGGAAATGAGAGGGACTTAAGGGTGGCTAGGGTGTTGAGAATAATAAGTAGATGTGAAAGGTGTTGAAGGTGAGGTGTGACAGACCTAAAGATGTAGGTCAGAGGAGGGGGAGAGATTTCTGAAGGCACAGAAAGGGAGGGTTCAGAGGAAAATAATATAGAAAAGGATGAGAATGAAAATTAAAACTGGATGTTAATAGGAAATGATTGCAGAGTGTGGTGAGGAGAAGAGAACTGGTAGGGAAAATGGTATAGAATATGTCCTGATTCTGCATTTAAACGATTACAATCATTGAGTACAGCCATAATTAGACAAGTGATGGTGGGATGGGTGTTAGGAAGATGTAGGAAATGCCTGAAAGGGTAAGGTTGGTTGTAGAAAGAGGCCCCAGAAAGTTCAAGCATAAATATATTTTTAAGACCACACTTTCACTGTGATGAGCAGGTCTTCTCAAATACAGTGAATTGCTAATTATCTTGGTCCTCTATTATCTTTTCTGTGAGGCTTAACATCTTAAGATCAGTCTTCACTACTTTGCGCCATGTCTTCCTGGGTCTCCCTCTTCCTCAAGTTCCATCCACTTCTTTATGCAGCTTTCCTCTAGCATATGCATCACATGACCAAACAAGTGCAGTTTTCTTTCTTGCACACTACATTAGACTCTTCTTATGCCAAATTTTTGTCTTTGTACATTAACATTTTGTCATATATAAAAAGGGCTGTTGCACATCCAGCAGAGCATATTGGCTTCATTCCTTTCTAATCTTTGCATTTAGAGCCCATGCCTCACTACCTTACTGCCATGTAGTATTCCTGTTCGTAGGATGAGGACAGCTGTGTGAAGAAGTGCCACTCCCCAACTGTAGAAGAGGTAAACCTAGGAAGACATGGGATGAGGTGGTGAAGCATGATCTTTGAACATTGGGCCTCATGGAAGCAATGACAGGAGATTGAGACCTTTGAAGACATGCTGTGATTGAGAAGACCTGGCAACTAAAGTGAGATCATAGCCATGCATGTCCAACCCAGTTAAGAATACCCTTGATGTGTAGTGCAATATGATATGCTTGAGAAGACCTGTTGAGTCAAATAAAACCAATATTGTAGCTGGGGCATGTAAAATGTACTATCCATACGTGGTTGATGCCAGTACCCTGACTGGCTCCCGTGCCAGTGGCACATAAAAAGCACCATCTGAATGTGGTCGATGCTAGTACCCGCTGACTGGCTCCCATGCTGGTGACATGTAAAAAGCACCATCTGTATGTGGCTGATGCCAGTACCCCTGACTGGCTCCCGTGCCGGTGGCATGTAAAAAGCACTATCCAAATGTCATCAATGCCAGGCCCGCCTGACTGGCACCTATTTTTTTCTCTAAACTTGTTGCTGTACTTTTGGCTATCACTCTTGTAATGGCTTGCATAACTTTCCATCTGCCTACATCTGACTTCCTCAGAGACCACCAAATCATAGAGTGAGGGGCTCTTCAGACTGACAAATTCCAAGTACTATGGCTTGCTTTTAGCTAAATGCTTCTGCAATTGTCTTACTAGGAAAATGATATTAATAGTACTTCCCCTATATATATATATATATATATATATATATATAGTGGCTGAGAGATGGGTATGGTAGACATGTAAAGGCATGGAGTGTGTGAAGGGCCTTCAGTGGGTAGTGGTGGTGGAGTTTTGCCAGAATTATGTGTCAGAGGAAGTGGCGTATGCCTGTATGCATACATGATCATGATTTTATTTAGCTTTACATGTCTTCTCAAGCACAACAAATCACTAGTTGCCATCACCTCTGTGAGGTCCAACACTTGGAGATCTTTTCTCACCACTTTGTCCCACATCTTTCTGGGTCTACTCTTTCCATAGGTTCCCTCCACTTCTTTATGCAGCAGTCTTCATCCATAGGCATCACATGACTATACCAGTGCAGTCTTCTCTCTTGCACACTACATCTGACACCTTTTACACCCAGGTTTTTTTCTTAAAACATTTACACTCTGTCGTACATGCACACTGACACTGTACATCCAGTGGAGCATGCTGGTTTCATTTCTTTCAAGCCTTCATATGTCCTCTGTAGTCACAGCCCATGTTTCATTGCCATATAGCATAGCTGTTTTAATTTGAATTAATTTATTATGTATTTTTAATTACATAATTATGGAATTAATGATGTTTATTCCTAATGAATCAACTGTTGAAAGTAATTAAATTATGAACTATTTGTGAATTTTGTACTTTACTGATTCTTATTCTAAATATATGTTACTCTTAAGGATTACTTTAACCCTTTTGTTACCAACCCTGCTGAAACCAACTCTGACTCTGTAGTACAAATGTCTTGTTTTCATAAGTTTTGAATTAAAATCTTCCACCAAACCTTAGTCACAATTAATGTTCCTAACACTAGCTGAATGATAACTAAGTTACTTTACTAAATTCTTTGTTATATCTAAAATAATTGAGAGAAACACAGAGCATCTCAACAGAAATATAGTAACAAAAGGGTTAATAGATTATGGACATGCACAGAAGACAGTTTCACCTGGATTTGCTGCAAAGTTATAAAATTTTGGGGCTTAATGACCTTTTATTAATTGAGCTCTTGATTATCAGAGATATATTTTTTGATGTTTTATACATCATCATTTTAGCTGGCATGGATAAAATGGAATTCCCGGTTTATTTTAACAGCTTTTTTTTTTTTGATAATCTTGTTTTATAATATCCAACATTCTGAAACACATATAATTCACATTTTAAGCATAATTTTTTTCAAACTTCTCCCCACCCCTCATCATTCAACATCTGCTTGCCATGGTAGCCAGGGCCAGATGGTTTGACAGGATCCAACAAACTGCAGGGCTGTGCAGAGTTCTAGTGTCAGCTTTGGCATGTCATCTACAGGTGGATGTCCTTCCTAATGCTAACCACCTTACAGTATGTACTGGGTGCCTGTTTTTCTGGCACCAAATAACTTGCAAGACATGGAAGGAGAACAGGCATAAAGGAAAAAGCTCTTCTAAATGAGGAAGGGGTAGTATCCGAGGGGTTGAGGTGGCTTTATGCCAAGTTTTGAAAGGCTAAAGTATGACAGAGGGATAAGTACAAGTGTCTTGCTATGGAGGAGATACATGGCAACCCCACATTATATAAGGGGAGATGGGAGAAGCTGGGAAGGAAAGCAGATAGGTAGTGATGGAATGTCAGAGCAAACTCTCAAGATACAAGGAGGTGAGCATAAGAGAGGTCAGGGAAGTGGAGAGAGTGGATACTTTCATAAGTGTATGAAGTCAGAGTGACAAACCGTTAGAGATGGGGGTAGCTGAGACATGGTTGATAGGTAACCTCAGTATGGAGAGGTGGTAAGGTGAGAGGCATAGCAGTGGCTCAGGAAGGAGGAGAGATGAGAAGGAAGGGATGACATGTAAGGTCTAGGAGTGGTGAGAGAAATGCAAGGGTACATAAAGGTGATTTGAGTGAGTGAAGCATGATGGCAGATATGAGAGGTGTTAAACAGAATAGAATAGAAAAGAAAATTGAAGGCACAGAAAGGTAATTGGTGAAATAATGTGGTGGGTGGAGAAGGGAGGGTAATGGAAAGGAAATAACAGGGGGGTGCAAAGAAATGGGGGTATTATGTGCTGATATTGCCCTCAAGTGATTACAGCCACTAGAAAGTACCATAGACAGAAGAGTGATGGAAGGCTGGGTGTCAGGGAAATGCTTGATGGAGCAGAATGGCTCACAAGTATAAACAATGTTTTAGGACATCATTTTTGCTGTGGTGAACAGGTCTTCTCAAGCACAGTAAATCATTAATCATCTGTCCTTTGTCATCTCTTCTGTGATGCTCAGCATCTTAAAATAAATCTCTTTTTCTTTTCAAAAATCCATGTTTTCCAAATTTCTTATCTCACCTTCCATCATTTGGCACAAAAATTAAATAAATTTAAGCTGTTCATAGTCACTGGAGCTGTGACTTACACAAGTGAAAGTGTGAAAAACAAAATTAGTATTTTCAAATAACTATCTTGAGAAGACCCGGCAACTAAAGTGAGATCGCAGCCATGGCCGATGCCAGTGTTGTATGTCTGGCCCATTTAAGAGTACCCTTGATGCGTCGGGTGATATGATATGCTTGAGAAGACCTGTAAAGTAAAACCAAAATCGCAGCTGTGGCCAGTACCCCATAACTGGCTCCTGTTCCAGTAGCACGTAAAATGCATCTTCTGAACATGGTTGATGGCAGTATTCCCCCTGTCAGTGGCATGTAAAAAGCACCATCCGAACTTGGTTGATTACAGGTTCACACAACTGGCTCCCGTGCCGCTGGCACATAAAAAGCACCCACTACACTCTCAGAGTGGTTGACGTTAGGAAGGGTATCCAGCTGTAGAAACCTTGCCAGATCAGATTGGAGCCTGGTGCAGTTGCTGACTCTCTAGACCTCTGTCGAACTGTCCAACCCATGCCAGCATGGAAAATGGATGTTAAATGATGAGGATAATGATGATGATATCTATAAAAGGATAATTTTCATTGGTTGAAATGTAGAAAAGATATTTTTATTTTAGGAAAACTAGAACGGAGCAAACCCTCAGTTGCTCTCCCCTCTATCAAAGCAGCTATTTGTCACCACAGAACCTTTTTCTAACTAAAATACCACATTTCCACTTCCAACTGCTTTTCTTTCTCCATATTTTCTAATTAATTCAATATTTCTTTCTTGGGAGTGGGGTGGTTGTTGAGAAATATCGATACCCTAAACTAAAGAATATCAGTTAATTGCTAGTAACTTGGTGTCTTGATGTGAAGGAGAACCAATCCACAACTTTGTCTTGCTGGAGAAATGAAGAAAACAGCATGTAAAATTCAATATGATAGGAATTTATTATTTCTATTTGTTGTTGTATATCTTATTTGTGACAGCCATTCTGAAACTCCTCATATATATATATATATATATATATATATATAATGGACTCTCCCATCATTAGATGACATATGAGGGTTCAGCAATTTCTTGCCAAACAACCACACAGATGGTTTACTCTTTACTCGTTTCAGTCATTTGACTGCGGCCATGCTGGAGGACCGCCTTTAGTCGAGCAAATCGACCCCAGGACTTATTCTATCAGTCTCTTTTGCCGAACCGCTAAGTGACGGGGACGTAAACACACCAGCATCGGTTGTCAAGCAATGCTAGGGGGACAAACACACACACATACATATATATATATACGACAGGCTTCTTTCAGTTTCTGTCTACCAAATCCACTCACAAGGCATTGGTCGGCCCGGGGCTATAGCAGAAGACACTTGCCCAAGGTGCCACGCAGTGGGACTGAACCCAGAACCATGTGGTTGGTAAGCAAGCTACTTACCACACAGCCACTCCTGCGGTTTGTTTATAATGATCAAATGTTTGTGTTTGCATAAGCTCACTCCCTCCATCAAATCAACATTACCTGTACAGATGCACCATGTGCCAAATGTCAGATGATGGAATGATTGCAGAGCAACGTGAAATGAAGTGCTTTGCGCAAGACTACAACATGCAATGCCCACTCTGGGAATCGAACCCATGATCTTGCAATCATGAGTGCAACACCCTAATCACTAAGCTATACGCCTTCACACACACATATTTTCCAAGACAATAGTTGACAGAGACTGGAGTTTCAGCTCACCTTCATCAAATGAAGTCACTCAACCTTTTCCTGCCAAAAGTTAATATAAAATGCTATTAAAAAGTGTCGAGTAATCCTTCAGTTTAATGCGAATGTGCTTTTATATGGAGAGACATGGGAGGGTTAACAGCCTCTACTTGCCTACATCTTCAGTTTCAAAGGTCCCAGAGAAAGCTACAACCAATCTTAAGGAAAGATACCTCAAAAAGGAAGCAAGTGAAACCTGCCCTATGTTACAAGTAACAGAACAAGTATTATAATCTAGCAATTTGAGTGAGAACTTAACAGCTGGAGATGGCAGTTCAAAGAGGTGAGGGAAGATGAGAGGAAACCGATAATGAACTTGCTTATAAAAGGAGCGTATAACACTGAAGATGGCTGAGTGAGAAAGGAAATGGCAGAAGGAGAGAACCAGGAAGCAATCTGTCTTTCGACCTCACCCAAGTGGGTTTATGAAACAATTGCTGCAAAGGCAAGATCAACATTCACCTCAGAGCCTAAGGCACAGAAAGACCTTGAGTAATCTTTCAACAGCAAATATGAAATTTGGAGCTCACTTGGAAAGAGATCCAGGATGGGGGTCAAGAAGGTAAGAATAAGTTCAACTCCAGAACTGGTGACTCAGGACTTACACGAGTTTCGTGCCAGCCAATTCAGGCAGTTTAACAATATCTTGCCAAGCCCATCCAACTTGTTCTGCTGGGGAAAGTTGGAGTCATCTGCTTGACCCTTGTATGCAAGGAGAGGAACTCCAAAGCACATCCTCAGTTGCTGTACAAAAGCCCTGTACACTACAGCTACAGACATGACCAGGTTTCTGAAGGTCAAAAACTGACTGAAACAAGATTAGCCATTGCAAGTGCCACTGCCCAACAAAGAAGTTTATCACCTTTGTCAGGGCAGGCATGAAGATGTCAGCTGCTGGGTCTGACACCTTGGGCCTACAACCAACAGTAAAAGACTGGCAGCCGAAAGTCAATGGTGAATGCGGAGGGTGTTCTACTGAACTTTTTTGTCCAATCCACCTGTTTGGCAACATCTCATCAAAGTAGGTCCTTACATTACTGTGGTAGTGCCCCATCCAGCTGAAAATATAATTCCATATCTTCAAAGTCTTCCTGAATGCTTAGCATGACAGATTGTCACAGCAAGTTCAAGTAAATGGGACCAGTTTACCATAAAAAAAGAATGGTCCAGTAAATCCTGCACCATACCCTAACTACTGGTAATTAACATGATGTTCCTCATAATATGCAGATTCTCAGGTCCTCACTAAGTGCAACTGAGGTGGTTAGACAATCTAATTTAAATGTAGTCTCATCACTCCAAAGTATCTTTGTTGGAAAGTGTGCATCTTCTACACATCTGGCCAATTACCAAAAGTCTTCAGTCTGGATGCTTGAAAATGTGACAGACACTTGATTTTGGAATTCCTGTCCCATGACTCAATGCTACCCAAACTTTCTTGCTTTGTGGGGCTCATTGATGTTCACCATCTTCTGAAACAGTTCTTGTGGACAATCTGACCAGTTCTGTCTGTTGCTAACTTATCTGTGATTTGAGTGAGAAGTCACAGAGATGGATCTGTCTAAACTTCCCTCTTAGTCTGTCTTTGCACTTTGACTGCATTTTCAAACTTTCAGAAGCACTTTAGGATAATTTTCTTGGTGCAAAATTTAGCCCGGCCCTCTTCATCATTTCTAATGGGTTATGCCAGACAAAATGCTTAGCAATATTTCTTTATGTTTTGAGTTCAAATTCCACCTAGGTTGACTTTGTCTTTCATCTTTTTTGGGGTGGATAAATATAATACCAGCCAAGTAAAAGGGGTGATGTAATCGACTAGTCCCCTCCGCCAAAATTTCAGGCCTTCTGCCTTTAGTAGAATAATTATTTCTAATGGGTTAAATCTAAAATGAAAAGAAAATTGAGTAATCAGCTGTTGAAGTGCATATACATTGTTTAGGATACCCTGTACATAAATCTCTATAAATATACAAGCACCCAGCACACTCTGTTAAGTGGTTGGTGAGAGGAAGGGTATCCAGCCAAAGGAACCATACCTCAATAGACAGTTGGAGTTTAGAAAGCTCCCTGCTACCCAGCTCCATGTCAAACCCTCTGATTCACACCAGCATAGAAAACGGATGTTAAACGATGATGATGATGATGAAGCATAAACACAACTGGCAATAGGTGGTCTATGAATTGAGTACATACAAGTATAACAGAATAAAAGTATAAACAGACCAGCTTTCTTTCTTTTTTTTCTTTAGGATTTATAACTCTTGTCACAATGCAACACGTTTGAGAAGATTTGTCAGGCAAGTGAAATCGTAGTTGTGGACAGTGCTGGGCACTTGTGACACATAAAAGGTACCCACTACATTCTTGGAGTGGTTGGTGTTAGGAAGGTCATCCAGCTGTAGAAACCAAACCAAAATCAGACTGGAGCCTGGTACAGTTCTCTGGCTTACCAGTTCCAGTCAAGCTATCTAACACATGCCAGCATGGAAAATGGACATTAAATGATGATATATATATATAATTGCCTGTTTATATTATAATTCTGTAATACTTATATACAGATGCTGGTGCCACATAAAAAGCACCCAGTACATTCTGCAATGTGGGTGGCATTAGGAAAGGCATCCAGTCATAGAAACCATCCCAACACAGATAATTGGAGGCTGGCCAGCTCCTGTCGAATTGTCCAAACTATGCCAGCATGGAAAGCGGATATTAACGATAATGATGATGATGACAGATATATGTACACACATATTATTATTATATAAGGGTTGGTGGGAGTAGCTGGAAAGAGAGTTAAGGATGATGGTGACAAGGAGTCACGACGTATCCTCAAAGTACAAGAAGCTCAGTCATAGAATAGCGACAGTGAATGAGGAAGGATGGTGGGAAGTTCAGAGGAGTATGAGAGGTGAGTGACTAGTGGTTACAGATGAATGCAGAGAATGTTGAAAGAGGCCAAATATGTGGTGGATGGTAAATACCATCAACATCATTATTTGACATTCGCTTTCCATGCTGGCATGGGTTGGATGGCGTGACAGATTCCAATGGTCTATTTTGTCTGGATGCCCTTCCCAACACCAACCACTTCACAGAGTGTACTGGGTGCTTTTTATATAGCACCAGCATGGGCACTCTCATTTTGCATGGATGCTTTTATGTGGCATCAGCACAGGTACTTCTTACATGATACTAACACAAGTGCTTTTTATGTGACGGCAGTACCTGCAAGCCTTCAGGGGAAAGACCTCTCAGCTGAGAGAGGGACATAGAGGACATACCTGTATGCATGAACAGCTCAAACACAGCAATGTGCCAGCAGTCTCAGTCTTTTGTCATCTCCTCTGAAGATCCTTTCTCACTATTTTGTCCCACATCTTCCTGGGTCTACACCTTCCACGCATTCCCTCCATAATTAGTAGTGGGGTGGGGAGAGAAAGAAATAAACGTAATTCAGGAAGGAGGTGATAAATGATATTATAGGAAGGATGGGGAGCAGCAGTATGCAATTATAGTCAGATGAGAAATAAGCAGAGGGAGAGACAGAGAGGAGAGTGAGACACACACATATAGTCTGTTTCCCATCAACATGGTTTCCGATTCATTCTCACTTCATGGCAGCTTGGGCAAGTGTCTTATACTATACACCAGAGCTGACCAAAGCCTTGTAAGTGGATTTGGTAGATGGAAATAGAAAGAAGCCCATTGTGTGTGTGTTGCTGTGTACTTGTCTTTATATCATGCAGTACTTGTAAACGAGTGTCACCGTCGTGCAAGTACTACCATTCGTTTCTGGCTATGAGGGAAATGTTAGCTTACTTGGAAACAGGCGGAGGTTGACGACAGGAAGGACATCTGGTGATAGAAAATCTGCCTCAACAAATTCTGTTTGCCCTATGCAAGCATGGGAAAGTGGACGTTAATTCGATGATTATATATATATATATGTGTGTGTGTGTGTGTATGCATAATCAGACGAACACAGGTATATCATATAACGTACAACATAAATTCTTGATTTAAGATTATCTCCACTTCTAGATTTGGCATAAAGATCAAGTGGCAATTGAATCCAGTGCCATATGAGTCCTGCGTGGTTGTTCCTCTGTGTGTGCCTGTTCTGTTTTTATGTATTTGTGTTGTGGTCTGTAGATATAATGAAATTATGCCAACAATGTCGCATTTTAAAAACTGAAGGAAAAAGCCTTGTATATCTATTCCTACCTGCTTTATGTTTCTATGTAAAATCCGTAAATTTTCAAGCAGAAAACAAAAAAAGAGAACGCCGTATCAGTTATTGTATCCATGTGGTTTTTTGTTTTAACCACTAAAGAGCAGAAATATTGTGACATGCACGGAGAAAAGGAGAGACTATACAATGCATTTTATGAAATTCATAAAAAAACTTTTTTGAAGTTTAAATTAAACAGTATAACGCATTTTATGAAAATACATAAAAACAGAAAAGGCACAGACCCCCAGCGGAACAAGCACGCACAAGCCATTAACTTTCTCTTCCCATGTCCATATGTCAAGTGACAGTTGACAAGAAAACACGTGGCCACGGAAACTGCCGTGTTCGGTGTTTACATTTTTCGAAGGCGATCCTTCAGGACGATAACATTTAAGCAAAATTTAGTTGAAGGGAAATAAACGTTGAAAAAAAAAGAAAAGAAAAGAAAAGCAAACACATCCCCCAAATAACAGGTCTACGTCCAAAAAGGTTGATGCTAAACTGATTGTTATAATAGCATAAGTGTCAATTATTTTGAATCGAGCGCCAGACCTTTTCGTAACCTGATAATTCATTTCCTTACTTCGATTTTGTTTAACGTTACGTTGGAGCGAAGGTCAAGGACATTATTAAAATAGAAATGTTTAACAAGATTCTCCCAGAATTTGTTCGGTGATGTTTCAAACATTGTACATAATTGAAGGCTAAAAGGAACAAACTGCATTGACTGAAAGTAAAGGGCATACAAACATAAAATTGTCAATAATCAGCAATCAATAATAAAGGCACTAACCATAAAACGGAGTTGATTTATTTTATTTTGATATTTTTTGTGAGCTTTCGATTATAAAAATAACAGCTAACAAAAGAATAATAGGCTGGTTAGACTATTTTTTCTTTCATATCGCCAAACGTTGCATATAAAAAAAGAAGATAAAGAGCCGTGACCTATCACACTTTATTTTCCATCAAAGTATTTAACCTAGAAAGACCTCGAAATACCAAAAACTATATTAACCGTGTGTTTAGGTTGTAACGGTCGGATTGTTTAGTACTAATAAAAATAAATATTATTATACTGACCATGCAGCAACTAGAGTACTTACTCGATATGAGTACTAGTTTGTGAGTGAAGGGCTTCACCCCAAACGTGGCCCAGGTTGTCGACCACGGCGGCCCCCGTGTCATCACAACTTGTTTCCAGGCCCAGAACAAGCAGTCGTTTACTTCCTGTATATTCGCCAAGTGGATGGAAAGGTCGAAAACTAGAGTAATGTGAGATTGTTGGTTTATTATGGTATAAGGATCTGGATCGGCAACTATAATCTCTTCCAATGCTGTATCGTAAATGCAAGCATTGTTTGTAAACAAGAAAACACCGGACACGATGCAACATCGGACATATGGTCGCTGCCATGATGTTGGTGTATTACCCACAATTCAACTTCCTCGAACCCAGAGAAAAATTAATTAATCAATATTTTAAAAAATATTTTTCAATTAACAAAGATTGAGTTAGAAATATTTTATCAATCAATAATAAAATAAAATAAATCCAGTTATTCCTTATAACAATTTTAAAGTGAACCACTTTGTCCGTTGCCATAACGTGGCTACAATGTGCTGCTATTGACTTCACCCGGCTGATGAAATACTATCGGCAAATATTAATCTGTCGTGCTGTAGTTTGTAGTTCTATCCCCAGTAGATTTCTTTTAAACTGTTTACCATCTGTTGCTTGTGGTTTGTCGTCTTTCTCTCATTTCCAGACTTCAAAACCACAGCTAATTACTTGCAAACAGTCTTATTTCAATCCTTTTCTAAGACAGAAATCTTTATCAGTCAATTGGGGAAGCAAGAAAAGAAAGCAAGCTTCAAGAATTAAACTATTAAATATGGCTTTGGAAAATCCTGAAATTGAACAAATTCTAGCCCCTTTTAGGGAAAATGTCAAGATCCAGGTCAGTACTATTATTATTATTGAAATCTGTTATTCTTCTATTCCGATATTAACCGATTCCACTTTATAATTTTATCTTCTTTTATTTAATCCGACGATGACGATGTCACCGACAACGTGGAACTTGGAGCAATTGTCAAACGAAAATTGCTCTGCAATTAAAGTATTACTTCTGCAATTTAAAGACTTTTTCTCTTTTTAAAATCTTTGTTTTCTTTGTCTGTCATTGGTTTGTCCCATTTGGAGGTCGATTGTGTTATCTTTTCATTGAGTAGTTGAAAAAAAAAATTTAATAGAAAGAGCGCAAAAAAAAAATCAAGTATTTAAAAGGATAATTGTAAAAAATTTATAATCTTTCACTTCAAAAGAATTTATTTTTCGTTGATAATAACGGGAAGATAGGAGGTGGCGACCAATTATAGCGAAAGGTAGTGGGAGGGGGTGGAATCTGTTTTCTTTCGACACAAGGAACGATCGTAATGCAGATTGTCACGAACCTGGGAAGTGTCCGGGACTCACCTGAATGCAGTCAACTGTGACAAATATGATAACCAGTTGATGCGCAAAATTGTGTAACCCCGGAGATGGAAGGGTTGTTGGCTGATGTAATACCCGACATCTGTTCACCTTAATCATGTGTACAGCTTCCGCTAATATATTCGCAAATACATTTAGACTCGAGTAAATCACTGGAGTTTCTAACTAAAAGAAAGAAAAATCTTTTGCTGTTGTTACTTTATTTGAGATGTGAAAACCACCCGGGTACCCTCGACGACCTGCCGCCAATTTAGGCCTTTGTCACCGACTCTATTCTCTGCTCTATACATTGTATTTTTCACTATAATTTTGAGGTCTAAATAAAGTGAATTGAAATAGATAATGACAGAAATTAGATTTACTAATCTGTTTGCTTTTCCTCCAGATTCCTCGATATCTGTCTAATTCTGTTGTATTGTCAGTAACAGATGGTCTTTATATTCAAGACTGAATTTAATAAATATTGCAAGAATTAAAAATGTTATCTGTTTTTCTTCGTGTTTTTCAGACATTAAAACAGAAGTAATTATCAATAGCTAAAAACATTTCAGTTATTTTCAATTGCATCATACTTCGCCCAGAAATGCTGACATCAGCTTCTTTTACTGGTCGTATTGCTATGTTAATAGTTGTTTCTCAAATTCCAGAAGCCAGGCTTATGAGTTAGAAAGGAGAGAATAAATGTGATTTTGTGACGCTCATGTCTTAAGGAAAGACATGAACGTCACACACTCTCATTCTTTCCTTAAGACATTAACTGGCTTTGCAGCTGAAATGTCTTTTGTTGTGAATTGAAGCAAAAATTTACTTTTTAAATATTTTTGTCTACCTCTCTCCTTCCCACAGTATATATATACAGGCACAGACGTGGCAGTGCGGTAAGAAGTTTTACTTCCCGACTGCATAGCTCTGAGTTCAGTTGCACAAATAATCCCAGGCAGGCTAAAGTCTTAAGTGTGAATTTAGTAGACAAGAACTAAAAGAAGTCCACCTAGCACAAAGCCACCTTCCTCACTTGTGCTGGTGCCAGGTAAAAAGCATCTAGTACATTCTGTGAAGTGGATGACATTAGGAAGGGCATCCAGCCATAGAAACCCAACCAAAACAGATAGTGGTGTCTGCTGCAGCACTCCAGCTTGCTAGCTCCTGTCAAACTATCCAACCCATGCCAGCATGAAAGAATACATTAAATGATGATGATGATATGACAGCTAGATGAATATACACAGTTATAAGATTTGTTGGGTCAGGTGATGCTATTAAACTATGAAAAATGAGGAGCCTACCATTCCTAAACGATCACATTATATCTCATTATTGTCTTTGGTGATGCCTACACCTCCTTTTGGCTCTCAAATTTCTCCCATCCTGATGTTGTTGGTGCAGAAGCTAAATCTTTCGCATTCTCGTCTCTGTATCAATATTTTATCCCTCTTCACATCTCACATCAGTTAATCCAGATACCCCTTGATCTCTTTAAACCGTAACCTCCATCAAACTATCTCTGCATTGACCAAGTCATCCAATCATTGCTTCATCACTATTCAACATATAACCACATAATGCATTATGTCACTCCTCCCCCCATCCCCTATGGCACTTCAAGTGTGTCACCTGCTTGGAGCTCTACTAGTTTTATGCTAATTATCCCTAGATGTACACACATTTTACCCCTAACCCCTCAGAAACAGCTGGGAAGGTAAATGAAACTATCCTTTTAGGTATGTCCCTCTGCATCCCACACATACAAAAACTCATGGTCCTGAGGCCCTCAAGTGGTTTGCTCATAGCTGCAAATAACAAAGCCTATAATGAAATCCACCCATTCCTCCAAACTGGGCAACATTTACCAATCAACCAAGTCTTTGCAAAACACTGTTTGAACTGCAAAAGATGCCTTTGTGCACTGCACAATTCTCAAGCTACCTTCTCAAACTCTAGCTGATCTTTCTGGTCTCTTTGCCAAAAGAATCTGCACCAACTTTACAGAATTCGTTTTTTCACTTCCCAATTATGATGGCCCCATGAGCAGCACCCAATGGAGAATGCTTCCACTTTACATCCAACTACACATCTTCAAATCTATCCTGTTCCACTCCACCAGACTCAATAACTTGCATATATATATATATATATGCATGCCATATGCAAAAATACCTTTAGTTGCTTCCACAGTCAACAAAACTACCAACTCTGACAGTCCCTCTATTACCCTCAAACACTGGGCCCCAAAGCTTATCACTGTACTTACCATAGCTTTTAAAGGGACATACCCTGATCTTTGGAAACCCACTCCTCTGACCTTGCCAACTATTGTCCTATTGCACATCCAATAATCTCAAAGGTAATAGAGATAGCCATGAACGATGATGTTCTCTAACATCTCTCTCTCTCCCCTTCACCTCTAGTATAATTTCCATAGAGCCAGAGCCATGGTGCTCCCTGTCTCCTCTGTCATCCATGTTTGACCATTGAAAAACCAGTGAAAACAATATTCTTGTTTGGATGCCTACTCTTATGTAGATATGATCTTTCATTTCTCTCTTCCCCAGCCATGCATCATCCACACACAACCTGGACACAACACACTAAACCTACACTAATTCCACAAACGGAAACCTCAAAAGCTTCTTTCAATGGAGATATGTCGATCTTGTCTCTGTTAACAGCCAAAAGCACAAACACTAATTGTATATTAAAAAAAAAGCCCCAAAAACCTCACCATTCCTCACCCATTCATCTCTCTCTCTCTCTCTCATCATCCAACCCTAACCCAGTCTTTCCTCAATATTTGATCCTTCTAAGGCAGTGAGCTGGCAGAAATGTTAGCATGCCTGGTGAAATGCTTAGCAGTATTTTGTCTGTCTTTACATTCTGAGTTCTAATTCCACCGAGGTCGACTTTGCCTTTCATCCTTTCGGGGTCAATAAATCAAATACCAGTTGCATACTGGGGTAAATCTAATCGACTGGGCTCCTCCCACAAAATTTCGGGCTTTGTGCCTAGAGTATCATCATCATTGTTTAACGTCTGTTTTCCATGCTAGCATGGGTTGGACGAAATCTCCTTTTTCCTGCTCATGTCTTCCTTGCAGGTGGTGTTCACTTGCAACAATTCAAACAATACGTTTAATGACATTCATCTCACCATTTTCAGAATGTCTGTAAAAGGAGTGAGACATTATTCCTTCCTCTCAACCCAGCAAGAAAAAAAAGGCATAAAGTTACTGTAGATCCGAATACTTAAATTTGACTTAAGGTTCTTTTTTTCTTTCTATTTAAGAATATGTTTCATTTTTATAATTATTTAGTTTTTGATAAGTAATTGCAGTGTTGCCTTAGGATGTTCTGATTGCAATAATATGGTTGACTTTCTGTCATTCTCAGATCATTTGTGGTAGTTTGAAGGATTTATTGCTTTGTAATTTTGGAGAATATTTATACTGTTCCTCCTTTCTAGGATAGGGGCCATTGAGGGAGCTTTTGTGCTGCTCTTTAACAGTTTAGTATCACAGCTGCATTTCTTTACTCTCTTTAAAAATGACAATGGATTTAGCCCCAGATGTCTCCTGGGGCTAAATTACAGCAACATTTGTCCTAAACCAGGACTGCTATGTTATGTTGGCAAACAATCTTTACTACAAAATACTGTTGCTGAATATCTCTCGTGTGAGATTTAAAAATAGTAATTTTCTACTTGTTTTTAGTTTGAAATCTTGGGACAGCATTACCCAAGGACAAAACCCAAGTTGACAGTGAGAATGTGTTTTGGGATCAACTGTTTCTATTTCATTGAATGGTTCTAGCAGAAGTTGGATATTGCTTAAATAATAAGCTAGAGCCTGGAAATTACATTAAATCGATTAGTGACATAATTGGTACATTAGTCTATCATTTCATGCTTTGTAAAAGGTTTTTCACACTTTGCTATTATTATATATTGTTTAAAACACGAGGCCCTAAAGGCTTCTATACACAACTTGTCTCTAACAAATTTCTTCTCCGCAAACTATCTTCTTACCATCCATCTCTCACTCTTCTTTCGCATTCTTGTCAACTTATCTCGCCACTAATCCTCTGACCACTTCGCTTTTATTCCCCTCCCTATCACTTCAGGGTACACCCTCACACATCTTTACCATTATCTCTCTCTTTTCCAACTGGAGTAGCCATGTATTTCCTCTGCAGCAAGACACCTGTTTCTGTCCCTCTTGTTACCTGGCATAAAGGCACTTCCCTCAATACTGAGTTGAGGGCTCTTTGTTTTACAAGTTGCTTAGGGATCTCACTAGTGCACATAGTACACTCTCTGTAGAGTGGTTGGTGTTAGGAAGGGCGTCCAGCTGTAGAACCCATGCCAAAGCAAGCAGAGAAGATTGGCACAGTTCTCTGGCTTGCCAGCTCTTGTCAGTTTGGAAGAAAGACATCAAATCATGATCATGATGTTACACAAATTCATAAATTCTGCATTTTGTAGCTTTAATCAGATGAGGGATAAATCTCCTGCACACATTACCGATCTTTGACAGGTAACTTTGAAACCTGTTTTGGTACTTATTCCTGAAAATTGGATGAAATGTGATATAAAGAATAATGTGACTTGTGGATTTAACTTTTTCAAGTCTAACTGATGCTCCAAAACCTGATTCTCCCTACTAGTTTTCCACTATATTATTTATCACAAATTACTTTGGAATCTATTCATCGTCATCATCATCATCGTTTAACGTCCGCTTTCCATGCTAGTATGGGTTGGATGATTTGACTGAGGTCTGGCAAACCAGATGGCTGCACCAGACTCCAATCTGATCTGGCAGAGTTTCTAGAGCTGGATGCCCTTCCTTACGCCAACCACTCTGAGAGTGTAGTGGGTGCTTTTATGTGCCACTGGCACGTGGGCTATTCAGGCGGTACTGGCAACGGCCATGCTCAAATGGTGCTTTTTATGTGCCACCTGCACAGGAGCCAGTCCAGTGGCACTGGCAATGACCTCGCTTGAATGTTTTTTCACGTGCCACCAGCACAAGTGCTAGTAAGGCGATGCAGGTAACGATCATGCTCGAATGGTGTTTTTAATGTGTCATTGGCACGGAGGCCAGCTTGTTGCTCTGGCCATGATCTCACTTGTATGGTACTCTTAGCGCCCTACTAACACGGATGCCAGTCATTGAATTTGATTTCGATTTCACTTGCCTCAACAAGTTTTCGCAAGCAGAGTTTAGTGTCCAGTGAAGGAAAGGCACGCATAAGTGGACTGGTTAGACCCCTGGCATAGGCTACAATGTTATGGTCTCACTTGCGCTTGCCGAGTCTTCTCAAGCACAGCATATTTCCAGAGGTCCCGGTCACTAGTCATTGCCTTGGTGAAGCACAGTGTTTGAAGGTCATGCTTTACTATTATTAAATATTAATCCATTTCATCTCTAACTAAAGAATTATTATCATCATCAACTGGTGGTCAACTGAATCTATAATTTTGGTTTGGTTCCTGGTTGAATCAGTTAATTTTACAGAACTTGTCCTGTATTTTAGGTTGTAGTCAATAATGTGGAGAAGAATGGTCTTAGGTAATGGTGCAATGATCCTGTAAAAATTATGGCAAATTTAGATTCATTATTGTCAGTTGTCATTTATATTTAACAAAAATTTGTTAATTGACATTGTAATTTATATTTTAGGGAGATTTAATTCGCAAGTTGAAAGCAGATAAGGCAACAACTATTGACGTCCAACAAGCAGTGGCTGAATTGAAGATCCGAAAACGAGCATTAGAAGAAAAAGTACAAGTTGCTTTATTTTTGTAATTTATTATTAGATCTGTTGTAAGGAAACAAATTCTTTATTTAATTATGTATTCTTGCTGATAACTCTCTCTACTGTTCTGTTGTGTCCCTTGGCAAGGCATTTGACTCTGCTTTAACCCTGTTTTGTTGGTAAAATGGATTCAGTCACTATTTAACAAGAAAGTGGTTTACAATTGATCATTGATGGGAAGGAACAGTCTATTTCTCTGCTATTGAACCACTGTTTTGCTAATTCTTGATTTCTTAAACAATTATAAACTTTAAAGAAAAAAAAAAAATGAGTTGAGAAGCTTATATATTTAATGCAGAAAATGTCTTTGGTTGGGAATCAAAATTTGTCTCCAAGATTTTCCATTTCCTGTGCAGTCCATGATGATTTTACTATAATATTGATCTCTTTACTCTTGACATTGGACCAATTTCTGTTGGAGTGATGGTGAAGATGACTGAAAGTACTTTAGTATTTTGCTAGTACTTTATCAATCAGGAAAGTATCATGAGTAAGATCAACTCTGCTAGGATTTGAGGACCAAGAAACATTTAGGCTGGCCTTCTGCCTCCTCTCATTCCTTACTGCTTTCTGTTTTACAATAATGTTGAAAATCTGCTGAGTGTCAGGTTGAGGTTGTGTGGAGTGAAGAAACTTTAAGTATTTTCCTGGACTTAGTCTTCAACATCCAAAGTTAGCCATTGATATTGTTCACAAAGTTAACAAGGATTTTTGTGCCTCATACTTCATTACGTTTTCTTTAATTTCTTTAGGAACTTGAATTGACCCCTAAAGACGATTTTGATCGTACAAAGATGGAAGATCTTTTAAAGCAGCGTTTCTTTTATGACCAATCCTTTGCCATTTATGGAGGTAGGCATTAATTCTTGGAGTCACTTGTTGCGATAATATGAAATAGTTAAGATTCATTGATATAAGTTTTTATTAATAATCCTATCCTGTTTCCACTTCATCTTTCGTTCTCAGATAAGTAATTAATTCTATGTGATTTTTGCACAGATAATCATTTGTGGTTCACAGCTAGCAAAGTTGATGGTGTGTTAGCCTCCGGACCAAAAGATCACTGGTTCGCATCCTGTTGTCATTGCTGTTGCTATCTTGCTGACACTGGTTCTTAATTCTCATTGACTTTGAACACCTCATCATGAGTTTGCCAGGATACTAGTGTTGACTATTGATTAATTTAGTTTCAGGTAAAATTTGCTCAAGCACAGAACCTGAAATATAATGGCATTCCAATCCAGAGAGAGGTGGGATTGTTTCTCAGTTCCTTTTGAGTTTTGAAAACTGGCATAAATCTGTTTCATACATTCCTGTTCCTGGTTATGCAAAGGAAGATAAAACAAAATAAAACAACTTCAACAGTTTTTCAGTGAATATCTTAACCATTTAGTGCTCAGATTATTCCCTCAAAATGCAATGCACCTTTCTTCACATTTTGAATTAATTGATCAGCTTTCAATAATGTAATTTTTTTAGGTTGACATTGTAGAGTAGGTGTGAGAAGACAGATCTACCCGGTTTGAACATAAAACTGGTAGAATATTTGGTCGGATACAGCCAGTTTATATGCCAAAGAGTTAAAAATATACAAAATATTTAATAATTGGAAATTGAGGTGAACAATGAATAACATGCTGTTGGTGCAAATATGAAAAAAGAATCCTTTTGATACACTTAAATTCTGCTGCAGAGAATTTCAAATATGTACTATTTTCTGCGTTAGCAAGAATTTGTAACTAATTCTAAGTTCCATTTGTAATAATTTTGGCTACAATTTTTTGATTGGTTGCATAATATCTCTTTTCTATTGTTTAATGTCCATTTTCCATGCTGGCATGGGTCGGACAGTTTGACAGGTGCTGGCAAAGCTAGGAGCCTTACCAAGCTCTGTTGTCTGTTTTGGCATGATTTCTACAGCTGGATGCCCTTCCTAATGCCAACCACTTTTTTATGTGGCACCAGATGATAATAACCAACATATTCTTACAAAGGAATGAATGTCTGTAATATCCTAATTGTTTAAAGCAAAAATAAACAAATAACTTGAATGTTCCAGTGAAGTCAATAAAAGATGGTATGATGTGTGTATTGTTACACACATCATGGATAACAACGGTTTCTTCAGTTGTCAAATTGTGATGTTAAACTGGATAAATAGTGACGGTAGAAACTATTGATCTATAAAAACAGTTATGTCCTTTCTTTCACTTTTTTTTTAGCACTAAACAAATTATGGCTGTTAATGCTGTGCATGTGTGTTTGTGAAATGTTTAACAGTTCCTATGTGAATTGTTATCACAACATGAATGCAATTCATAAATGAACAGAAGTCATTACGGGAATCAGGAAATTAACAGAGAGAATTTACAAGTGAAACTGTTGTTGCTGATTAGTGGCTTTGTTATGGGGTCCTGCTGGGAAGTTTACCAAAATTTGCATCTGAATTCCCAGTTTTTATAATGTCATGAATATTTGTTTTGTAGGTGTGAATGGGTTATATGACTTTGGTCCTACTGGCTGTGCAGTAAAAGCAAACCTTCTGCAAGCATGGCGGAATTTTTTCATTCTGGAAGAACAAATGCTGGAATTGGACTGTGCTATGTTGACCCCTGAAGTTGTCCTTAAGTAAGTATACACACACACACACATATATACACACACACATATACACATGCATACATTGACATATATACAAGGGGATTCTGAAATCTCTCACAATTTTATTTTTATATTTTGTTACAATTTTATTTTTCTAAATTTTAATACAATCTTTGCTATTTTGTTGTATTTTTTGATATGCATACATGCCATTCTCATTCAGTGTTTGTTTTCCATTCTGGTATGGGTTGGACAGATTGATAGGATCTAATTAGCTTGAGAACTGTTGGCAAAGTTTCTATGACTGATTGCCTTTCCTATCACCAACAACTTCACATGGTGTACTTGGTGCTTTTTTTCATGGCATCAACACCAGTGAGGTGGCCAAGTAACTCATAAGACAAGATCCTTAGACAGAAAGTAAAAACAGGGGATGGAGAGAAAAGAAAGGTTTGTGTTGAGAAGAACAGTATAAAAGCATAGGAAGGAGAGAGAAGATGCTAAGTGACAGAGGACAGGTATATAGGGGTGGATATAGTAAGAAAAAGGGGTGTTGATGGTAGATATCAGAAGGGTTAAGGAAAAGGGTAGAAAGATGTCAGTTTTACTTATAACTCTCTAATATTCCTTGAATGATCTAATTTTGCAAATCTATTCAATTCATCCTGTCTAATGTTTATAAAACAGCTGGAAAACTTGTATTTTCACTTTGAGATGTTATGGTCTAACATCTTTTTAAAGTTCTCTCATTTTTTAAGCTCTATTTTATAGAGTATGTAATAATTATATATATACATATATATATATATATATATATATATATATATATAATATGTCTGTTATATATTTATATGTTATGTATTATGCAAAGTATAAATAATCTAAAAATATTTTTGCTGTATTTAACTAGGGCCTCTGGTCATGTTGATCGTTTTCAAGATTATATGGTAAAAGACTTGAAGAATGGTCAGTGTTTCAGAGCTGATCATTTGATTGAAGGTAAATTCTACTGAATTTTATTTTATTTACTTAATTTTTTGTTATTCCAGAACTTGTATTGTTATTAATTTAATGAAATAATTGATGGAACTGTTGAGACTGTTTTACTTAAAATTTTGTTTTTACATTGTCTTTGAGAAAACTGTTTCATACTCTCAACCAGAACTGATCCTACAAAGTTTTGGTGTATTAATCTTAGGAAATGTTGGTGTGTTATTATTATTAAGGCGATGAGCTGTCAGGATGGTTGTAGCTCAAGGGGTAAAATACTTAGCAGCATTTCATCCATCTTTCTGAGTTCAAATTCCACTGAGGTCCACTTTGCTTTTCATCCTTTTGGGGTCGATAACATAAGTACCAGTTGAGCACCATGATCAATCTAATCATCTAACCCCCTACCCCCAAATTTCAGGTCTTTTGCCTATAGTAGAAAGGATTATTATTATTAAGGTGGTGAGCTGGCAGAATCGTTAGCCTACTAGGCAAAATGCTTAGCAGCACTTTGTCTGCCTTTACAGTCCAAGTTCAAATTCCACTGAGGTTATCTTTGCCTTTCATCCTTTTGGGAGCAATAAAATATATACCAGTCAAGTACTAGGGGTGATGTAATTAACTTACCCCTCCCCTAAAAATCTGCTGGCCTTGTACCAAAATTTGAAATTTTTAAAACTTAACCAGACAAAGCACCAATTGTCTTCTACTATGATCTTGGACTGACCATTGTCCTGTGTGTGAAATTTAGTAGAGAGAGACTGGACAGAAGCCCTTTGTGTGTCTATGTGTGTGATTACTATTTTAATGTTTGTTTTTCCATTCTTGCATGGGTAAAAAATGGAATTCGTTCAGAGATATTTTCTATGGTTGCCAACCCTCACCTGTTTCCAGGCAAAGTAGTTCTCCCCACCACAAATACTCTAGGCCTTGCACCTATAGTAGAATGGATCATCATCGTTATTATTATTAAAGTTGCAAGTTGGCAGTATTGTTAGCATGCTGAACAAAACACTTGGTAACATTTCTTTTGGCTCTTTATGTCCTGCGTTCAAATTCCACCATTGCCATCTTTGCCCTCCATCCTTTCAGGGTCGATGAAATAACCAATCAAGTACTGGGGATGATGGTACTGACTATTCTCTTTCTCTCAAAATCAGAAAATAATTATTGTTGTTATTATTACAGCTCATCTAGAGAAACTTTTGGAAGACAAAAAGACAGCTCAGAACACCAAGAATGAAATCAAACAGTTACTTCCAAAGGTAAGTGAAGAAGAATCCTTTTGAGGCATATTGATTGTGATATCAGGTGCTAGATTCTTAACCATATAATAATAAACTCAATCCTTATTGCAGCAATTTCATACCCATTGGATGTTACCCTCATCTAAAGGAGATGAAGTGGATGATTGGTTTGCTTTAGGTTGGCTCATTTCTATCACAGAACCCTTTCTGTTCTTTGAAACCTATCCATTGATGGTTTGTGAGAGGGCCTCATAAAAACAGCCATTTTCCTCATTAGCCAGTTCTAATTGTGGTGTGTGAGCAGAGCTATTAAGAAAAAAAAAACTTTCTATAACACTGAACAATTAATTCTCAAGACTTTTACTGAAAATGACCCCAAAATTGTTGCCTACAATGCTATACTCAAAAGAGATTTTTATTGAAGGGGAGGAAATTTTGTTTTTTTTATATTTCTTCAGGAACTCGCTAAATATTTATCACTAAGCTCTTACTTGCTAAAGTATGATAACAGAAAAAAGTAGCTACGGTTGTTGCTGTTACTTTACTTTTGCGAAGAAGAACAGCCCATTCTACTCTCAAATTACCTTTGAATTTAGCTAATAATGACATGACAGTTTATAATATTTGCAAAACTTCTGGGATGGGACAAGTACTGAAGAGGTGTCATCTCATTATTTGGGATGAGTGCATGATGACAAATAAAAGTCTATGGAAGCTCTGAATTGAAGCTTGCAAGATTTTAGAAATGCTGAAGTTTTAATAGGTGATGTTACCACCATACTATCAGGAGAATTTCACCAGATTTTGTCTGTACTTGCAAATGGGCGCTAAAGCAGATAAGGGAATAACTTGCTTGCAATCATCTTATTTGTGAAGCTGAGTAACAAGAATGAGCCTAACTAAAAATATGAGAGCCACTCTTTTGAGAGATAATTTGTCTAAATAAATTGCTCAAAAGTTATTAGAACTTGGAGAAGGTAGTGTACTCCTTGATAAAACTTGGAGAAAGTAGAGTACCCCTTAATAAAACTTGGAGAAGGTAGGGTACTCCTTGATGAAACTCGGAGAAGGTAGGGTACCCCTTGATAAAAATAATTGTTTTATATACATCTCTAATTAGTATATCAGTTTCATTACTCAATGAAATAAAAGCAAGAGTTTTTCCAAATTTTCAGGGGCCCCTGCCCTCAGCAAAACCATAGCAACTTGCATGAAAGGGCAATACTTGTACCAAAACCTTTCACTGTCAATGGCATAAAGCATAAACTATAGAATTGCATTTCAGGAGATTTGCAGACACATAAATCTATAAATGCAGTTCCAGATCCTGCAGAGGCTGTCAGCTATCCTGTTGAATTCTTGAATTATTTGCAACCTCCTGGCTTTCCACTACTGATTTGTATTAAAAGTGGGAGCCATCATCATCATCTTACTATGGAACGTTGATCAGCTTTGGCTGTGGAATAACATTAGACTGATGGTTAAAAACTGAATGTCTTGTATTATTCAGGTTGCTATAGTGACTGGTTGTTTTATGGGAGAAGATGCTTTTATGCCCAGAATATCTTTGGATGCCATAGTTTTTGCTTTCTGTCATAACATAAAAGTGTTCAGTAGATCTTTATGTTGGAAATGTGTAGAATCTTCTAGACAGACAAAGATTACATTCAGAAACTGTTAATTCACTTAACCCTACTTTTGGCTATTTATGTCAGTAAGTGGAAAAAGAATTTTGCCACATACTAGAGGAAGTGGCAAAGAATAGAGTTGACCACATAAATTCACATAAATTCATCCAGCTACACAAAGAAACACACATGCATATATTTGCTTGTTCATATTTACATCTATTTTTCCATGCTAGCATGGGTTAGGTGACACCCTTCCTGATGCTAACCCTTCACTGTTTATCAAGTAGAGGATCTCTTATTCCTCATGTCTTTGGAAGCATAACTTGAGTGGGAAATCTATTGACAGGAGACATTCCAAGAAAACATGGGGTGAACATCATTGATTTTTGAATGAATGAGTGGCAGATGTAAGCAGACACACACACACACACCCATGGTGTTACGATTGTGAAGTGAATTTCTTAGCCATTTCCTCATGTTGTATGATGAACGGAGATGACAGAGTGGAAGACTAGATTTCTTTTATTTTTCAATGGAACTGGATAATAATATTTACATTTTATTTCATTAATGTTTTTTCTTTCCTCCTTTTGAAAGATTGATGGAATGAGTAAAGATGATATGAGGGATTGCTTGCGTCAGTATGCAATGAAATCCCCAGTTACTGGTAATGAACTCACGGATCCTATGGAGTTTAACTTAATGTTTGCTACATCCATTGGACCAACAGGTCAGCTGAAAGGGTAAGAAAACCTGGGTTTATTTTTAATCTTTTCTCTTATCCAAGATTCTGTTACTGCTTATCTTAGAATGAAAGATTTACAATTCTAGCTGACGACTTTTTATAAATATGGCACCTGAACATGGGTAACACATTGATGATATAAACACAATGGAGTCAGAAAGACATTATTCTATAATATAAATATACCAGTTGCATACTAGAGGGTCGATCTAATCGACTGGCCCCCTCCCACAAAATTTCGGGCCTTTTGCCTAGAGTAGAAAAATAGAAAAGCTTATTCTATAATAATGTGATAGGTTCATACTGAAGTCCTCGTTAATATCATAGAATTAATGAAATGTTAATGAAGATGATTGTGGTGCCACTCATGACTAGAGAGAGATTATTCTTATATTACTGGGAGGAACATTAAGGGTTGGTGCAAACAGTTGAGCATTTGATGAAGAGCTTAGTTTGATGTCTCACCCTTTTGAATTCTAATCCTGCTACACTTCAGTGCAATCCAGAAGGATCCATTCTAAAAGATACAAATGATGCAATATTGGCATTCTTGAAGAGAGTATCAAAGTGATCAGAAAATTTTGTTTTTTCTTTCAGAACCTTAAATTGAATTATCCCCTCCCCTCTCTTTTTTTTCTTAACTCTTTAGCATTTAATTCAGCCATATCTGGCCTCTCACACATGCCCAACAATGTCATTCTAAAAATAAACAGTCATATCATTGAAATCTCAAGGCTGTAGCCTTGAGATTTCAATGATAATGCATGACTAATTCAAAACAATGTGAATAAATAAATTCACCGTTGGTGGTGAATAAATTGGCAGAGAAATAAACTGAATGCTAAAGGGTTTAAGTTAGGAAGGAAGCCATTGCCCATGACTCTCTCTCCAAGACTTCAAGAAGGAGGGAAGAAGATATCCTCAAACTAGTAACCTGGTTTAAATTCTTGCAACAGTCTGGTCTTTGTTAAAGTTACCCAATGAAGTTAATGAGATGATAGATTAATTGGATCATCAAATTAGGATGGCAGAATTGGAACTCATGATGCAAAAAGCCAGAAAAATATTGCAAGACATTGTATCGTTTGCAACTTTGAGTTTAGTTCTTTCAGATTATTGAGTATCAGTAATATATTAGGGATTTTAATCAGTTCGCTATTCACCTCTTGTCTTAAAAAAGTATCCTTCATCTTCATTAAAAGAGAAAAAAAAATGTCACTTGCATTATTTATATTGTAGATTCCTTCGACCAGAGACAGCTCAGGGCATTTTTGTTAATTTCAAACGTTTGCTTGAGTTTAACCAAGGCCGTCTACCATTTGCTGGAGCACAGATTGGAAACTCTTTCCGAAATGAAATTTCTCCTCGATCTGGTTTGATTCGAGTACGGTGAGTAAAGTTGATGACTTTATTGTTCAAGGGTTCATTATGATGATGATGTGGGTTTGTTGAACATTAAGAGCAAAGGATATGAGAAGATTAGGGCGACATGCCGTGCTTGAGGAGACCTATTGGGTCAAGTACATCAATATCAAATCAAATCAAATTACAATCAAATGGAAATTGTAGTTGTGACCCTCATGCCAGTGGCACGTAAAAAGCAACTTCCGAATGTGGCCAATGCCAGTGCCAGTGGCATGTAAAAAGCACCATCTGATCATAGTTGATGCCAGCTCCTCTGGTCCCTGTGCTGGTGGCACATAAAAAGCACCCACTATACTCTTGGAATGGTTGACGTTAGGAAGGGCATCCAGCTGTAGAAACACTGCCAGATCAGATTGGGGCCTGGTGCAGCCTCCTGGCTTCCCAGACCCCAGTCGAACTGTCCAACCCATACCAGCATGGACAACGGACGTTAAATGATGGTGATGATGATGATATGCAATATATTTCATGAAATATATGTTCTAATGATAGTATGCCTTATCTATGTTTATAAATTGTTTTAACATCCACTTTTCCATGCTTGCATGGATCAGATTGAATTTGTTGAAGCAGATTTGCTTTCACCAGATGCCCTTCCTATTACCAACCCTTAATCATTTATAAGCAAAAGATTTTTTTTCCCCTGGGGCCAGTCATGTTTTCACTAGGGGCTGGAAATGAGGAACACTGTTTGTGTGGCAGCAACTTTTGTTTATAATCATTAAATGTTGGCAAGGAAAAGAGACACAAACACATGTGTATACATACACACACACACACACACGATGGGCTTTTTTCAGTTTCCATCTACGAAATCCACTCACAAGGTTTAGGTCAACTTAAGGCAAAAGTATAAGACACTTGGTCAAGATGCCACACAGTGGGACTGAACTCAAAACCACATGGTTGGGAAGCAAACCTCTTAACCACAAACCCATGCCTGTACCTTTAGGCTTATAAATAGTGCAGGGAATATGAAATCGGTTTAAACACTATAGAAACAACACACCTCAAATTTGTTTCCTTGATGTGACATATAAGATAACAGCTTCATATATTTGGAGCTGTCATTCCAGTTTGCTTCCTTCAGTTTGTCTAAAACATGCTATCCTCTTATTCCATCAATGGTTGAGTAAACATCCATCTTTATTGTTTCTCAGTAGTTTCTTGGGAACCTCCACTCATTGATATTCCAGTTGAAATTCACTCTGTTAATGTTAAATGTTTATGAATTGCTGCTAAACTATTGAGAAATAATTTTTTGTTTTATTTCAGAGAATTTACAATGGCTGAAATTGAACATTTTTGTGATCCGTCTGACAAAAGTCATCCAAAATTCAGTAACTTAGCTGACATGACAGTCAGTCTTTATTCTGCTTGTAACCAAATGGATGGCAAGTCACCAGAACCACGCAGACTTGGAGATGCTGTCAAAAGCGTCAGTAGATTTATATTTTTGCATCATGATTGTACATATGTCCTTCCATAACACTTGTCTACTGTCAAATATTGTAAACATTTGTCTGTAACATAAAAAAATCTGGGGAATATAAATTGATGTGCTAATCTGTTTAGTGATTGTTTCAGCCAATTTTTTGTCACAAGAGAGGGTAACATAACTGTCTCTCAAAAGAATAGGTTATTAGTATAGAATAAAAATGCTTCAAAAATGTCTGCATTTGTGTGGGTTTTTGAAACTCAACAAAAATATGTAACTGACTGATTTATAATCATTGAAAGTATTAGTAAGACTCATTAGGAGAGTTCTTTGGTATGTTTTTGATCATCATCATCGTCGTTTAACGTCTGCTTTCCATGCTGGCATGGGTTGGACAGTTTGACTGACTATTGGCGAGACAGAAGGCTGCACCAGGCTCCAATCTGATCTGGCAAGCTTTCTACAGTTGAATGCCATTCCTAACACCAACCACTCCAAGAGTGTAGTGGGTGCTTTTACATGCCACCGGCATGAGGGCCAGTCAGGTGGTACTGGCAATGACCATGCTCAAAAGGTGTCTTTTTACATGCCACTTGCATGGTAGCTAGTCTGGCAGCACTGGCAACAACCATGCTCAAATGTTGTTTTTCACGTGCCAGTAAGGTGACGCTGGCAACGATCTCACTCAAATGGTACTTTTTACGCGCCACCAGCATGGGAGCCAGTCAATGGCCCTGGCAACGCTCATGCTCGGATGGTGCTTTTAATGTTTCATTGGCACAAGGGCCAATCAGGCAGTACTATCATTGGCCACATCAGCTATTTTGATTTCACATCCTTCAACAGGTCTTCACAAGCAAAGTTTATTGTCCACTGAATGAAGGGTACTCGGGCTGGTTATACAAACGGGAATGTTTTTAGAAATTGATCTCTGATTCTTAACAAAACCCTTTATTAATTATGCAGTTCTCATATTATTTGAAAAGCTGAGTTGTATCTCCACATAGTAGTACTGGATGTATTTATAGCTGGATTTACTTCTTTTTTTTGGTGGGGGGATGTGATATGATCTAATGATACTTTGGTCAGAAGGCCAGCACTGTAACTTTATATTTTACTTTAGTTATCAACAACAGTCTCATTATTATCATCAACGTCCGTTTTTTCCATACTGGCATGGGTTGGACAATTTGACAGAAACTAACAAGCGAGAGGACTTGCACCAAGTTCCAATGTCTTCTTTGGCATAGTTTCTAAGACTGGATGGCCTTCCTAATGCCAACCACTTTACAGAGTGTACTGTGTACTTTCTTGTGGTACCTGCAAAGGTGAGGTCAAACTGAGTGGGGTATAGTATTGAGGGATGTAAATGTAAAATAGAGGGAGAGGAGCAGCTGTCTTGCTGAAGAGGTGAATACATGGCTCAGAAAGACAGAAATGTGAGGTCAAGATAGTAGGGAAATATGAGAACGGGGAAGAAAAAAGGTGGGTGGGTGGGTAGGTAAGTGTCCTGGAGTGTGAAAATAGTATAACATGATTAGAGACAGGGATTGTTGTAAGCTTGATATTAAATATTTTCCAATTATTGCCAATACAACATGTAAACCATATTGATGTTTAGAGTTTCGTTAACTTGAATGAGAGAAGTAAAATTAGAAATTTTGTTTTGTTGTTTTTCTCTTTAACAGAAGTTGATTGCCAATGAAACTCTTGGATATTTCATGGGTCGTATTGCACAATTTATGTTCAGATGTGGTGTTGATCCCAAGAAGTTTCGTTTCCGACAGCATTTATCTAATGAAATGGCTCATTATGCTAAAGATTGCTGGGATGCTGAATGCAAAACATCTTATGTAAGTTTCCTCTCGTCTCGTTTGCAGTTGATTCAAATTCTTTGCATATTTATTTAGTTGAACTTTAATATGTGAAAACAAGCACACAAACCCACCAGTCACAGTTGATAGTGTTCTCCCTCTGTTGTTTCTCTGGCTGCTACAAGATCTCTGTTTCTCTAAATTTACAAGTTCTAGGCTATCTTCTCCAAGACATAACTCATGTCCCTAGCTCACGCTAAATCCTATACCAAAGGTTCCTTTTTCACCAATCCTTTTCTTCTCCCTGAATTCCCTTCCACAGAACATTTCCCCCTTTCCATATAATTTCTAACTGCCTATCTACAGCAATTGAAACTAAACTTCCAATCCAATATAATTGTTGATGCACAATGTTGCACATTTGAAGGAGAGAATTATACTTGCTGGAATTGGTCCCAATATACATTTGGTACTTGTATCAACTTTGGAAGATTAAAAGGCAGACCCTAGCAAGAGATGAAGTTAAAATTTTATAAGAATAGAACTAAATATTCTTAAAAACCTTTTAATGTAAATAATGTTTATGTTGTAGAATGCCTTCAAGGCTGTAAGAAAATTTGGTGAATGCAATTAAGCATGAAAGGATTTTCTCTCAGCATACCTTTCTATGGTACATATTCATATATACATCATCAACATCATTTAACATCTGTTTTCCATGCTGGCAAGGCTAGGAGCCATACCAAGCTATGTTGCCTGTTTTGGCATAGTTTCTACAGCTGGATGCCCTTCCTAATGCCATCCACTTTACAGAGTGCTTTTTATATGGCACCAGCACTGGTGGTTTTGAAGCAAACTTCCTCAAGTCTACGTCCCATATCTTTATCAATATGCAATTTCAAGCCTATGAAAGACATCATCATCATCATCATCATCATCCACCCCTCCAGTTTCTATGTAGCTTTTGCAAAGGTAAAAAATGATTAAGGTGTATTGGAATTAAGCTTTTGGTGTTCTTTGTTTCAGGGTTGGGTAGAATGTGTTGGCTGTGCGGACCGTTCTTGTTATGATTTAACACAACACACGAAAGCAACTGGAATAAAACTGGTCGCAGAGAAAAGGCTGGCAGAGCCAATATCCTTTCACGTGGTTTTTACAGACAACAGCTTTGTTGTAGCTTTACTATTTTTATATTTTAGATATAAAAAACACAAAAACAAATGATTTTATTTTATTATTGGCTGTGTGGTAAGAAGTTTGCTTCCCAACCACATGATTCCAGGTTCAGTCCCACTGCATGGCACCTTGGGCAAGTGTCTTCTACTATAGCCTTGGGCTGACCAAAACTTGTGGATGGATTCGTTAGATTGAAACTGAAAGAAGTCGGTCATGCATGTATGTATATAGTCTCTGTGTGACTGTGTTTGTCCCCCACCACCACTCAACAGCTGGTGTTGGTGTGTTTATGTCCCTGTAACTTAGCAGTTTGCAAAAGAGACCAATAGAATAAGTATCAGGCTTAAAAAAAAAGTTCTGATGTTGATTTGTTCAACTAAAACTCATCAAGACAGTGCCCCAGCATGGCCACAGTCAGATGACTGAAACAAGTAAAAGATAAAAAATATTGAAGCTGTTTATAGAAAGGTTTATATTGAAAAACAAAGTTATGTATTATCCATTCTATATCTCTAACCTCTTGTTGTTTGTTGTTGTACTAAGGGCGACAAGCTTGTAGAATCGTTTGCATGCCAGGAAAAAAGCTTTGTGACATTTTGTCCCTCTTTATGATCTGAGTTCAAATTCTGTCAAGGTTGACTTTACCTTTCATCCTCTCAGTGTCGATAAATTAAGTGCCATTGAAACAGTGGCGTTGATATAATTGACTATACTCCTCCACCAAGGCCCTGTGCCTTTTGTAGAAAGGATCATTATTATTATTATTCTTATTTAAGGTGGTGAGCTATCAGAATTGTTAGCACACCAGGCAAACTGCTTAATGGTATTACGCTTGTCTTTACGTTTTGAGTTTAAATTCCGTTGAGGTCAGCTTTGCCTTTCATCCTTTCAGATTTGCTAAAATAAATACCAGTCAGGTATTGGGGTCATTGTAATCGACTAGCCCTGCCCACTCCCCACAAATTTCAGGCCTTGTACCTGTAGTAGAAAGGATTATGATTTATTAACTTTCTGGTTTGATGTCCTACATAAGAAATATTAACTTTTGGCATTCCTGTAAAGATTTGGTCTTAGTGCTTAACTCTTGTTCCTGAAATGTTCAGCAGAAGAGTGACATCGGTAGAATGGTACTGGCATGGTTGTGGTGTTAGGGGTTCAATCCCACTTTGCAGCACCTTAAGTAAGTGCCTCTTCTAGTATAGCCTCAGGTTAATTAATGTCTGGTGAGTGAATTTGGTAGATGGAAACTGTGTGGAAGCCCATCGTGTGTGTATGTGTGTTGATGTTCCTCGTTGACATTTTGAATGACCGCTCTATTCAGACGTTTCAAATATACAATCCCTTACTTGAAAACTGTTAAAGGGCTGGTGACAAGAAGACCATCCAGTTGTAGAATCCTGCCTCAAATACTCCCTTTCCTACAATTCCTACTGTAGCAAAATGCTTAAACAAACAAACCTGCAAGTTATAAATTTCTTGACAGAAACCACAAAACGATTGATGTTGTAGAATGTCAGCCCCAAAAAGGAGTCATTGGGAAGGTCTTTCGCCAAAATGCCAAAAGTATTTCTGACCATCTCACCTCAATGACTTCAGAAGATCTCTTGGTTCTTGATGCCAGTCTTAAAGAGAAAGGGTAAGTTAGATTTTGATTTTACTTTCATTTCTTCTTTCTAAATATTGAAGATTAGCTCTAGAGATTAATGCTCATATTTATGTACTTATATATTTAAAAGCTTGATACATAGAATATTTAATAACAGTGCTCCAGTGTGGCCTGGGCCACTAGCAAATATCAGTAAAAGTGTATAGAATTAGGATTACTTAGTCCTTCCCTCACATAGGTTGGTGCTGTATAACTGGGTGTAGGCCCAGCTGTGGGGTTAACAAATTTCTTTCACATTCATGTGCTTCCCGGTTTTATCTACCAGAGTTTTCAGTTAACCAACACTTTGTGTGGAATTTGGTACTTCGAAATTGTGTGGGTGGAAGCTCATCTTGTGTGTGTGTGTGTGTGCTGCAGATGCTTATCAACATCAATATGTTTTATTTTCTTTCCAGAGAAGTGCCTATAAAGGTGAATGATGAAGAATATATTCTAAAAACAGAAATGGTTAATATAAAATCTTACCAAAAGACTGTCCATGGTAAGTTGATTCTGTTTAATACATGAAATTGAGTCTTCTAAAACACTCGAAACTACTTTACTAAAAATGGTACCAAACACTCCAGTAGTTTCATAACCTTTCTCTCCTCTTAACAAATGATTTAGTATTAAATATATGTTTATTAATTTTCATTCTAAATTATATTTCAGTGGAAGAATTTGTGCCTTCAGTGATTGAGCCTTCATTTGGAATTGGCCGTATTATGTATTCTATATTTGAGCACAATTTCCATATTCGGGAAGGTGATGAACAACGTACTGTAAGTGAATTTCTGTTTTCTTAATTTCTCAATTAAGTAATCAACTCTGGAGGTGTTTCAATTTTAAAAAAAAGATGAAATATAATTTTGTAGTATCCTAAGTACTCTTGTACTCTAACTCTTTCTGTTAAATTATTTTAATGAGGCTGATATTTGAAGGAGGAAGAGTCAATTTAGATGAGTTGACCTGATACACCATTCGTACTTATTTGCACCTCAGCTAGATTTCAACTTTCAAAGCTAAAACTAATTATTATTATTATGCATTCCACTGTTTCACCCATCTCCATTGGTCTAAGGAATTATAATTTTGTATCCTATTGGAGCTTGTATGAAAGTTTAGCTCCATGAATATCAATTATGGGAATATTTCATGTGATATAGTGTTTTATCAGATTGTAAACCTATTTAAAAATTTGTATTGTGGAAAAATTATTTTTGTAAAGTTACTCATATGTGATTGTAATGGTGTGAGCTGTCAGTTGTTTGTTTAAAGAGATTTACAAGTTTTGTTTTCAATTTGCAACGTTTTACACCCTAAAACTGTAAAGTTATGAAATTGGATCTAATTCGATTTTGTTTCAGTATTTGAGCCTTCCTGCAGTCATAGCTCCGTACAAGTGTTCTGTCTTGCCTCTCAGCAATAATGCAGAACTACAGCCTTTTGTAAAGTCCTTATGTAAGTAGAGAACAGGACAATGAGTCTTTTCATTTTATTTTTTATTCTTTTACTTGTTTCAGTCACTAGACTGTGGCCTTGCTGGGGCACTGCTTTGAAGGATTTCTAGTCAAATGAATAGACCTGAGGACTTGTTGTTTAAAGCCTGGTACTTATTCTGTTGGTCTCTTTTGGGGGTGTAAACACATTAACACCAGTAGTTGAGGGTCAAACACACACACTTAGATATTCATATTATGTGTGTATGATGGGCTTCTTTCAGTTACTGTCTACCAAATTCACTCACAAGACTGGTTAATCCAAAGCTATTGAAGACCCTTGGCCAAGGTGCCACACAGTGGGACTGACCCCAAAACCTTGTGGTTAGGAAACTAACTTCTTAACCACACAGCTACACTCGCCCCAGTTCTGAATGTGCACCGATGTCTATACTAGCACATGTGTCTTAGTTATCTTTACATTATCCAGTTGATATTTAATTGCCGGTTACCTCTGAATGAGCAGATCTATGGTCAAAGGTATTCAAGCTGTAACCTTATGATCTAAGTTGGTAGTGTGTCATTTGAAGGAAATTTAGCTGCTATTTTTAACAGGTCAAGTAACCATGCTAAGGTTCTGTCATTGGATCACATTTGTTTAGAAGTGGATGTATATGTTAATGTTGGTTTTCTTTGTATGGAAAAACTAGAGCTACCCATGTCATTTTGATATCAGTTCATCTCTTCCATAGCAAGACAACTATCTCAGTCCCCCTATTCTACTTTAAGCTCTCACCTGGCACACATCCACTTCCCTCAAATCCACTCCATCTTTCAACTGACAAGTCTTTGTCTTGCAAGTTACTTGGTGACTTCACCAGTGCTGGTACCACATAAAAAACACCCATCACACCCTGTGGGCCATCTAGCTGTAGAAACCATGTCAGCACAGACAAATAGGACCTGGTGTAAATCTTTGGCTTGCCAGCATCTGTCGAACTGTCCAACCCATGCCAGCATGGAAAACATGTTAAAACGTTCCAGAACTATTGTTTGACAAAATATATTTTCTACAAACAAAAGTTACTTTGTTATTATCATTTGTATTTATTTCCTTTAATATTTTATTTAACTTTTCCCAGCTGTACATGTATTGTGTATTGTTAGTTTTGCCAACTGGGTAGAATAAACTTTACTGAAGAGTTTTAATAAGACCAAAATATGTCTCCTGCTTTCAGCAGTTCACTTGTAAAGATCTACCTCAATATATCGTCCTAAAATTTCAACCGATTGTATTGGAGTTATTTCCCTTGCTCAATTTTTAGATTTAAATCCTTCTGGAAAGAAATCCAGTGTACCTAATTGGTTTGACAATCTTCGTTGATGGACGATATTTTCAGTTTACTATTTATGTGAGACTTTAATGTGATTGTATAAGCTAAGGTTTGTTTAACCATTTCTATTAACACTGAATGGAATTCCTAAAGTTAAGCATTCACAAGTGAAGTCACAGCAGAGTCTTGTAATTGAGGTAGACTGACAAAAAGGCACTTTATGTACCTTACTGAAAATGCTGTCATAAGATTCGAATGCAGGACAATGTATTCTGTAATCTAAACTCTTTTAAATTATTTACATTTTATGAGAAACTCTTCAATGTAAAGCTAATTAACTAATTGCTAAAACAGCCTTTTTTTTTTGTTTGTTTGTTTACTACAGCTCAAGAATTGGCAAAGATTGATGTTTCCCATAAAGTTGATGATAGCAGTGGCTCAATTGGACGGCGCTATGCTCGAACAGATGCTATAGCTATACCATTTGGTATCACAATTGACTTTGATACATTGAAAGAACCACACACTGCTACACTCCGAGAGAGAGATTCCATGAAGCAAATTCGAGCTCCAGTAAGAATTGTCTTTAACTGTTTTGCTACCTTATTTTTGTTGAATTAAATTGCTTTGTTTCAATTAAGTTTGAAAATATTGAAGAATTTAGTAAAATAACTTTAATATTATGCTGGTGTTTGGAACACAACTTGAAATTTTGGCAGAAGGTCTTAATTTGGATCACTTTAAAACCAGAGGTTTATATCACAAAACCAGGGGCAATCTGGGATGGTGTTGAAAGGGTTAAAAAGGAATAAAGTTGCTTTTATTGAAAAGATCCCAAACAGTTGATGGAATCCGGGCTAGAGATAAACCCAAAAAGACCTGGGGTGAGGTGGTCAAGCATGACCTTCGAACATTGGGCCTCACAAAGGCAATGACGAAGGACCGAGACCTCTGGAGATATACTGTAACTGCAAAGACCTGGCAAACAAAGTGAGTTCATAGCTGTAACCTACACCTGTGTTGCATGACCAGCCCCAGCCCCAGCCCACCCAAAAGTACCTTGGATTGTAGGGCAACATGCTGTGCTTGAGGAGACCTATTGAGTAAAGTACATAAAAATCAAATAGAAATTGTAGTTGTGATCCCCGTGCCGGTGGCATGTAAAAAGCACCATCCGAATGTGGCCGATGCCAGCGCCACCGTGATTGGCTTCTGTGCTGGTGACACGTAAAAAGCACCAACTGGTTGTGGTTGTTGCCAGCCTCCTCGCCCCTGTGCCAGTGGCACATAAAAAGCACCTACTACACTCTTGGAGTGGTTGGCATTAGGAAGGGCATCCAGCTGTAGAAACACTGCCAGATCAGATTAGGGCCTGGTGCAGCTTCCTGGCTTCCCAGACCCCAGTCGAACCATCCAACTCATGCCAGCATGGAAAGCAGACATTAAACGATGATGATGATGACAACTCATTGTTGTCCTGTTTCTACTGGTTTTCCAGTAGATTAACCAATACAATAGCTAGATTAACCAATAAGTTCCAGGAATGCAGTTGTGGATGGAGAGGATTGCAGTACCAAGAAATTGATATGAATGGAGAGGATTGCAGTACCAAGAAATTGATATGAATGGAGAGGATTGCAGTACCAAGAAATTGATATGAATGGATGATCAAGACCAATGGTTCTCAACTATTCTTTGCCTATGCAACCCCTTTGATTCCTATTTTCCTCATGTGGACCCTTATAAACCATTCAGTGTTTTAAAAAAATCCCATTATAATTAAATATTATTAGGAATTGTTTAAAACAAAATTGTTAAAGTATTTTGTGTAATATAAAAGTGTAACCAAATTATTGGAGATAAATTTTAACAGCTGAATCTTATGTGGACTCTGGTTGAGAACCACTGATTTCAGTTAAATGAAGGGCTATGAGCTGATCAATAAAAGGGCACACAATGAAGGCAAATTGAAATAAATCTGTAAAACTGGTGGATTTGGATTTGAGAGAATCTTGTTTTATAGAAGAGATTTTTGGAGGACGAAAGTGATTCATTTCATGACAACATTGTAAAACATCTTGGAATGATGTTGTTGATGGTTTTCCCATTAAGTGGAGTCTCAACTGTATTAGTTCTTTGAATATGGAGAAGACTAATCACTCAGGAATAGTGATGCATCTGTTACCATAGAAATGATTCTAATAATGGTTAGAAATCTTCTGAAGTACATGTCTGGTTCTGTTAATGGTGAGCCATTTCTTCTATAGTTTTGTTGACTGAAATTAGAAAAATTTAATGACTTGCCAAGGAATTGACTCTAGTTTTTAGGAATAACTCTTTTGATGATTAATCAAGTAACCAACACCCCTGACTGGTCAGTGTCACTTTTGTGGCTATTGATCTATAATGTTATGACATACCAACCATTTTTGAGTTAATAAGGATAGTATCTTAGTATTGAGCTAGTTAGCTCATTCCACCTGGCTGTAAATAGAGCCCTGTAAAATAGTACAATTGTAATCATCAGCCAATATAGTCTATCAATATTTAAAGATTTCTTGCAAATATATTATAACATTATAATCAGTAGCCACAAAAAGTGATACCAGTTGGGGATGTTGGTTACTTGATGAAATGGTTGAAAGAGGAACCCTTTTGGTTTTTGATTGAATCTTTTGACTTGTTTGGGGGTTTTTTGATGTGAGCTGCCTGTGATGAATGCTGTGTAACAGTCTTCCTGCTTCAAACTCATCGCACAATTTTCCACGCTCTCTAAGAAAAATAATCAACAAGAAGGACATCCAGCTGTAGAAACCAGGCCCAAACTGACCAATGGAACCTGGTGTGGCCCCTTGCCACCTTACCAGCTCTTGTCAAACCGTCCAACCCATGCCAGCATGAAAAACAGACATTAGACAACGGTAGCAACATCAACAACTATAAAAAATTTGTTGTGTTGTTCTGTAACTGAACATATTTTTGTGCTTTAGTTTCACTTGTTTTAAAAGAAATTTGTTGTAAGATCCTGTTTTAAAATAAAAGCAGTTTCATTGTAGTAAAATAACTTGGGCTCATTTAAACACTTCATATTCACTCTTATTATGTCCCTAAAAGTCTGTAGAACAAAGTACCAAAGTTGTTTACCATCGACTGATATTCTCAACCATTTCATCTCTAACTTTATTCCTTTCTTTCAACTCATTATCAGAATTTCTTTTGTTTTCTTTACATCTCTTATATATTCATTAAAATCTATTTTTATTTAAGATTTTCTTTTATTACTTTTTCATCCACAGATTGCTGATTTACCAAAGATTGTGCAAGAATTAGCAACTGGCAAACGAGATTGGCAAAATGTTCTTGATAATTATCCTTTGTTTGAGCAGCAGGAATCATCAAAAGAATGTTGAATTGCAAAAACGGAACCAAATTTGTTTATTGATGTCATGTGTTGGTAAAACAAAGCTCTTAATTTTCCTGGAATCATGTGAACCAGTGATTGAATTTTTGGAAATCTGGAACCAATGATGCTCCTCTTCACCAATTGTGATATAAAATAAATTTCAGCTGCTTCAAATATTATTCACAAACTTTCTAAGAAATATGTCCTGCCTTATAAATAGAATCATAAATATCCCATAAATTCTGTGTTCATAGTATTTACTGATTCTGTTTTTATTCAGGTTTCTGGATGATGAAATTACTATCTTGTTATGAGGTTTGTTGGACTCAAATAAAACCATTCTCTGAGACACTGATGTCAATCAAACGTTTTTTTTTATATTCTAAAAGATGCTTCAATAAACAGAGTTGACAGAATTCTTTCTTTGACTGATATTATTTTCAGAAATAGAAATAATCTCAAAGGTAAACAACTAGAAGCTTTTGTCTTATTTACAACTAAGTTTTCAAGCTTTCTTACAGTTATCTTATTGCTCTACAAAAAGACTTTATATTTGTTTAAGAAATCTTTGTTTTGATTTAATTTGTAATTCTTATTGATCTCCTCAATGGTTTGGTAACAATAAAGGTGTCAACACAAACAAACATCAAATGATGAGTGACCATCATCATCATCATCATAATCACAGAGCATCTGAACAATTCAACAGATTATTACTAACAGAACATCTTTTTTCCTTTTCCTTTTTTTAAAAAAAAACTATTGTATAATATGTCATTAGAACTATTTATGAAAACTTAACTTCACAAATACAGCACTGAAATTACAGAGGAAATTTCCCATTCAATTCAGGAATAATTGATGTAATTGGTAGCTCTAAGCCTCAAGTGCTTATTTCCTTTCTGTATATTCAGCAATAATTGAAACATTAATGGTTTCAATTTGCTCAAAGTTTTGGGTTTGAGAAAAATTCAAGAACAGATATCTAAATGTTTGTCCAAAACATAGTACTTAAATAGGGGGAAAGAGCAAGACATAAAGTACCAGAGGCTTGACCTGTTCTGACTTTATCTTGCAACAATAAAGGAAATGTAAAATAGCAATTAAAACATATTTAGTAAGAAGGAAGACAAATATTTTAGAAAGGAACTGGAAGTCATTTCTTTGAGGAGTAAATAGGCTCCAGTTCCAAACTGAGGTAGATTCAATTTTCTTCTCTCCTGAGTATTTTTAACTTTATATCTTCTATATTCAAAATAGAAACCTTATATTAAATACCAGTCATACATTAGGATCGATTCTGTCAAACATACCAATTGTTTTCTTTTACAACAGAATAATAAAGAATGGTTGATGCAAAATAATCTGAGTTTGTTCTACGTTTTCTATGTTTGTTATTGTTGTTGCTGCAAGTGATGTACTGGCAGAATTGTTAGCGAAGCCAGACAAAATGCTGCCAAGCATTTCGTCTGTCTTTACATTCTGAGTTGAAATGCCGCCGAGGTTGACCTCGGGGGTGGGGGGTGTCAATGAAATAAGAATACCAGTTGAGCAGTGGGAGCAACATAATTGACTTACCCCGTCTCCCTCAACTCGCTGGCCTTGTGCCAAAATTTGAAACCATTATTATTCCTTAGTCTCCACTTGACCCTAACCAAGCAAACCTCAAACTTTGAACATTTAGTCGTTTAAGATTTCATTGTCTGATGTAGCTTTCCTTTTTTTAAGATGGTGGGGTATAATTTATGTTAGATTTGGCTGCTATTCCTAGCAGATAGAGGTCCCTGGTTGACTCATTTATTAAGATAAGTGTACCGATGCCAGCGCCGCCGATAAGATAAGTGGGCCGATGCCAGCGCCGCCCTGACTGGCTTCTGTGCCGGTGGCACATAAAAAGCACCATCCGAACCTGGCCATTGCCAGCGCCGCCTTGGCTGGCTTCCGTGCCGGTGGCACGTTAAAAGCTCCAACCAATCGTGGCCGATGCCGGACCCCCCTGGCACCTGTGCAGGTGGCACGTAAAAAGCACCCACTACACTCGCGGAGTGGTTGGCGTTAGGAAGGGCATCCAGCTGTAGAAACTCTGCCAGATCAGACTGGAGCCTGATGCAGCTCCTGGCTTCCCAGACCCCGGTCGAACCGTCCAACCCGTGCTAGCGCGGAAAACAGACGATGATGATGATGTACATCAAGACTGGTTGGCTATTTCTACATGCATTAGAGTTTACATATGCATATGTAAACACACGCATCTATATGCATATATATTTATATACTCAAAAGAAACCAGAGTTTTGTAATATTATTTTATTCACTTAATTTTACATGTTTACACTTCTATCACCTCCAAAGAATTCACCATTTGAAGCAATACATCAATTCAGACATGTTTTCCACCATTCGAAGCAGTGCTGGAACTCTTGCAGAGTGGTGCCTTTTAACGCCTCTGTTATTTTTTCTTCATCTCTTCCACATCCGCAAATTCCATAACACCAGCTTTTGGCACCAGTGATAACCATCCAAAAAAGGTCTGAAACAACTTGCAACTGTTTTTTCAGTTCACGACATACATTCAGTCATGACTGTTTTTGATCCTCTGTGAGCAAGCAAGGCATAAATTTTGCTGCAACTCTTTTCAGTCACAATTCTTCCCTCAAAATTCATTGATGGGGGCTCCAGGACTCACCAGCCATATAACAAATTCGTCACTTGTTTGATGACGGTCCTCTAAGACCAGTTCATGAATTTTCATGATGTTTTCATTTGTTTGGGAGGTTGATGGCCACCCTGAACAAGGCTAGTCTTTAAGTGACAAGTGACCATTCCTAAAGTTTGAAAGCCACTTGTAAACTTGCATTTTGCTCATAGCAGCATCCTTGTAAGCTGTTTGAAGTATGACAACTGTTTCCCCAGCAGAAAACAGAATTTCATGGAAGCATGCTGTCCTTTCATTTCAGCCATCACAAACATTGATAAACTGGGAAGAAGCATTGCAAAACTAAGACGCACCACGTGACAGGATGATGGTTAGCGGACTGAAGCCTGAGGGTCGCATCAAATGGTTTCTAGCAGTGGAAGCCCAAACTACAACAGGCTTGTCCAACAGAGAACGTTTCCAGTTACTTTTGGGTACCTCCACACACACACACATATATATATACACTGGTGTGACAGAAGTAAATAGACACCCTTTAAATCTAAAATTATATATTCAAATTATTTATTAATCATTATAATGTGAATATCTAATATTTAGTAGATGCGCCCTTTACATTTTTCAATACTAGGATCCTATGAGGCATGTTACTAATCAGATGACAAATTTCTCTTGGGGAATTTCTTGCCAAGTTTCATGCAGTAATCTCAAAAGATTCAGCTTTGAGGATGCTTTCTTGTTCATTTTATGAAGTGTCTTGTCCATTATGCCCCAGAGGTGTTCAATAGGGTTCATATCTGGTGACTGGCTTGGCCATGGAAGTTTTTTAATGCCATTCTTTTCCAACCAATCTTTGGTCTTTTTAAGCCATGTGACAAGGAGCCCCAGTCTTCCATAAATAAAGAGCCTTCTTTAATCATTTTACCATTGGAGATTGGAAGGAGTCCTTTCTGTAATATCTGAGTTTATGTTTCCCCTCACATTCCACCAGCTCTGATTGACCATTGCTCCAAATTGTTCCCCAGACAATCACAGAATAGCTGCCTTGTTTCATTGTTGGCAGCAACCTTTTCATGTCAAATTCTTGAACACAGTCTCCAGACCCACACTCGACCACTGTCAGGAAATACAGCAAATCTGGACTCTTTGGAGAATATGACAGTGTCCCAAAATGCTGGTGGTCACTTCATCATCTCATCTCACTGGCCCAATCTTTTGTTTGTTTGATATTGGCTGGTTGAAGGAGTGGTTTCCTTCTTGCTGCTCTGCCATAATAGCCAATTTTGTGGAGATACCTGACAGCTGTTCTGAGACTGACATCAACTTGTTCTGCTTTGTCAGAGGCCTTGCAATGAGGATTATCCTCTACACTTCATTTGACAAAGCAAACAGTCCTGGTCGACCAGGGCAAGGTGATGTGGACTTCTTCCCTTCTCTGTTGAATTGCACAATCACCCTATTGACTGTTGAAAGTGGAATCCCTAGGTTTTCTGTAATTTTACACTAAATCCACCTTCAGATTGACCCACAATACGGCCTCTTTGAAATTTGGACAGTTCCAGGGTTCTTTTGTACGTGGCAAGATTAACCCTTTGAGCCCTGACCTCCTGAACCTTATTTTACCATATACCTGGCACTCCACTACAGTATAGAGAAAAATAAGCCATCTACTGGTAAACCAGTGTTACAGGCCCAAAGAGTTAAACAGTCACATATAGAAACTGAAACATAAAAAATTCCATTAATAAAAAATACAAACCTTTTCAAGTTAAAATAAACATAAAACGATGTTTTATGGTGTGTCTATTTACTTCTGTCATGTCTGCGTATATACAGGGATTGGACAAAATAATGGCAACACCGAACATCATAATTTTGAAATATCTATAAAACCGTCAGAAGTTTGTTTATTTTTATGTTTTTTTATTTATTATTAGCATTGCTTAATATATTAGACCAATACAACAAATCCACTAAAAAACATAGTGAGGTGGGGACCCACCAACTCAGCTCATCTGTTGACAAAGGCCTACAAAAACTAAAACAACGGATTAGGAACAAAGAATTATTGTGCCTCCCTATGGACAAGTCTGGCAGACTGTCAATAGATAGCCCACAGAACTATGTTCAGACCATGCAACAACACATCAGTAGCATGAGAGAAGTTACACCACAAGAACATGAAAGAGTGGAAAAACTCCTCAATGCACACATGGAAATGTGGTGCAACATACTCCAATCTATAAAAAGGACGACACACAATTTCCAAGCATCCAACAATGATGTTCCTACACTATACGGGTTACGCAAAGACCACAAACCCTATGTAAGCCCTGTCACAGGGCCCCCAACCAGACCAGCTGCCAACAATGAAACAAGTGATGGAAAGAAAGAAAAGACATATTGTTTGCAATTATCACAATATAGCAACAGCCCAGGTATTTTGTATGAAATAAATTAGACTAACAAACAAACAAATATATAAATGAATAAAAAAGTTTTCCTGTCACCCCCGGTTACACTGAGAACTAATTCTGTTGGATGTCTACATACATGACTGATATAGTCAGACTGTAAAAGACTTCTGTAATGACCAACAGACAATTATTCTCTGTTAGTGTTGTCTAAATTCCAACAGAGGATCTTGTTTCTTAGAGATTAGCCTTTTCTTTATTGCAGAAATTTAAAGAAGAAAATATAAACATAACTTACATATGTATCTAGGATCACATAAATGTGGAGGTTGATAGATTTCTACAGCATGTCTCTTGTACAGCCATGTGACTGCACATAAGCAAATAGCAATATTTGGACCTATAGATGTAAGTATGTGTCAGCTATCAAATATGTTTTCCACAGATTACTTATAAATAATAATAATAATAATAATAATTGTGTACAGTGCTCAGGTGCACTACAACTCATCTAAAGTGTATATATAATCAGGTGAAGTTTCGGCGGATTTCGGAAAGCATGAGGGCCTTAAAAGATGCAGTGTCATGGCAGTCAACAACTGACGCAGGCAGTTTATTCCATGCTTCAGCAACTCTGAGCGTGAAAAAATGTTTCCGAAAGTCATGGGAGCTGTATTGTTTTCTGACTTTGTAGGCATGTCCACGTGTGTTAGACACATGGAGATCAAAAAGGTGTTCAGTGTGTTGTTGGTGAGGTGGTTGATAACTTTGTGGGTGTTTACCAAGTCCGTCGCCAAACGCCGGAGCTTCAGTGAATCCATGCCCAGGGAAACAAGGCGCTCAGAATATGGTAGGTGTCTGATGGAGGGTATGCGTTTGGTTGCACGTCTCTGGACAGATTCCAGGAGGTCAATGTTCTGTGCAAGATAGGGGTTCCAAACTGATGATGCGAATTCCAAGTGTGGTCGTACCATAGCTGTATACAGTTTTAAATAGATGGCTGGAGAGCGGCTAACAAAAGACCTGCTGAGTGATGCCAAGACACCCTCGGCCTTCCTGACAATCTTAGAGATATGCTTTGACCAACGCAGATCACTGCTGACAGTGATGCCTAGGTCACGCTCGCAAGAGGATTTCTTGATATCAGTGTTGTGGAGGGAGTATGTGAACGCAGGGTTTTTTCTCCCAAAATGCATGGTGGTACACTTGTCCACAGCCAGTTTCAGTTGCCAGTCTGTGATCCATTGCTGCATTGTGTCTAGGTCTGATTGCAGGAAAGAGTTGTAGACATCAGGATCTGTCCTCTTGATTTCAAGGTACAGCTTGATGTCGTCTGCATATTTCAATACTGTGGCATTCCTTAAATTGGCATCTATGTCGTTAATGTATGCCACAAACAAGAGGGGGCCAAGGACAGATCCCTGTGGTACACCCGATGACATCTCATATGGTGTAGAGTGCTGTCCTAGAACTGTGACTACCTCCTTTCGGCTGAGGATGAAGGATTTCAACCAGTTAAAAAGGTCATCCCCCACACCCATTGCAGAGAGTTTCACCATAAGCCTTTTGTGTGGCACAGAGTTGAAAGCCTTAGCAAAGTCAAGGTAGACAACATCCACCCATGAGCCACTGTCAGTAATCTGAGTAATGTCCTCAAGGAACTCGACAAGCTGGTCACTGCAGCTGGAGTTAGGGACAAATCCATATTGTGAGGGTCGGATGAGACTGTGAGAGCTCCAGAAGTTCCAGAGTGTTTCTCTGACACACGATTCCATCAGTTTTGCAATACAGCTAGTGAGACTGACTGGGCGATAGTTGACAGGTGATGTGCGGTCGCCCTTTTTGAACAGAGGAATGACACTGGCAGTTTTCCACTGCTCCGGAGTAGCACCATTGTTGAGACAGTACTGGAAGAAAATAGAAAGCTGGTGTAAAAGGAAGTGCCTGCCACGTTTGAGAAGCAGGTATGTAACTCCATCGAGACCAGGGGAGGCATAGTTGCGCTTATTTTGAAGGTGACGTCGCAGCATTGCAGGTGTAAATTCCATAGTTGTTATGGAGTTTGCTGTTAGTGATGGTGAAGATGGTACATTTTGACTTTCAACAGTGAATATGTTTGCATAGCACTCGGCAATGAGTTCTGCGCATTCCTTGGGGTCGTCAGTGATCTGGTTTGTGTGAGGGTTGCGAAGAGGGCCCACTGGAGAGTGAGGTCTCTGCTTTGAGTGCACATATTTCCAGAAAACCTTGCTGTCAGGATTGGCTGCTATGCACTGTTCAAATTCAAGCACTGCTTTTTTTGTCACTTGCTTGAGATGGTTGGAGGATTTATTCCGCTTCTTCCTGTTGGTGTCTGATTTATGCAACCTGTATTCCCGTTCAGCAGTCCGACGTTCCCTCCTGGCAAGTCGGACCGCTGAAGTTTCCCAAATTGCCCTTTTGGGGCGGTTCTTCTTTTTTTGTTTACGTGGCACTGATGCTGCACATGCTGCCCATATTGAGTCCAGGATACTCTGGAGTATAGTATTCACATCTCCAGAGTTGTAGAATTCACGCCAGTTTGGGTGCTGTAGTTCAGTGTGGTACAGGTTCCAATCTGCTCTCTTCCAATCGAAGGAAGCAGATTGGAGATGGTTCAGGTTTTTGTTGCCCGCAAGAGCCAGATTGGCGATGATCATAGCATGATCAGAGTCACCTAGAGGTTCCTCTGTAGTGCAATTGATAACCGCTTCAGGAGTTGTGGTGAAGAGCAGGTCCAAGGTGTTGTCGCCTCTTGTTGGAGAGGTGACTACTTGTGACCAGTTTGAGTCCAGCACAAGCTCAACAAAATCGTTTGCACTCTGTGGCCAATGGAAGGTCTCCCAATCGATCTCAGGATGATTGAAATCGCCTGCAATAAACACATAAGTGGCTGTTTTCCTGGCAGCAGCTCGGAGGACATTGCAAAGCTGTGTGTCCCGATGGTAACTTGGGGGACGATAAACAACGCCAAGCAGGAGTGTTGACATGGTCATACGCACGTCACAGAAAAAAACTTCTTCTTGTGATTCGTTCAAATCGGCACAAGGAATTACCAAAAAATTTGAACGAACGTAGACCATCACACCACCACCACGGCGGTTAGTGCGGTCCTTACGGAAGAGGTTGTACCCCGTAATGTTGAAAACCCCATCACAGAGTAAGGAATGCACCCATGTTTCCGTGACAGTGATGAAGTCAGGGTCAACACTTCTGACGTAGGCGTTGAACAAATGTATTTTGTTGCATAAACTGCGAGCATTTAAGGACAACAATTTGTACCCTGCTCGCAGTTTATGATGGTGTGTAGAGGATGGCAGGTTGTTCTGGCTTAGTTTCCCTGAGTTGCTGTAGTCTTTTTAGTTATTGTGGGTAGAGAGCACTCAGACCAGCTGGTATCTCTCTTCCACGTTTCAGCAGTCTTGACAAATCTCCAGATTTGTCCATCTTCCCGAAGACTGAAGCTTTCCTGTAGAGCTGAGTTCCTATTCAGGGAAGCCACTACACGTAGCTTCGGACGTACATTGGACGGTAAGCCTGGGCGTGTTCGGAAGGTGGTCCGATTTTCCCGCCCAGCTTTAACTGAGGCCAGATGGTAAGAGGTTGCCTCAGTGGGGTCCGTAAAAGACAACTTGATGAGCCTAGGTTTTGGGCCAGGTCGTCCAAGGCGGATAGCACCCGTTGGGGGAACGCAGCCTAGGTCTTTGGCTGAGTTGGCAGCAAAAGCCTGAAGATCAGCCATGTCTTCTGGCACCCCAATGGCAATGACTTCATGGGTGGCAGAATCCGCGGTCTTAAATGCGACAAGAGGTACAGGTACAGGGAGGTTCTTTAGCAGAACATTCCGATAAGACCCCTCATTGTGGAGTCCAACCTGAATGGTTGCTTTTATTCCTGCTACTTCCCCTTTTAAAGGAAACATCTTGTGTAAAGATAAAAAAAAAGAAAGAAATCATATGAAAACATTACAACAAAGTTATTTATAGTAGACATAAAAGATTATGTGCATGTTTGGTTGTAATCGTGGCAGCTGTTATAGCCATTCCTTTTCTGATAAAGAAGACAGAATTTGGCAAAAATGTAATAAAACAAGAAATGTTGAAGAAATACAAATCTTATTCTTTAAAGTATTTTCTAAAGTCTTCATCTGATAAATTTTTTTCATTTTCTGAAATGTTATTTTTTGAAAAACATTTTATTACTTGAAAGTTGAGTACTGAGGTTTCTTTTGGTAAGGTATACAGTCTTTATGCAATGCAGCAAGAAATGGGATGTGATGGTGTTCATGTCTTTCCCAAGACCAGCAAGGATACAGGTGAAGTGAAGATGTTTCATCTGGTAATTGGAAGCAGGTTGTTGTTTAATTCCTGAGCAAACTTATGATGAAAAGGACTCCACCCATGGCCATCTCAATTTTTTTTTTTGGCATAATGTACCTTGGACAATATTACCCAATGTGTCTTTAACACGAGTAGGGTGTAATTCGAGAAAGACTTGGTTGCATTTTTAAACAAATCGATTGCTCACATAAAGATGTTGAGTCAACTGGGTTGGTTTTTACCTTCTATTCAAAGACATAAGAAAATTATTTATCCTGAGACAAAGCTACAAATGAGATTCTGTGATGTTCATGCCTATCTTAGTTATGTAAGTAGAGTGAATTGGGTTTGACTGAGGACTGAAACCAAATCACAGACTTGACTCCAAGAGTTTGTTTCTTCCCTGGCAATCTTTGTGCAGAGGAAATATTAATACAAAATCACAGATTTTAGTGAGAAATGGCTATATTGATTGAATCAAATATTGGTATGTGACTAGTAGTCTTTATGGAGGGGTGGAAAAAGAGTAAAACTGAGTAAGATTTGAGCTTAGAATATAGAAGACAAAGCTATATGCCTGAAAAAAAAAAAAAGCATTTAGTTAAATATTCTACCATTTCTGCTGTTCCACTAACTTAGAATAAATAGAAAATAACAAAAAAAATTTTTTTCTTTTAATGGTTTTCATAGACAAAATTTTCTAAATCATTTAAAAGAAAAAAATCCAGCAGAAATCTTCAGAAAAATATATTTTTAAGATTAAAATAATTTCTTTAAAAACTAAAAAATAAAGTAAGTTAAATTTGAATTTTAAAATTGAGACCAGTAAAAAGCAAACGGAAGCAAAAATGACAGGCAAAAAAAAAAATTGCTTTTCAAGGTAGAAACTATTCAAAGATTTGTTTAAAATTTGTAAGCTTAGTGAATGAGTTAAAAGCCGGTTGGTAAGAAGTGTTGGAATGTAGAAGAAATAGCTAAAAGCTGTCAGGAAGATATGTTACTCAGGTTTTACTGTTACAGGTAGTGGGGTGGAGGGAAGGGTGTGAAGGCAGGGGAGGGAGTGTCACGTGACTGATACAAAAACATCTAAGCAAAAAAAAAGGAAAAAAAATTATACTTAATAACAGCAACATGTTGCTGTTAAGGTTACTGATGTTCGTTTTGATATTGTTGAATATTCTACACCACCACCACCACCACCACCACCACCGCCGCCACCCACCCAGTCTTCTGCTTCAGAAGATTTACAATACAGCAATTTGTACACAAATCCCTCTCACTACTGCAACCTGGTCTCTTGTGGCTGCTTAACCTGCTAGAAATAGCAGCAAAACCAATATCAAAAGAGGTGCCTATTGGACACTATAGTCCTAGTTAAACTGTTACTGGACAAAAAGATGGGTTAGTCATAACTGGAATGTCTTTGATCACATGTATGTTTAATCGGGGTTGACCTGGGGATAAAATAACAACAACAATAACAACAGCATGCTCTCGAAATAGACAGAGCTTGTTAATTGTAGTTACTGCAGTGACAGGTGTATATAACACAATGCTAGTTGTGTATATAACACAATGCTAATTGTGCATATATAGCATAGTGTCACATGTGGTTTATAGTGCTGTGTAGTGTGTATAAAGTGCAAAATTAGGTGTGTGTGTGTATATATATATACAAACCTGACTATCCATGTACCAAAAAGGATAGAAACAGACAGCGCACACAAATGTGTAAATTCTACCTGAAAGGTGTCTGCTGGCATGGAGAGGAAGGTGCAGGCTGCTGTTTTGCACATCAAAGACCCTGCCACATAAACATGAAACAGGTCAGAAACCAACTACCAAAAGGAAAAGGAATGGACCATGCACCACCTGCCCTAAAACGGAGGTACGCAGGTGTGGTGCGTGCTACAAACCGCCAACATGTTATTGAAAGGGCAGCTGCTGAACAATAATCTTTTTGTGCATGACACAAAAGATTGTACAGCAGCTAACCTGGCTCCATCAAACTCAAACTCGCAGATGGGACTATCCACAATACACAGGACCGCCACAGCAATAGACCCAAGGTGGACACCGCCGGCAACAGCATACACATCACCTCGATGCTCCTACTGAACATCAGAGGACTGCTAACACTCAGTAACAGGACAAAAATCTTGAGAGACTTTGTTGCATGCAATCAAGCCTTATGCATAGCACTTACGGAAACACACCTGAAACCGGACATAGCAGATGTGGAAATACACATACCACAGTATGTTGTACTACAGACCGACAGAAAAGAAAGGAGTCATGGAGGAGTTGCTATGTACATCCGTGAGGACCTCACACCCCAGGTCCTTTTGTCATACTCAAATTCGGTGTGTGACACACTAATTGTACATATAAGGCAACTTGGTGTAGTTATATGTGCTACATATCACTCTCCAGATGCCCCAAGCCATGTAGGCAAGTTTGAAGACTACCTTATAAAAATAGAAGTTCTAGTCACATTAGAACAACACATAAGTGTACTTCTTATGGGAGACTTCAATCTACCCAATGTCAGATGGCCCGAGGGCCTTTCTCTCCCAGGAATGACATGATGCGAACGAGGACAGGTGAGGTCCCTCCTGAACTTCATCAACACTCTGTACATGGAGCAAGTAATACTCCAACCAACCAGGGTAGGTAACATACTGGATCTCTGCTTCACAAATAATATGGATCTCATCCATAATGTGAAAGTGACACCGACACTACTCTCGGATCACAACATGGTAGAGCTGACCATGCACGGGCCAAAGGAAAGCATGGACATGCAGCCTACAAGAAACTCTCAGAATCTTTCCAGCTTGAACTTCCATAAGGCAAACTGGAAACAAATTGAGAAAGAGATCCTCAAACAAAACTGGCCTGAATGTCTCTCCTCGCCAGACATTGACATAAAACTTCAACAATTCATGTCTGTAATGCAAGCCATATGCTACAAATGTGTCCCAGAGAGAAAGGCCACTGTACACAAGAGCAAAATCCCAAGAGAGAGGAAAATTCTATTGAGACGGCGTACAAAAGTTTCAAATCGCCTAAACAAACAAATTGAAAGCAGTGAAAAGTCCCGCCTGAAAATAAAACTGTTGGAAATTGAAAAATGTCTGCAACTCTCCCATGAAAAAGAAAGAGCAGACAAAGAAGCCTGGGCTATAGACAACATAAAATCTAACCCCAGAGCTTTCTACAGGTATGCCAAAGAAACAGCTACGGTGCATTGTAGGATAGGGCCACTCCTTGAAAAGGATGGCACACTCACAGGAAATCCAATGAGGGTAAGTGAAATACTAAATGAGCAATTCAAGAGTATTTTCACTCCACCCCTAGGGCATTTTCAAGTCAGCAATCCAACTGACTTCTTTACCACTGCAGATATAAAATCAGAGGCAGCGATGATTGATTACATCAATATAAAGGAAGACGATGTAATAAAGGCTATTGATGAAATGAAAACAAACTCAGCTACTGGCCCCGATGGATTCCCAGCAATCCTTCTAAAAGTATGTAAGAGAGTCCTAGCAAGACCACTGCAGTTCCTCTTTCAGAGCTTCCTTGCAACTGGCAAACTTCCAAGAAAACTGAAGGAAGGTAAAATATACCCTATTCATAAAGGAGGTAGCAGAGCGGAGGCCAAGAACTACAGACCTATCTCTCTGACCTCACACATCAGCAAGGTCATGGAACGAATAGTCAGAAGGAAACTAATCACCTTCCTTGAAGAAAATGACTTGCTGCCTGACACCCAACATGGTTTCCGACCAGGAAGAAGCTGCTTAACTCAGCTCCTACAACACTATGACTAGGTGCTGAAACGACTGCTCAACCACTCAAATGTGGAAGTCATATATCTCTACTTTGCAAAGGCCTTTGATAAAGTCGATCATGGAATGATATGTCACAAACTGCGTGATCTTGGCATATTTGGAAAATTGGGAGAATGGCTTCATAACTTTCTGAAGGATAGAAGTCAGGTGGTAGTAGCCAATGGGGCCACTTCCATTAACATGCAAATAGTGAGCGGTGTTCCCCAAGGCACTGTTTTGGGACCACTACTGTTCATAATGGCCCTCTCAGACATGCCCTCAGCCATGCAGAGAGCTACGATCACAAGTTATGCAGATGATACAAAAGTTTCACAGGCAATACAGAACCCTGAAGACACTATGCACCTGCAATGTGAGCTGGACAAAATATACAAGTGGGCTGAAAAGAATAGCATGCAGTTCAATGCTGAAAAGTTTCAAGCTTTATGCTATCAGCATGCAAAACTAAATGCAATACCCAATAAATACACTGGACCTGGCGGGATGGCAATCCCAGAGGCACAATCAGTGCGAGACCTGGGTATTTACATGAGTGATGATGCAACCTTTCATGTGCATGTTGCTAAATTGGCAATGAAATGTAGGTGGCTGACCGGATGGATTCTTAGAACCTTTAGAACAAGAGACCAGGAAACCATGATGGTCCTCTGGAGGACACTTGTCCTAAGCCACTTTGACTATTGCTCTCAGCTATGGTCACCATCCAGTGTCAAGTTAATCACAGAACTTGAGGCGATCCAACGAAGCTACACGAAGAAGATAGCCTCTGTGCAGCATATAAGCTATTGGGAAAGACTCAAGAGATTGAGACTCTATTCTTTAGAGCGTAGGCGAGAAAGATATGCCATAATATACATCTGGAAGATCCTAGAAGGACTTGTCCCAAACTTTGGCATCGAGAGTTACACAAATGCCAGAACTGGGCGCCACTGCATAGTGCCAAGGACTCCAAATTTGCCATCAATATGTAGGACAAGATACTGTGATAGCCTGGGCTTCAGAGGTCCACAGCTCTTCAATATCCTCTCGAAGAACCTAAGAGACCTGCATGGGGTGAATGCAGATGTCTTTAAAATAAAACTGGATCTCTTCTTGTCAGGTGTCCCAGATGAACCAACTTCACGGCAGGAGGTGCAGATGAGGGCAGCTGCATCAAACTCTCTCATGCAATTGCTAAAAAGCATTCGTGAAGTAAAATCATGTAGCAACCAAATGGCGGTGCCCCAGCATGGCCACAGCTTGTGAGCTGAAACTAGATAAAAAATTTTTTTTAAATACACACGCACTCATTTATATTAGTGAACACACATATGCAATGCATGTGCCCCACTTGTTTGCCACTAGGTTGTGATTTAGCATGACTTAGCAAATGGTTTTTAAACTATTTGTATATAGTCATAGGCTAGCGATTCAGTTTACCTCCAATTGGTTCAGGTATGTGACATTGATAAGCCTCAAGAATGGTGAAACATTGATGTCCAAAGGTGGCGAAGCATGTAGTCCTGATGGATTGGAAGCATGTAGTCAGTGACCTGCACATAGGTGGCCATGTTAGATATACAGTTGTCTCCTTGTCAATGGAATTAAGTTGCTGAATGGGTGTCTGAGCAGTTCTATTTGGGGAGGGCACTGCTCACCTGGAAGCCAAGCATGTTCTAGAAAAGGTGAACCAAAAATTGCCTGTCTTTCTCTATCTGGTGGTTTAAGTGTGACTAACAGATGTCTATCCTGCACTTGAAAACCAAAGAGAATACTTATAAAATCTGGTTGGAATGGTTCATGTTGGAATATGCGCACTCTGTTGGATAGCAAGGGTGACTGCAGGCCTGAAAGATGCATTGCACTTGTTACTCACGAGCTGAACCATTATAACGCTGATATAGCTACACTTTCAAAGACTCATGTTGAAGGTGATGGTCAGCTTCAGGAAGTAGAAGGTGGATACACCTTTTTTTTTTGGAAGGGAAAACCAAAGGAGGAATGCAGAGAAGCTGGTGTTGGCTTTGCAGTTCGATCTGAAATCCTTAAGAAGTTGGAGGAGCTTCCTTTTCCTATAAATGATCATCTAATGACTCTGCATTTGCACCTGAGAGGTGGGCAGTTTGCTGCTTTAATAAGTGCCTATGCACCTACTTTGACCAGTTGTGATGAAGATAAAACTATTTTCTGTATCCAACTGAGAAAACCATCTTGGGAAAATCCCCAATTCTGATAAAGTCATTCTATTTGGGGATTTCAATGCCAGGGTTAGAACAGACTGACAGACATGGAACTCTCTTGGACGTTTTTGGTATAGGGAAGATGAATAGCAATGGTCTCATGCTGCTGGAGATTTGCAAAGAATATGGACTATACATTGCAAGTGCTCATTTTATGCACAGAGGTGATCACACAACAACATGGATGTATCCCAAGTCTAAAGTTTGGCATTTGCTGGATTATGTCATCATTTGCAAGCATGACATCTATGACATTTGTAATATCAAGTCCTTTCATGGTTCAGAGTGCTGGACGGACCATAGCCTGGTGTGAGCAAAGTTCCAGCTGATGATCAGAATGAAAGAAAGAAGGCCAGTTGGCATCCCTCAGCGTCTGAATAGCCATAAAATATATGATGCTGTGGTGAGGGAAAAGCTTCAGAATCATTTATTCAGCATTAAAAATACAGTATGAGAAGATTTTTGAGACCAGGTTTTTCAATGTACTGCTAAAACACTGGGATATGCTACTGCCAGACACAGAGACTGGTTTGTTGAAAATGATGCTGAAGTTCAGTGAGTATTGGCTGTAAAGCGCCGTGCCCACAATCTATTGTTACACAGAGGACGTTCAGTTGTGCAGCGAAATTTAGCATGTGCCTACTATATCACTGTAAAATCACTACTGCAGGGATCTCTCAGGAATATGCAGAATACTTGGTGAGAGGAGAGAATCATGCTTGTGATGTTCAGGCTGCTGCTGATGCAAATGACAGCAAGAAGCTTTATCATCTTATGAAGCAAGTTTATGGGCCTAAGAGCTCTGCACCAGCTCTTTTGCTTTCCAAGGAGTCTTCTAGTCAGTTTACTAAATCAACAGAAATCACAGGTTGTTGGATTGAACATTTTTTGGGACTCCTGAACCATGAGTCAGTTGTGGATGAAACAGTGATTGATACTATGCAACAAAGACCTACCATTGGCTCCTTGAATACTATGCCCTCAATAAATGAAGTAATGACAGCATTAAGTTAAATTTTGGTAAGCTACCTGGGGATGGTTTTTGTGCTGAGATCCTGTGATTTGATGGTGATCGCATCACATAGTCCCTTCATGAACTTATAAGTGTAATCTGAAAGGATAGTGCAATGTGTAAGGACTGGGAGAATGCAATTATTATTCTTCTCTATAGAAATGCAGACGCTGTATCTTGCTTTCCCTTACTTCTAGCTTTTAAAACACCCATGTAGTTCTGGTTTAATCAATTACATCTGTCACACTTGTAAAAGGCCATAATGCGGAAAAAAACCCCAATAAATTTCACACTTTTGCGCACCATTTCCTTTGCATTTGTGTTTATTTAATCAATTTAAAACTGCTGCACTATATGCACACACCTGACACTAAGTGACAAATCTGATTTTGCTCCATTTTCTACTCTTCACTGCATTACATAGACAAACAAACAGCCAGCCAGACAGATGTATGTATGTACATACATACATACATACAGTGCAAGATCAGTTGTGTACAGAGTGTGAGATCTATACAGTACAGTATGAAGTGTATAGTGTAGGATGTATACTAGTGCCTTAGGATTACCTGAAGATCTATACCAGTAGTTCCCAACCTGTGGTCCGCAGAGGTACTACTGGGGATCTGTGAACATGTTAAGCTGACAGACTTTTCAATATCCTGGGGTTCATGGAAAAACTCATTTAAATAAAAGGGGTCCTTTGTAGTGGATAGGGTGGGAACCACTGTTCTATACCAACCTGAAAGTTTTTTGTTAGCCAGGTGTATTTGTATTAACAGAGGGCTTGAGAAGTATTTAGCCTGGATTGATAATTCCTTACTGATAACTCAATACACACACACACACACACATGTATGCATGTATATCTATATCTATCTATATAAAGCTCAAAGTTTGTGTAGAGATAGTACCTTTGACTGAAGGATGCACAGACCCTCTTCAGATACTGATCCTCAACTTAAACATTCAATCATGTTCAAGGAAAAACTTGAACTAGTGATTTAGTAGTAAAATCATCCCAGCTAAAAACCTTTATGAGGGGAGCCTTTTTCCACTGATCTGGGCAGACCTAAAAGGCCATAATGCTGAAAAAAAAAATTGTAAAAGTCTTCAACGGCAGAACAAGGAATATCTGAATTTAGGTTCTCAGCATCTTGAGTGGAATATTTTCATAATCTAGCTCAGGGTTTCTCAACGAGAGCCATATGGCCCTTAGTGGGACACATAGCTAAGTTTGAAAAATAAGGAGCCACAGGGGACTACAGGAGGGGACGCACAGAAAATTTGGGAATCATAAAATATTAACATGTAGGCATGTATTTTTATTTGTAAAATGCACATTACCCATATACATCTAAGAAACACATGTATGTGTTTATAATTCTGATGAATCATCCTCAAGTACTAATTTTCTATTACACTCATATATGTTCCTAAAGAACACGTGCTAGAATATTAGATTCTCAGTGTTGTATGTCCGGTTCATAAGATGAACAGCTACATACCATTGCATCATACCAAATTGCTCCAAAATTTTAAAGCTGCAAAACATACATATACAATGGACAGCACAGAAGGCAAAGTTATGAATCAAATCTCCACTTCAACACTATTGACGACATGGAAAATCCATCCAATCAACAACATCCATGCTAACTCTGGTTAACATCCGTACAAGTCTCTTTCACATTCTTTTTTCTATTTTGCTTTGTCAAATTACATCACTTCTTCTCTCTCCCCCTCTCTTCCCACCCCCTCTCTCTCTGCTTATCTCATCCTACTTCTGCTCTTGATTCTGTACTTTCTTGTTTAATAATATTTTTCTGTGTTGTTAGTGTGCTAGTATCTACTTCTTTTTACTTCATTTTACCTAAGTTTCTATAAGTTACTTTAATTATCATAAATATTCCATCTAGGTCCATAGCATCAGAGGTGAGGATGGAAAGGTCGTTCCACCAAGTTAAATCATTGATCAATCATTTAAACTGGACCCAAGCAGTCAGGAAAACTGTTTCTTCACATATGAGTATAGGATTTATTTTTTAAAAAAACTATAATTAATAAGGGTTTTGAGAAGTATTCAAACTAAGATGGGGAATCATGAGGGAGGTGAGAGACTGAGGGTACCCTGAAAACAAACAATTCATTAGAAAACTAGATAAAATCATTCTTATATGCACTTTTATATAACTATTAAATTATTAATCAATTTAATAATTGTGGGATGACGTCAGCAGCTGGGTGCGTTGACCGGAAGTTGGGGCAACCAGAAGGGGCAGCCATGAGGTGTGCGCAGGGAGCGGGGATTTTGGCCTTTCCAACGAGGGTCGTCGAGGTGTTAAGACATGTGAAGACGTTGCTACGGTTGGGTGAAGCAGCTGCTATCTTTAGCGTTCAGGTCGGGGCTGTGACGAAGGATCTATTACCACTGAAGGGTCTCTATCAGAGCGAAGAGAAGGTAGGTGCCTTTATATATCGACTATCTCGCACACACTACAAGCTATTTTGGCATTCCATGTAAGTCGTCACCACGATGTCTGCGAAAATCAGGATCGCCAGCGACATCATCAGAGCCTTTAATGGCGAAGGCGATGTAGTGGCCTGGATGCGTAAAAATCAGGCTGGTGGCAAGACTGCAAGGTATAAGCGATGTGGCAAGTCTTATGGCGCTGTATTTAGAAGGGAGCGCGTTAACGCTATACCTTGAGATGGACGAGGAAGAACGTCTGAGCGAGGTAAAGATAGCAGCTGCTTCACCCAACCTTAGCAACGTCTTCACATGTCTTAACACCCCGACGACCCTCGTTGGAAAGGCCAAAATCCCCACTCCCTGAGCACGCCTCACGGCTGCCCCTTCCGGTTGCCTCAACTTCCGGTCAACACACCCAGCTGCTGACGTCATCCCACAATAATTCAATAATTGGTCACTGAATAGTATTATATACTTAATTTAATTAGAATAAAATTTAATATTGAACTATGTTTAATAGAATATAACAAAATATATTATAAAATCATTTTTTTTAAGAAAGAAAATACATTTTCAATATACTTTGCTAACTCATTTTGGTAATTTGAGTTTGATTCAACAATAAATCTTGAACTATTTTCTCCATGAGTTTACCAGCTTGCTTCCTTTAGCTATCACTTTTATAATTTAGTTTCTTTTCATCAAATCAATTTTCTTTCTACACTGTCAACTGAAAAGGGAATGATGAATTTTTGTCTTGTTATTTTTATCTTTTTATAAGCATAAATATTAATCTGTTTTTCTTGATTATTATAGCCTTTGATTTAGTTAACTGTGTAATGTATTAACTTTATAAACTTGGTTTTAGACCTAATTTTATTCTTGGCTAAAAAGGTATATCGGTTTACCCTACTCTGTATCCACCCCTGAAGAAAACACTTGAAACTAACCTCTTGTTTATTCAACTTCTTTGAAAATATTTGTTTATTTCAGATAAGCATGGCAAGTGCATCTAAAAAAAGTATACACACTATTCTGTTGAATATCTTCCTTATGGATTCATTAAATCTCCACAAAATTCTACCATGCCTATGTGTCTGCTATGTGAGACTTCCTTCTCAAATGAAAGTATGCATTCCTGCAAACTAAAAGAACATCTGGAGACTGCACATAGAGATAAGAAAGACAAGCTGCTAGATTTCTTCAAAAGGTTACATGATGAATTTCAAGTAAAGGATGACAGTGGATCAAACATTCACTCAAAGAGCAGCAAAAGTAGACATCTTACAAGATAGCAAATTTTGTTGCAAAAGCTGTTAAGCCTGACACCATTTGTGAATCTTTGAGCATAACAGCAGTGGCTGTAGTGATTTCAACAGTCATGGATCAGAGTGCACAAGAGGTTACTAGTGTTATTCCTCTGAGTAGCTCATCAGTATCACAACGGATTGATGAAATGGCAGCTGATGTTGAAAGTCAATTAGTTTCAAAACTTTTGGTAAATGAGTTCTCACTTCAAATAGATGAATCAATTCTATCTGTTAATTCTGCTTTTTTAATGGCATTTGTTAGGTTTCTTAATGATATATGTCAAAAACTGCTTTGAAATTAACAGCCGACACAAAAGGGGAATCCATCTTCAAAAAATTTGAGGCCTATTTTGAAGAGAACAACATTCCATTGAAGAACATTGTGGCTTGTGCAACAGATGGCACTCGGGGATTCAGTGCTTACTTAAAAATAGCTGTGCCTAATGTACTTTGTGTGCACTGCATTCTTCATTGACAGAATTTGGTTGCCAAACACATAGTAGGATTTTTGAGTGGTGCACTTATAAACATTATCGAAGCTGTCAACTTAATAAAAAAAGAATGCACTGCAAGATCGCCTCTTTAAGCAATTACGTGAAAATAACGACGAAGAATTTGAACGACTTGTGTTGCATACTGAAGTCAGATGGCTATCCAAGGGTAATTGCCTGCATCGCTTTGTTGCATTTGGGGACACTGTTATCTCTTTTTTGAGTGAAGCAGAGCCTGGAGAGAAACTTGTTGATGTAAAGAGTGATATTTTTTACTTGTCTGACAAACTTGAAATGCTAAATGTCCTTAAAAAAGAACTTCAAAGAAATAACTCCACTCTGTTTTCTTGGAAAGAGAAAATTAAAACCTTCAGCGGGAAACCAAAGTTATTCTGGTTGAATCTTGGAAGATGGGAATTTGCACTGTTTTTCTTCCTTAGCAAGTATATCCATCGAGCTGCTTGATGATGACTTAACAGTTTATGTTGATCATTTGAAGCTGTTACATAGTGATATGGAAATTCACTTCTCTGATCTACTCCAAATGACAATGCTGCAGCAGTTTGTGGATCCCTTCGTTGTTGATCCATCTGAAATCAATATTGACATACAAGTTTCATTGAACTTCAAAATAACACAGACGCTCTAGCAAGTATGGAGGGTACCAGAAACTGTGGATGAATGAAGAGATCTCTAAAAAGTACCCATTACTCTGGAAAAATGTTAAGTTGCTTCTACTCGCTTTTCCCACATCTTATTTAGTTGAGTCAGGTTTCAGTCGGTTGATGTGTCTGCTGTCAAAGACTCGAAATCGCCTTGACGTAGAAAGAAGAGGAGATATTCACCTCTCACTCACGGCTTTGAAACCAAACATCGATCAGTTGGTAACCCTGCATCAGTCACAGGGATCCCATTGAAATCAGGCAATATAAACTGAAATTGTTTTATTTTTTCCTTTGTAAATGTAAATGAATTTATTTAAATGAAGTATTTATTCAACTATTTTTTTATTTACAAATGGGGTGGATGTTTGATGCAAAACTACAATTTTTAATGTTTCTTTCTACTTCTCTAGACATATTGAGCGACAGTGTGAGGATAAAAACTTAAATTAGCATGGGGGCCATAATGATTTTGCATTGAATTAAAGGGGGCCAGAGCCAGGCTGAGGTTGAAACACACTAGCTGATAGCAAGGTTTATTTTATTTTTGTCTTCTTATTAATGAATAATAAAGTTGCTTATTAATTAGTTATGTAACTTTAACTAAAATAAAAGCAATTACTTAAGTCTACACTGTCTAGAATATTCTTAAAAATTCTAATTTCAATATAGATTAGAATTACTAAGTAGTGATTTATATAAACATAAACTATGTTAGACACATATTTCAACCTGTAAGAAGGCCGTTTACTGCATTTTGTTATGGAGAAATATTCTCGCTGGAGACAAAAAGTTGTAAACACAGATGCAATGAATGGCCTTATATGAGTTTGAATACGTCTCAAAATATCAGAACTAGTAACAAGTTTATATCTAATTTTAATACATTTTTATTGAGGAGTTCAACTACCTGTTTCAATCTGTTAAGTAATTTTAATTCACTGCAAGATATTTTTTTAAACACCATGACACAGCACTTTTTAATGTCTTTCCCCTGTCTCTCTTTGTCTTTTCTCTCTCTTACAAATTTCATAACAATGACACATTTTAAAAATATTTACATTTTGCTTATACTCCTTTTAAAAACAAAGGTTGTTCAAATATTTCCAATTCTACTTTCTACAGACATATCAGTGAATAAGTTTAATCCAGCATCAGCCCAAATATGTTGATTCTGGTATCCTTTCATATTTGTTGGGTGTTTTTGAAGAAATAGAAAGCTGAATAAGAAAAGTGGTCTTAATTTACTTATGCTAATTCTACCATATATAAATTTTTCTCATCTTCTTTCAAGTAAAGTGTTTGATTGTTGTGTACAATGTTTTAAAAAACACATAACCATTATAGGAGACTGTTGCTATTTTTGAGTGGTTGCTATTATTCAACATTTATTTATTGAATGAGTGAGTGCCATTAGCTAAATAACGGATACAAAGAGACATTAGACATAAGATACCAGAAAAATTATGGAAGTAGAAAATCAAACGTGTGAATATTAAGTGACCAGCAGAAAACTGTTCAGAGGGCAGTGTTCTCACTAGCATTAATAAAGAAGGAAGGGAGGGCAAAAAATTTCACTAATATATCATTTAGTGGAGAGCTGATATTTACCAGTTTAAGAACGCTGTGCTAACCAATGTGGTGAACTGGGAAGCAGCCTAGAGAGTAAATCTTCTCTAACCAAGATTATGGCACTGGAGAATATGCAGTTGAACACCACTAAAAAAGCTTCTGCTAGGGATCCACAATCCTTAAAGTGTTATGGAAACTCCAGTAATGGGACAATTTTGAATGTTCTGGAAGCTTCTAGTTAGATATCAACTCTTCAACAACACTGACCAATGGTTCTTGGCTACTGTGATTGAGTGTCAGTTCCCTTGGTAGACTCCTGTATGAGGGAACAGCTCTAGCTGGGGACTCATAACTCACCCGTCCTCGGGAAAGGCCAAGAAAAGATGTCAGGACATGGACATTCTACATAGTGATCAAAAAAACATACGATACTATGAGGTTAACATTAAAACAGACTGGCCCTAGCCATTGAGCTGAGATGCTGTTATAATGCAGATATAGTTGTACTCCATGATGCCAAGCTACTTGAAGGGGAAGGGATTCTATTAATGAAGTTGGTGAAGATCACATCTTCTGGAAGTCTACTTTGCTCTTTGCTTATGATGAACAGTTTCCTGCTCAAACTAAGACACTAAACAGCATCCTGAAGCTACTCATATCACTTTACATTCCACTTCATGGTAGCCATTACATCACATTGTTGAATGTTATTGAATCTCTCCTGTTGTCTGAGAGTCAGAACAAAGACCACTTTTATGAGACATTAGATCAAGCATTGATTAAGATCCAAAACAGGTTAAATTCATTCCAAGGATTGATTTTTAATACAAGTGCGGGAAGAAGTAAATAAATCTGGGAGTGAGTGATGGAAGACAATGGCATCATAAAACCTAACAGCAGTATCATCACACTTGTTTATCAAGTGTGAAACATGGCATCACAACTGTTATCTTTTAATAGAAGAGCAAACACGTGACCTTGCAGATACCACTCTGATCCAAACACTGATATACTCCAGTAAGAGGTGAAGAGCAATAGCTGTCAGTTAGTAACTTGCATTAAAAGAACATTAATGGCTGCTGAGATACATCGATTCTTCTTTCGTAACTATGTATAAGTATACATACATACATACATATATATCATCATCATCATATATGTATATATATATGTATATATATGTATGTATATAGATGTATATATATATGTATGTATATATGTGTATGTATATATATATATATATATATATATATATATATAAGTGCATATATATGTATATATATATATATGAGTGCATTTATAAATATGCATATATCATCATCATCATCATCATCATATATATGAATGCATATATATGCATATATAAATATGCATATATGCATATATGTATATATGTGTGTGTGTGTGTATGTGTGTGTATATATATATGTATGTATATATATATGCATATATATACATATACATATACACATACACACACATGTATGTAGATTGGCATCTTTTTTGTGCAGAAGCTTTGATGTTTGCCTGTGGGAATTGTCAATACATAAACAATGAATTTTGTTTCAATTTTGTTATGTTTAGAGACAAGAAACGCGAGATGTTTGAAATGTGGTAAAAACACTTAATATGGAGCTTCAGAACAGGAGTATACAGTATATGCACTATGATAGAATTGAGACAATATAACAGAGTTTGGAGAAAATAGAGGACAGATATCAAACATCTTCTGTTCAATTTCTGTGAGGTTTTACAATTATATTCTTAATAAGTTGAAACAGGAGTTAATTATCCTTGATGAGTTGCTACCTATAAAATCTATAGAGTAGCAGGCAATAAGAGGAGCCAAGATGTGATCAATTCAACTGCTAGAAATCGTAACCATATTTTCCTTAAATCACATCCTACCATCTTAACAATGGAAAGATACATTATATAATGTAAATTTGGATGGACACCGTCCCCCCAAAATTTCAGTTTAATCAGGATGACACGGGTTAAACAAGAATGATGACAGTGACAATGACGATGGTATTACTGTTACTACTGCCACCGCCGCTGCCGCCACCACCACCAACAACAACAACAACTTGCAGACTTACAGAATACTTTGTGATTAGCTAATATAAAATTCTAGGTTTTAACTTCAGTCTATTCCAAGCAACTCAAAACGTATTTTCACTTGTGATTATTACTTTTTATTCTTTCTAGATATTGGAATACACAACCAGTTGATATTCAACAATTTCTCTTGATAGATATAAATCCAAACATCATATTAAACAGTTTTATTCTGTGATTTCTTTGACAATTGCCTCTCTCACGTTAATTCACAATAAACTCTCTCCTGTTTTCACCAATCCACAACTCCAGAGTTACTCAATTTAAACAGTTATAGCACCATTCAATAAATTAATTCAATCACCCTGTAGATTTATTTTCACAGTGAAGATACTGACTCCTTATCTAAAATTTGATCATGGTCCCTACATACAACTGTATTGCGACCCTTCCCTTGATCCTTAAATACTGTTTGTACTCTGGAAATTTACTTAATTATCTCTCTGTGATTATCTCTAGATTAAGCACATTTACAGCAGCAGTGGACATACAACCATAAATTTTACATTCCCTATCAAAGCCAAATAACCAACAAAGTTAACCATTTTAATAGCATGGTACCACTGTAATAACTGTTACAAGTTTGACCACAGAAAAAAGCCAGTTTCCGATAACAATCCAGAGATTGGTATAAAACAATTGAAATAATATCAGGGAATTTAGAATTTGAGGAAGTTTAAAGATCTGATGAAATTTTGAAGGAGTCTTTGTCTTGCAAGTTACTTGGTGACCCTGCAGGTGCTGGTACCACATAAAAAGTACCCAGTACCTTCTGTAATGTGGTTGGCATTAGGAAGGGCATCCAGTCATAGAAAGTATGCCAAAGCAGGCAATAGAGCCTGGTGCAGTTGTCTGGCTTGCTAGATCCTGTCAAATCATTCAACTCATGCTAACATAGAAAACAGACATTAAATGATGATGAGGAAGATGATGATGAGAGAAGGCATACTGCTACGTAAACTCCTTTCTTAAAGTGTAAACAGTGGTGAAGCATGGCTGTCAGGTGTAGAAGTGAAGATTATTTTTTATCTTTAACTTGTTTCAGTCATAAGACTGTGGCCATACTGGGGCACTGTTGTGAAGGGTTTTAATTGAACAAATCAACCCCAGGACTTTTTTTTAAAGTTTAGTAGTTATTCTATTGGTCTCTTTTGCTGGACTGTTAAGTTATGGGGACATAATCACACCGCTGGGTAGTGGTGGGGGACAAATACAGGCACAAATACACACACATAAACAATGGGCTTCCACACAGTTTCTGTCTGCCAATTTCAGTTACAAGGTTTTGGTCAGACCGAGGATATAGTATAAGATACTTGCTCAAGGTGCTATGCAGCGGGACTGAACCCCGAACCATGTGCTTGGGAAACAAGCTTTTTACCACACAGCCATACCTGCACTGTTGGAGATGGGGGGGGGGTTAAATATTTTTATTGGTTTGATTTGGAGGAAGGAGGCTGTTTCACAGGTTTTCCAAGACTAGTGAAATCAACACAGTTCATATTGTTGAATAGTTGCAGGAACATTACAGACAGGGAGGAATTTCAGAGGATTTCTGAGGAAGAATGGCTGGGCCTTGTCATTAGTATGGGGCCAGGGAGGATGGATGGAATAAGGATGACAAGAGGAGGAGGACTGAATGAGTTTGGGGCCGCCTGGATAACTGTGACATTTGACCTCACAGAGGCGAAGAGCAGAGATCACTGTCAAAATGGTAGAAAAGAGAGAAGACCGTAAATTTGTGGGTCAAAGGTCAAAGTGCATTGTTCAATGAGGTGGCCTTTTTTGGAGGAGGTCCTGGATATGTGTAACCCTAGCACAATTTCAGATATGAGAGAGATGCTCTGTTATAAGCCTAACTTTAGCTTTGGCAGGGTTTTGTGGTTGTTGGGATGGGGTGGGGGAAATGGATTCTGTTTCTGAAGAGAGTGGATTATATCTCTAGGATTAGAGTTTAACAAGTACCAACAAAGTTAAACTAGCAAAATTATTGATTAGCAGTAATAATAATAATGATAAAAAAAATAATAATAATAATAATAATGATGATAATGATGATAATGATAAAAATAATAATAATAATAATAATAATAATAATAATAATAATAATAATAATAATAATCCTGATTGAAAAATCAGTTACTGGATCAAATCTTCCCAACACACAGGAGCTGGACGAACCCCACAACCGGAATATTCCAACAGATGGCCATCCATGCTCATCACCAAATAATCAAAAGAAAAAGAAGGAAAAATGGTCTAGGGAAGATAATAAAGAAGTTCTTGAGGCCTTCTACCATGCCATATATTTCCCCACAGATAAGTCTAGCACTGTACAAGCATACTTAAACTGGAGACAGAAACACCCTGAAGTAAGACCCTACATAGACAGTAACAAGCTTGCCAATGTTAGAAGAAACATTATAAAAAAGAAATTACTGACTGAAGTAGAGATTGATCAGGTTAGACAAGCAATATCGGATAAAATGAACGAAGCTGCAGCTAGAGAAGATAATACAGAGGAAATGATTATAGACCAGCCCAGGGCGGATAAAAACGAAGAGAGGATTGAAAGAGTTAGTATAAGTGATAGGCAAAGTGAAATACGCCCTAAACCAATCATAAACACTAAGACAGATGAGCATCAAATAGATAAAGAAAGTCACACAAATATTGACCCAACAGAACTACATGAGCTAAAAAATCAAATCATGATTGAATGGCTGAAAATTAAAGAAACCAGCATGGATGAGCGTGATACACTTCCTAAAATCCGCAACTCTAACCAAAACATGAAAATAATTGGTAAAATCCGGCTTGCACTTAAGGATATAATTTCAGTTAATGATGTTGATATCACAAACCTCAACCACCTATACTATGCATCCGCGAAAATCTCAACGATCCTATGTGGTGTAAAGATTAGAAAACGGCAACATTCCCACAAAAAGCCTTCTTGGCAAGAGCGTCTGCAACAACAAATTAAAGTATTTAGATCTGACATTGAATATTTGAAAAACCTTAAGGCTCACAAGACTACCAAACCTACAAAAACCCAAAAATTACTGAAAAAATACAATATGAAAACTATACTTGATATTGATGCCACCATAGAAACCATCAAACAAAAGGTATCTGCCAAAGCTGCCCGCATAGCGAGGTATGAAAAGCGTGTTAGATTTTTCAAGGACAACAACATGTTCAAAAATAACACCAAGAATTTTTACAGGAAGATAGGAAAAACAGCGTTTACTGCAGGGTCTGTACCATCAAAAGAAGAAGTGCAGAGATTTTGGAATAAAATCTGGGCAGAAGAAAAAACACACAACGAAAAGGCCCCCTGGATTGACAGAATATCTACAGAACTGGACCCCTTAGAAGAGCAAAAGTGGGAGGGTGTCAAGGTAGAAGATATAAGATCTGCTCTCAGGAGGTCAAGCAAATGGAAGTCTCCAGGAAAGGATAAAATTCCTAACTTCTGGCTGAATGCCTTCCCAGAGAGCCATGAACTGCTAACAGAACTGTACAATGATGTTTTGCAACACCCTAGTAGGATGCCTCCTTGGCTAGTTAATGGGTTAACATTCCTGCTTCCAAAAAGTGAAGAAACAAATGAACCAAAAAACTATAGACCCATAACCTGCTTAACAACTATGTACAAAACACTAACATCTGTCCTGACGGAATATACCTATAGTTTTTTAACAGACAGCAGCATATTCCCTAATGAACAGAAAGGATGTAAACGTGGATCCTACGGCTGTAAAGACCAACTACTCATCAATAAGATGATCTTAGAAGATTGTCACAAACGACACAAAAACTTATCAATAGCCTGGATAGACTATAAAAAGGCTTTTGATAGCCTACCACATAGCTGGATTAGGAAATGCCTTGAAATGTATAAGATAGCACCAACTCTGCGAAACTTCTTGACTGTAAGTATGAGATCATGGAGAACCACACTAACTCTGAACAGTGACAGTAAATCCCTAAATGCTGGTGATGTAAAAATTTCGTGTGGCATTTTCCAGGGTGACTCACTGTCACCACTCCTCTTTTGTTTATCCTTAATACCTCTCTCAAAGCTGCTCAATGACGCGCAGTACGGGTATAAAATGTTTGATAAAAATATAAATCATCTAGTTTACATGGATGATTTAAAGCTTTTTGCAAAAAATGATCAACAACTCAAGGGCTTACTAGCGATAGTCAAACAATTCAGTGACGACATCAGAATGCAATTCGGCCTCGATAAATGTGCAAAGGCTACCTTTATCAAAGGAAAAATGACAGAAACATCTAACGTTAACCTTGACCAACAGAATGTCATAAAAGAACTAGACCCAGTGGAGAGCTACAAGTACCTAGGGGTAATTGAAGGGAACGGAATAAGGCATTCAGAGATGAAGGAAAGGATCAGGAGAGAATGCTATCGAAGAGTGAGAGCAATACTCAAGACAGAGCTGAATGCAAGAAACAGGATCGAAGCAATCAATGCATTAGCTATACCAGTCGTGACTTACAGTTTCAATATTGTTAACTGGTCAATTACTGAAATATGTCAGCTCGACAGAAAAATAAGGAAACTGTTGACAATGCATAGAATGCACCACCCTAAGGCAGATACAGAACGACTCTATCTGCCAAGAAAAGAGGGAGGCCGTGGTCTTTTGCAACTGGCAATAACAATGAAGATTGCTACAATTGGCCTAGACACCTACCTGAAAAACTCTGAGGACTGGATGTTAAAACTTGTCTCAAAACATGAAAACAAGAAAGCATCATACTCAGTCACAAAACAGGCAAAGGAATATCTAAGTGAATTCCGAATACAACCAATTTCGGAATTAGAGATAGACATACAAGAAACAAGCACAGAAAAAGCTAGGCGCATGAAAACTCGTGCCAAAACTGCGGCCTTAGATATTCTGAATAATAAATGGCAAGAAAAACCTCTCTATGGCAAATACCCAAAGAGAGCGAATAATGCAGATATCGACAAAGCCCTGACCCATCAATGGCTAATGGCCTCTGGCTTAAAATCTGAAACAGAGGGGTTTATCATAGCAGCTCAAGATCAATGCCTACCAACAAGAAACTACCAGGCCAACATATTAAAGATCAGAAGCAGTCCAACGTGTCGTGTATGCAAGCAACAAAATGAAACCATTGACCATGTGGTCTCCAAGTGCAGTCTTCTAGCGCCTACAGAGTATCTCAACAGGCACGATAGAGCTGCACAATATATTCACTGGGTAATCTGTAAAAACCTGGATTTGCCCCATGAAAAAAACTGGTGGGAACACAAACCACCCCCAGTGCTTGAAAATGACCACATCTCACTCCTCTGGAACTTCACCATTCAAACTGACAGGAAGATAGATGCAAATAGGCCAGACATCATATTGAAAGACTTCAAACAAAGAACATGCCTCCTCATTGATATGACTGTCCCAATCGATATAAACGTATCTGTCAGGACCTACCAAAAACTGAGCAAATATAAAGATCTTGAAATAGAAATCAGCAAAATGTGGAAGCTGAAGACTAAAACAATACCTGTTGTCATAGGTGCCCTGGGAATGATAGCAAAAGGGGCTGATAGCTACCTAACTCAGATACCAGGAAACCCAAAAATGGCAGAAGTTCAAAAGATAGTGCTCATGGGAACTGCTCATATCCTACGCAAAATACTCTCTATGTAACCTCAAGGTTTAAAACAACCATAATTTTCGGTTTAAAAAAAAAAAAAAAAAAAAAACTTTTTTTTTTTTTAGACATTCATTAGTACAACATCCCCACCCCCCAAATATATGGCACACTAGGCATAACAACAACATGAACTTCCAACCCTGTTGTCTCTTGAGGTCTCTGGGTGAGACTTGGAGCCAACTTGTACAAATATAAAGCAAAAGTCAAACATAGAATAATAATAATAATAATAATAATAATAGTAATGTATTGCTTTGCCATTAAGTATGAGTTCTTGAATGGTCATTGTTCTAAAAATCCATAATCTCATTAAGCTTCACAAAAATTTGTGCATCAGAAATGAAGTTTACGAGTGTCTTAACAATATGATGATGAATGAGACTTCCATTGACCTTTATCGCACTTTCATTGAGAATGCTAATTACGTTATCTTAATTAATAAAATATTGAGTATTTATTAAGTTTTATTCTTCTGAAATCAAAATTACAAAACAATATTTGATAGCATGACACCACAGTCAGCATGTAATACAAATCGATTTTCACTACTTTAACAATTTTTAAGCCACTAACTAATAGGATCTTCAAACTGAAATACTGTTTATCTCCAGCGATGCCAGAGTCATGTAGAATAATGCAGTGGTGCTTCAGCATAACTGAAGAAATCTCATTCACTATTGGACAGCAGTGCTGAGAATATCTAAGCATTGATAATGTACATCTAAATCTTGTTAACTGAACTGAATATTCTTTACTGAAGAGATTTAATACGATAGAAACATATCCATTTATTTCACCTGGCAGATTTAAAGAAAAAATCCACTCTCAACTGCATCAACTTTATTTTCCCCAAATTTCAGTTAGCTGATAAACATCCCTCTGTGATTCATCCAATAATGCAGTATCACCTGATGAAATGAATCGATGATGATGATCAATGATGATGCCCACAGATAATACAGACTATACTGTACTAATCCCTTGGATACTGACTCTGATGTCAAAATTATGCGATTTGTGGAAACGCATGTAGCAATGTATTAAATAATTATAATTTCCATCCAAGAATTATTATTATTATATTATTATTATTATTATATATATACACAGGGTGTGGTAAATAAATTGTCTAAATTACACATAAATGAAAATAACACTGACATCTCATTTTAACAGATATATTTACCAAAATTACATAAAAATTTCTTGATATACTAAAGAGTAAATTTATTCAATAAAATCCCCATTAGCTTCAACCATGGACTCCAGACGACTTCGGAATCTCCTGCAACTCTTCTGGATGGTCTCCATGTTTAAGTTGGTGAATGCTGCCATAATCCTTGCCCTCAGTTCATCTTTGTTATTATAAGGAGTTTTGTTGGCCTCTCGCTCAACTGCATCCCGCACATAATAATCAATGGGGTTGTGGTCTGGGGAGTTAAGTGACTAGAGGTGATGTGGTTGCAGAAATTGTCTGACAGCCATGATTAGGTTCTCCTCTATGTGTGTGGCATGGTGCAGAGTCCTGTTGCCAGATATAGGGTCTTCCAGCAGCCACCCTTTTCACCCAGGGCAGCACTACCTCCTCCAGGCAATTAATGTAGGCCTCTGTGGTGAGTCTGAGGTTGTGTGGGAAGATGAACAGAGGTATAACGTTGCAATCACTAGAGATCACTCCAAACATTATGATGTTGACTGTTTGATTTTTATCACTCTTGCTACATGTTTTGGGAACACAGCAAGCCAATGGTGTTCATCATCTGATCCTGGCAGAAATTTTTCTCATCTGAGAAAAACCAAAGCATGTTCGGTTGGAGGGGATGCTTGAAATTGTTTAAAAGCTTCATAGCGTGGTCTTTCCTCTTGTCCTTGATGACTTGAGATAAAAATTGGCCCTTTTTTTAAATCTTGTATGAGGAATACTGAATGTCTTCATGCATTACCAGTCTGATAAGAAACTCAGATATTCCAATGTTCCTGGTGATGGACCTGATTTACTTGGAGGGATTGTTGTCAATCATGGCCTGGGTCTCACCAACAAATTCAGGAGTTCTCTTCTTATCAGAATGATCAGAGTGAGTTTTTCAAGCTGCCATACCTTTGTAATTACCATTAGACTCATCCAACTCTTTCTGAATCCTCTGCACTGTCCTCAGATTGACACCCAAACACTCTGAAATGTTCATATTGAAGCTTCCGGCATGAATGTCAAGCAGTACAGCATGTTGTTTCCAAATTTCTGGCAGAGTGAATAGCATCATGGTGCTGTTTTTCTCACAGACAGTGCCCAACTGACCCTACTATACTGTGTAGTTGATAAAAAACAAACAATGCACATGCATAAAATTAAAAACATAAAATGGCCACAATTTACCTATTGCACCCTGTATATATATGAGTGTAGTACAAAACTCACCTAGGACAAAACCCCCTTGGACGAAACCTCTTTGGACAAAAACCCTAGGACAAAACTCCCATAGTTAAAGTTTGAAAGTGGACAAAACCCCATCAGTTATATTTTTTGGTTATTTTCCGTTTTTTCCCCTTTTTACTTGTTTCAGTCATTAGACTGTGGCCATGCTTTGGTACCGCCTTGAAGAATTTTTAGTTGACAGTACTGACCTCAGAATTTTTTTTCTTTTTAACTTGTTGCAGTTATTAGACTGCAGCCATGCTGGAGTACCACCTCAAAGAATTTCTAGATGACTGTATCGAACCCAGAATGTTTTTTAGGTGATTTTCAACCAGCACATGAAATAATAACCAAATCCCTTGAATTTTTTTTTTTTATAATTTCATGTAAACAAAAACGAAAATCAGTTGTAAAATTACTTTTACTTTTTGAAATAAAATTTTTAAGTAAACAAAATTATATTGAATCGAAAATAAATAAGTAGAATAGAATAACAAAACACAAAACTCCTTACTACTCAATATACATATTGTCTGAATTCTAACAAAACAGTTGCTTCAAGAAAAGTGTAGAAAAATATAAATGATAACAAGATGACTAACCTTTGGCGCCATAATTCTGTTAGACCTTCAACGTTTAGAGAAAGTTCAAAAGGTCAGCTCATTCTCGTTAATATCTAAGTGCAGAGAGAAGAAAAGAAAAGACTTTAAATTTAAATTTTAAAATACTAATTTTTCTGAGACTAAAAATTCATTAAAGTGACGCCCCAGTATGGCAGCAGTCTAATGACTGAAACAAATAAAAAAGAAAAAAAAACGTAAAATAAATGAAAAATATAACCGAAGGGTTTTGTCCTCTATCGCACTAAGGGGGTTTTGTCCTAGCGGGGTTTTGTCCAGATCCCATATGTATATATAAAACATGGCACTCTGTTGATTATGACAATGAGGGTTCCGGTTGATCTAATCAATAGAACAGCCTGCTTGTGAAAGTGGCTGAGTACCACACAGACACATGTACCATTAACGTAGTTCTTGGGGAGATTCAGTGTGACAAGACTGGCCCTTTGAAATACAGGTACAACAGAAACAGGAAGAAAGAATGAAAGAAATTTGTGATGAAAGAGTACAGCAGGGTTCACCATTACCCCCTGCTGGAGCCTCGTGGAGCTTTAGGTATTTCGCTCAATAAACACTCACACCACCCAGTCTGGGGATCAAAACTGCGATCCCATGACCACAAGTCTGCTGCCCTAACCACTGGGCCATTGCACCTCCATGTATATATATATATATATATATTAATGATATATATATACATATATATATATATATATACTAATAATATAAATATATGCATATATATATATATATGTACTTACATACACACATATATATGTGCATATATGGGTACAGGACATCACAAACTGTAAACAACATGAAATATGAAGACAAAAGAGTTGAATACACAAACAACGAGAGAAACAAATGGAAAACAGGACAAGTAACATAAAGAATGACCCTTCATCAGTTTTTGGCTGTCCATCTACTCCTCATTTTGAGCATTGAACGACAATATGAGTCTTCAAAGGCAATTGCTCCTGCAAACCAAAATAAAATTTGGGATTTGTGGAGGGTCAAAGTTGGAAACAAAAACAGGACAGTGGAGACATACAAGGAAACATGTCCATTACTTTCACCAGTTAATTCTAAATACATCCATTCCTATCTCCCTCATCTTTCTTTGCCAAAAATTTCCCTTATTATAAATATCTCTTCTGGCTGTGTTAAATACTTGTAGGAGTTTTTCTCTGTCAATAATATAGTTTTGTGCAGACCCTTAAGAAAATATGGTTTTTGATTTGGGCACAGAACCAACAGGTTTATGGGGAGCAGGTTAGCTGATATCATGGATTCCAGTACTTAGACTGGCACTTTATTTTACTGACCTTGGAAGGATGACAGATGACACGGACCATTGCAGGATTTAAACTCAGAATATAAAGATCCCAAATAAATACCACAAAGCATTTTTTTTTTACATTTTAATAACTCTGCCACTTTGCCACCTTTAGTGTTAAGTAGAAAACACTTGCCCAAGGTGTCACGCAGTGGGACTGAACCCAGAACCATGTGGTTGGTAAACAAGCTACTTACCACACAGCCACTCCTATGCCTATGTTAGTTAAAGATTTTAAAGCATGCTCAAGAAAAGTTGAGTATGAAAATAATCCCTAAACCAAAAGATAATCCATTACCAAACATTAATCTTTTAACCAAAATATAATTATTTAACCAAAAAATAATCCTTTAGCCAAAAAAATAATCCTTTGAAGAGAAAAAAACAATCATTTAACCAAAAAATAATAATCCCTTGACCAAAATATAATTCTTTGACCAAGTGTTATTAAAAAATGTTATAGAATTTACGAAACCATGTTCCTACAGTAACAGTAAAAAAAGATTTTGACTAAACTGGAGGAAGCGTGTACTTTTGTAATGAAGCTCTAATATCTCTCTTGAGAATTACCAGATTACTAAGGTCAAAACAGGGAAACTAAGAGCACAATATTTTGCAGGGGTTTAGCAAGGGTTCTTGGTAACTTTCCTTTGTGTTTCCCTATCCTGTCCTTATACTTCTGGCACATTGCTTATGTTAGGCCCAATATTTGAACCAAAGTTAATAATGATATTATTCTAAAGGTGGCAAGCTAGCAGATATGTTAGCATGCCAGGTGAAATGTTTAGCAGTATTTCGTCTGTCATTACATTCTGAGTTCAAATTCTGCCAAGGTTGACTTTGCCTTTCATCATTTCGGGGTCGATAAATTAAGTACCAGTTGTGTACTGTGGTATAGCTAATTGACTGGTCCCATCTCCCCCAAAATTTCAGGCTTTGTGCCTAGAGTAGAAAAGAATTACGATATTATTCTGTAGCTTGTCAAGTGATTATGTAACCATCTTTGAAATTAGTTCCTGGGTGCAATGATATCACTAAGATTGGTGCCACCCAGTACAGTTACTAATTGTGTCACCAACCTCCTGTAAATCCCCCCAGCCCTACTTAGAACATTGTTTCCAAGGGAAGTAACATTTTCCCATAAAGATTTTCACTGAGGATTGGGTATGAAGGACACTACTTGTATGATGGTGGCACTTGTTTACAGCTATCATACAATGTAAAAGCAAGAAAACAATAACATACATACACACACGAGAGAGAGAGAGAGAGAGAGAGAGAGAGAGAGAGAGAGAGAGAGAGAGAGAGAGAGAGAGAGAGAGGCTCCTTTCAGTTTCCATTCATCAAATCCACTCACAAGGCTTTGATTGGCCCAGAGCTATAGTAGAAGACACTTGCCAGGCATTGGGATTGAGCCCAAAGCCATGTGGTTTGGAAACAAACTTCTTACCACACATCCACATCGACATCTTTAATCAAATATTCTGCAGATGAAAAAAACTTTTTGGAGGTGAGAATGACAATGGCAATGACTTGCATAATATTCTGTGGCTAAATGTGTTGGGCTGGGAAAGTTGAGAAAAGGTTCATTATAAACCTCCTTTTTCAATATTGTTTACTTGAGATGATCTGAAGTAAATATTTATTTTCCAGTTCCTAGATGTGTGTGTGGGTGCATGTGTTATATTTCAGAGATCTAATGACGGTAGTGTATACATGTGCATGTGTGTGTGTTGTAGTGCAAGTACTGAGGCTTCAGTGATCTGAAAGCTGTCAAGAAGAAATCCATACAATTATGTTAAAACCTCTTCAACCTGATAGATTTGAAGTTTGTTTAGAAAAGGGACAATGGAAGCCCCTCCCACCGTCACCACTGCTGCCAACACACACAAGAGAAAAATTCCTGTGATCGACTGACAGTAATACTAACAACAACATACTGTTGATGGGAAAGCATCAGACTTTATGCATCAGGATTTACACATCTACTTCTTTGGCTTTGCTCAACCTTTCCTCTTCAGAACTGTATCTCTCTGGAATATCTTCCTTGCTCACATGTTTTTCTTTGACATTAACTCACAGACATTGAAGTGCATTGACCTCATCAGTCTGCCGGGAATGTGTGCAAAGGTTAAAGAGGTATCACCTCTCTCTTCTCTGACAAAATATGAAAACGAAGTATTGTTATATAAAGGGACACTCTGCTATGAGGACAGTAACTCAAATGACCACCATAATACAGTCTAGTTGTATTGATTATCAGTAGGATCATTTTAAAGCTGATTTCACATCAACCCTAATTAATGAAATTGACTTATCAATTTACCAGCTATAAATCAAATATTCATAAAAAAACGTATTAAGGGACAACGTGGCATTGAAGTCACTCTGAAGATCATTGGTGCAGTAAATTAGTAGAGGAGATGTTGAAACCAGATTGTGGACTCAGTTAGGAACCAACCTCTCAGTCATTTACTACCTGCTATTTAATTATATTGATTTCTTACATCGGATCAATACTCATTGTTTATAGTTCCTATTGAATACATCAACTGCTAGGATGGTCCATACTGAGTGAGTTAGTCAATGGCTGACTACTTTGTTAACTTACATTATATAATTATTGGAGATATTTTTCTCTATTTTGTGGCTTAGTCAAAAGAGGAAGAGACAGCAGCCCCTCCCCTATTCACATGATTTTTGCAGAACTTCTGAAGTGTGTGTGGGGGTTGGGGGTAGACAATTCATAAACTGTGGTGTATCAAGTCCTTGAGTTTTCTTCAGGCTAGAGACTTAATATAAATGCTTGTAAGAGAGTAGACTCTGCCAAAGACACTCATAAACAGGTGAGTCTGATAAACTTGGTGTATTGTACACTAGCAGTATAACCCGGCCTTGCCCGGGATTCAGTTACGATTATTAAGCTAATCAAGTTCTTTATTTCAAACCAAACTAAGTAATATTGACTCTCAACAAAACACTTTTTTACTCGGCATAAAATAAAAACAAAACTCTTTCGCACCCAAAGTAATGTGTGTGAGAGAGAGGTGGGGAGAAAGATGAACGATTTAAAATAAATAAGTGATTTAAAATAAATAAATTGTAATTGTTGTGTGACAAAGTATATATACTGTAGCAATATCGTTTCCCTCATTGCTATCTTCACTGTTTGAGAAGAGTATTAAGAATAATCTCGTTCGAGATTACAAACATCTTCGGCTAGTTTAACATTGTTGTAAACACTAATCCGATTGGTTGACACGTGACGCGATTTGTCTCTACCTATTTTCGCGCCACTGATTGACATGTGACACGAGTGGTCTCTACTACGTTCGCACTGCTGGTTGTCACGTGACGCGATTTGCCTCCGCTTATTTTCACGCCATTTGTTCCAAGCAGCCAATCACAGCTTTCCATTTCTGAAGTTCGTTTGAGCCACCCAAACAATATATAAAGGAGTGTTTTCAAACACCTTTCGTCTTAGGTTTCTAGTCCTTCTCAGGGCTAACCTCTGACCACAGAGTTCGTCTTGGGTTTTTAGTTCTTTTCAGAGCTAAACCTCTGATCACAGAGCTCGTCTTAGGTTTCTAGTCCTTCTCAGGGCTAATCTCTGACCACAGAGTTTGTCTTAGGTTTTTAGTTCTTTTCATAGCTAAACCTCTGACCACAGAGCTCGTCTTAGGTTACAGTCCTTTTCAGGGCAGACCTCGGACCACACAGAGCATACCAACCATGTTCCGGTTCGAAAGGCAGGCAATCACCAAGCATAACTATCCACGAAGATTTAGCTTGTACACAAGATGTTACAGATTCCTCTCATACTGTTAGTGTGGAAATATCACCATGAAAAGAACGGTTACAGGATATCTATAACTAGAGAAAAATAACCAAGCAGAATATATAATGAAGACGCAGCAAAAACCAAGCGACAGACACAACTCATCGCCAAACATCGTCTCTATCTACAAAGATTTAATTTGTACACAAGACAACTACAGATTCAACTCTAGCGGTTAGGTGAAAATCTCACCACGGGAAAAACGGCTACAGTTAATATATCTGGAAGTATATTCATATCAAGAGAAAGATAAAACACAACAAGTGATTCAATTAATCTCAACTACGAGACGCAGCATCTTGATATGGAACTCTTACACTCCGTGTACCTCATAAACAGTAAATCAATTATCTGTCTTGAGTTCTAGTTCTTCTAAGAACTACCTTAAGCTATCTGCTACTATCTGTTGCTATGTCGATACAAACAACACGAGAAGCCTACTATATTCACCGCCTCTACCATCAGGTACTTTTCTATGTCAATCACATTCACCTGATTTACTCTGTCACGCTCACGAACACACGGACACAAAAACATGCTAACACTTACAAACTTCCAACATCAGCATGATTGTAAAATATGTGAAATAAATAATGTATATATCTCAAAAAGAAATCTTGTTGTCATTCCACTTGTGTTCTATTGCCGCTGTATGTATTATATGGTCTGTAATATTTCATTAAGAATATGACCACGTGCAACCGTGTCTCCTACATGATACGACCGCATGTGATCCTATTTTTATAATACTATGATTATAAAATATAGTGTCTTTCAAAAACATCCTGAATTTGAACACTATATCTCGTGTTTAAGAAAAAACAAAACATTTTACATTTTATTTTTCATGAACGTCATCACTTACTCTCTCTCTCTCTCTCTCTCTCTCCCTCTCTCACTTTGTCTTTCCCTTTTTTTTTGTTTAGACATTGTGAAACTCTCTTCCACTTTTCTTTATCTTATTTTTTTTGTTAGACGCTGTCAAAAAGCTATGGCTAAAAATAGCTTTTTTTTAACATCGTCACTTAATTTCTCTCTCCCTCTCTCACTTTGTTTTTCCCGTGAAATTCTCTGCTCCTCTTCCACTTTTCTTTATCGTATTTTTTTTTGTTAGATGCCGTCAAAAAGCTATGGCTGATATTTTTTTATGGCTAAAAGCTATGGCTGAAAATAGAATTTTACCGCTATCCACGGGTGCCTCAGGTAAAAAATAAGTTGACAAAACCCATATAGTGTATTGACGAATGTCCTCTTAAAATTTGAGCAACATGCGTGCTAATTTGTGGATGTGCATAAATTACAATCACGTACACACACACATCATGCCTTTTATAGATATGACAACAATAACTTCATTGTTTTTAATTCTAACAAAATTGCAAAACCTCAGATCTGAGTGGAGGACAAATGAGATTGAGGAATGGATTTGGGTTAATGTCTTTAGTAACAAAACTAATGTTGATTGGTTTCCAAAAGGATTAAAAATCAAACCATGGATTTTGGTTTGCAAGCAGTTTAGTTCTCTAATTGTTTGCATTCTTCAACAGTTTCATCCCTGCTGTCTCATGGAATTATAATTCAACTTGATTCAGGATGGTCTTATGTCATCGCCCACAGTCCCTGATGCACCAATTATCACAACTACAACCTTTATAGATTTCATGCTCCAAATCCTCACAATCTCAAATTTTAAGGGATTGTATTTTTTCAACTTTTCATCTTCTTTCTTCACAATTCTGGAATCAAATGGACATGAGGGATCAATCAGTAGGGAAATCATTATTATTATTATTATTATTGAGTGAGAGAGAAACACATGTCATTAAAGTGACACTGGGATACAAACCCAATATACCTATCATGATTACCTGTCTGATAAGAGTACACCAGGCGCATGTACCACAACCATATGTGCACGATATTGTGACCTCATATCAAGATAAACAACACATGAACTTGCAGGTAGGGACCCAGTTAGAATTTTCCACAGGTTGAGAAGCCCACTTCACTCAAAACGTCCTTGAATAAGATTTGTTTGAGGTTGATGAACAAAACACCAATGTTTCCAAAGGTGAATTATCCAAACCCCAAAGAATTCCTCTCAACAGATGGCTATGATGCTCTCCCACTACTCCTGCTCATGATCAGAGATGTACATTTTGTCAGTCACTAAGGGACATGCTCAGTTGGTTAAGGACAAACAACTGACAAGCAAATCTGTTGTATTGGTCAGAATATTAGCTGTAGCCCATCTTTTGCACTGAGACAAAATACATGCATGTTAACACTTCCAATTAGTTAAGATCAGAAGCCATGAGAGCCTTGTTTGTTCTGGTAGATTCTGTGAGAGCGGACAGCAGCATGCAGTCAGAGGTCTCACAGGGTCTCTTTCCGCACATTATAACATTTGATACTTGGTTGTTAATTATCGTGGGAGACATTCAACATCCAAATACCACTCTCAAAATCCTAGCTATCCTCAGCAGAGTAGTTTTTTGGTCTTGTTCTGCTCTCATGTCAATTCCGACTTTTTCGACATATTTCTCGAACTTGTAAAAGGCCGTGAGCTGGCAGAATCATTAGAGTTCCAGACAAATAGCTTAGTGGCATTTCTTTTGGCTCCTTACACTGTAAGTGCAAATCTCACTAAGGTCAACTTTGCCTTCCATCTTTTTGGTGGGGGGTCAATGAAATAAATTGCTCATGAAGTAGTGGGGTCAATTAACTGACCTTCTCCCTCTAAAATTGCTGGCCTTGTGCAAAAATCTGAAACATTATTATTTGATGAAAAGTGACAGCTGTCCACAACCAGGTGGACTAAAGTGACACTTGTTTTACTGGTCATACTTTAAGAACCCTGCAGAGAACTCTTGCAGTAATGATGATTTTGTTTGATGTTCTAACTACATTTGTACAATTCTTTTTAAGCTATGTTGGTAGTTGAGTCCTGGTACTTCCAAGCATGCCAATCACTGTTGGTATCATGTCCACTCTCTTCGTTGCCCATAACCTGCGTATTTTCTGCTTCAATTCATCATAGTTTTTCACTTGTTATTATTATTTACACACTGAATTTTCTTCTTTGTTTGGTAGAATAGTTTTTGAAAGTTTTTACATTGTTGGAGGAATTGGTTCCAGCTTCTTGTTTTTTGTTTTTTTATTTTTTTCCACTCTTCACAGGAAAGGCTGTGTAGTTAAGAAGTTTGCTTTGCAACCATGTGGTTCTGGGTTCGTCTCAGAAAATAGCACTTTGGAAAAGTGTCTTGTAGAATAACCTCAGATTAACCATATCTTGTGTGTAGAATTTGGTAAATAGTAACTGTGTAGAATCCTGTTACAAGTGTATATGTATAGGAAGTATGGTGTGTCAGGGAGGAGCAGGACTTTTGGTAGTGGGTCTTGCCAATTCTTTTCCAGAACAGCTTGTCTGTCACTGGTTCCCATTGGGATCACCACCTGGACATAAGCATTGGAAGGATGGCAAAACAAGGTGAAATTCTTAAAGGGCTTGTCACTCTACAAGTGTGAAAACAGGATTTCTAGTGAACTGTGTGGAGGAAACTCAACCATAAGTAATCAAGTTTTAATGAACAGAAAAGGTAATATCTAGCAAGATTGCTGGTGACAGTTAAGGAGTTAATCACCTGAGTGATTCCTCTGCATCCCTGGTACATCTTCAGTCATCTCAGCCTGTCTCACTATTGGTTGAAGAAGTTAAGGATGTGAGATTGAAAGCTGATCATCCATCTCTATTATCCAAGTCCAATGCAAGTCAAGGCTCAAACTTCTTGCAACCAAAAAGAGACAGAGGACCTCTGACTGTAGTGGTCAGAGCACCACATGTGATGGAGGCAATGAAATATTACCAAGGCATACAACTTTGCTGTTGGTGGGAATGCACAGGGTAGAATTGGCAAGAGCAGTTGCTGTTATCTGGTCACCTGCATACTCTGTTGTTGATTTTCTTTAAGAAATACTGTCAGTGTCAAACAGGTGGTCATTTTTGGAAATGAATGATGAATAAGGAGGAAGATGTATGAATGCATAATTATGGATATGCGTGGGAGTGTGTATCTTCTGATGGTATATATTGCTGAAGGACATAAAACTTGAAGTAGTGCTCATTGAACAAAGTTCCTTGTGATGTTTACTCTGTTGCAAGTTATTGACACTTTGTTGTCAATATTGCTAACAAAAATTTTGTGAGTGTTTGATTGGCCAATTGGAAACCTGTAACCAATGATACAATTGCAATATGTGATAAAAGAAAGGGGTCTGTATCTGGTAGGCTAAATAAGCCAAACAGAGGTAAAGTACCTTATCCAGAAACAGGTCACAGAAGGTAGTGTGACACTTGAATTAATAATCACACAATATATATGATATGGAATTTCAAATATCACAACCATTATGCCTCGTATAGTCTAACTTTTTCATTTATAATGTTCCACTAACCTTGATCATGAAGTCTTTCTTAGTTGCTGTTTTGTTTCATTATTGTTTTGTAAAACATTCCAGTTATGCATAATTTATGGTAGATATATAAATGAATACAATCTGAGAAAAGGCTTTTGAAGTGTCATGACCATAAACATGATACAGCACTTGTGATAAAAATAGTGTTAGCCTTTCAGCTGGTTGTCAAATATTTGGTAACGTCAGCCATTTATGCTCTGAGTACTTTAAACAATCTAAGAATACCTGTCTTCTGCTGTGGACACGTTCACAATGTAACAATGTTTGTGTGGTGGCCTTCATTTACTGGAATTTGGTTTTTACCATTGTCTTACAGCTTTTGATTGAGGTGGGTGGTACTTTAATGATTACAACTTCCATTGATAAATTTCTCTTGTTCTCTGCTCATTGGAACAGTTGCATCTTGATGCTGCAACTACACCAATTAGCTGATTAAATATCAATCATCTATGGTGCTGTGATATTAGCTTTATAATGTGTACATTTGGGACTATGGCTACCATGTGGAAACAGATGCTACAGAAATCTGGAAGAAAGGAGAAGCAGGTAGCAGAAATAATTCTTCTTTTTGAAGCCATAACTATGAGTAGGGCTCAAGCCAGGTATTGTTAAGCAGAGACAGCAAAGCCTGTGACTCCACATCTATCATATCCTGAAAAAAATCAAGAAGGTCAGTGACTCATTATCTTTCTTTTATGGAATTCATTAACTGTCATCAATTATTATAAATCATTTTAAAATTTTACTAATTGCTGCTTCTTTAGTTTCTTTTGATTAATTTTTCTCCTTTACTAATAACAACAAAAGGCGTTAAATGAGGATGATGATGAGTCACAGAAAATGGATGTTAAATAATGGTGATGATGTAGATGTTATGAAAACAACATTTTACAGTCAAACAGCACCTTTCTTTTGATAGAATTTATTAACTGTTATTAGCTACATTATTTACATTATTTATATTTGACAGATATTTGTCCTCATCTTGTTTGTTAACACAACGTTTCGGTTGATATACCCTCCAGCCTTCATCAGGTGTCTTGGGGAAATTTTGAACCTGGATTCTCATTCCTAAGGTATTTTTTGATGTTATTATTATAATAATAATTATTATTATTCAGGTCACTGCCTGGAATTGAACTTGGAATCTTGGGGTTAGTAGCTCTTAACCACTATGCCATATGCCCAACTCCAAGTAGTGATCTGAATAATAATAATAATAATAAAAATAATAATGATAATAACATTGAAAATTACCTTAGGAATGAGAAGCTAGGTTCAAAATTTTCCCAAGACACCTGATGAAGGTTAGAGGGTATATCAGCTGAAACATGGTAACAACAAACAAAATGAGGACACATATCCATCAAATGTAAATAATTGGCTTCCGTGACGGTGGCACGTAAAATACACCAATCCGACCGTATGACAGGCACCCATGCCAACCCCCTTTGTGTGCGAAGACATGTTGGGGCTAGCGAAATCGAAATCGAATTGAACCAGCCAGGATCCCTGGTCTGGTGGTACGTAAAAAGCAATATCTGACTCGTGGCCGATGCCAGCGCCGCCTCCACTGGCTTCCGTGCCGGTGGTTGGTACGTAAAAAGCAATATCCGACTCGTGGCCGATGCCAGCGCCGCCTCCACTGGCTTCCGTGCCGGTGGCACGTAAAATACACCAATCCGACCGTACGACAGGCACCCATGCCAACCCCCTTTGCTTGCGAAGACATGTTGGGGCAAGCGAAATCGAAATCGAATTGAACCAGCCAGGATCCCTGGTCTGGTGGTACGTAAAAAGCACTATCCGACTCGTGGCCGATGCCAGCACTGCCTCGACTGGCTTCCGTGCCGGTGGCACATAAAATACACCAATCCAACCATGGCCGTTGCCAGCCTCGCCTGGCACCTGTGCAGGTGGCACGTAAAAAGCACCCACTACACTCACGGAGTGGTTGGCGTTAGGAAGGGCATCCAGCTGTAGAAACATTGCCAGATAAGACTGGAGCCTGGTGCAGCCTTCTGGCTTCCCAGATCCCCGGTCGAACCGTCCAACCCATGCTAGCATGGAGAACGGACGTTAAACGATGATGATGATGATGATGAATTCCTCATCTTTTAAATATAGAACTGTGTTATTAGCTACTAAATTCACTATTAACTATTAATTTTACTATTTTTCAGTATTCATTTTATCAAATAGATTTTTCCTTTTGTTTATATATTTGTTTCAATTAATTTTTTCCTTTGTTAATAACAAGCACAGGTAGTATGTACAACAGATACAACAGCTGTAGCAAGCTAAATAATAAAAAAAAAAAACGATTTTGAAAACAACCCACAGTATTTGTGTTGTTAAGTGCAGCTACAACAGCAACAACGTAATAACTTGGCCTCACCTGTTTGTGGTGTCAGGTAAATGACAGAAACATGAAAAATGGTTAAATAACATTAGTTCTCCCTTCACTCTAAAACATGCTCTGTGGAGAGAAGAATAGTTTGTTGTTGTAAGCAACAGAAATGCTGTCTGATTAACAAATGTCTGTCTGTCAAACAGACCAGGATCTTGAAGGTTTCACGGAACAAAATACATGCAAGAAACAAGAAATGTTACAAGACTGGAAAAGTTGAACTTTTGACTTTCAGAAAGTTTTAGTTTTGTATGTTTAGGGAATCTGTTATTCCTGGAATCTTTCTTATTCAGTTCAACTGCAATTCATGTGGAAAAGCCAAGTGGCTGAATTGCTTGAGTGGTGGGCTAAATGCCAACAGTATTTAGTCATGGCCCGGCATATTCTGAGTTCAAATCCTCTGCCTTTCTGCTTTCTGGAGATGATGAAATAAAGTACCAGTCAAGTACCGAGACCAATTCTTACAAAGCATCTTTGATGTCAATGGAATTATAATAGAAAAACAAGACACACATACAGAACATTCTCAAGAATCTAAACTGATTAAAAAGAGGGGGGAAAAAAAGGAACATAATGAGAGCTGTTTTGTGATGCTTATCAGCCCAGTTGCTGTACCAAAGAAATGGGACCCGCTCCCTATCAAAATCTGATGAAATTATATTATTCATGGGTTATTGGGACCTCTTGGGATCCTGGTGCTGCAACATTTATAGATCCTACTTTAAGGTGGCACTGACAACAATAATAACAAAAATTAACTTTTAGAAGGAAAACAACAGCAACATCAACATCAACCGTATAATGTAGAGTAAGGAAGACAAAATTTGAAGGGCACCGAGAACAGTGAGGAGCCAAATGATAATGTATCTATTTATTATTGCAGTAGATCTGAATGTTTGCCAAAACATGTTGAGAATGAATAGATATGTTTTTGTTTGCATTCTCACAGTTCTGCAGCCATTTCATAAAGTAGTATTTGTTTAGTAGACATCAAAATGCATCAGCAAATAATCTGTTTGCTAATTTCTATAAATAGGAGCCTCTGCTCTCATTAGGTTCACTGGTGTGGTGGGGTAGCTTTGAGGGAGGAGACACACAATGAAGTTGAGACACAATAGTATCTCCTTCAATACCACTTCCTCTCCCGGCTGAAGGATTTTTGTCATGCAAGTTACTTGGTAACCTTGTTGATGCTGGTAGCACATAAAAAGCACCCAGTACATTCTGTAAATTGGTTGGCATTAGGAAGGGTTTTGAGCCACAGAAGCCATGCTAAAGCAGACAATGGAGCCTGGTGCAGTTCTCTGGCTGACCACTTCCAGTCAAACCATTCAACCCATGCCAGTATGGAAAACAGACATTGATTAACAATAACAACTACATGAATGAAGCAAGTCAATAATAGGGCCCTTTTGTTGTTGTTTAATTTGCAAGACAGCAAACAATTCTCCCTTAAAGCATACTTTACAGTCTTTAAGAAAGATTTAAAAAAAGAAAAAGGGATGCATTCGCTAAAGCAGTTAGAAATATTTTTATTAATCTTTCTTCTTTCCCTTTCATAAATTTGAATTTTATGAGATGATAAACACACTATAAAGCCGGCTTTGAAATGCTTGATACTGCTAAATCCATCAGATTACACATAGAAGATTTTCTAAAATGTTTTCTTATCCTAGATGCTGTTTTGATCAAATTCAGTCAGTTTCCTATTAAAAGGTCATGTTTCCCCAGAGGAAAATTTCTTATGGGTGCCAGGGTTTCCCAACTTTAGGGAATATGTCGGGCATCTTTTATATAAGTACTAATAATGAGAAATTACTCAAAATTGCAATTGTATATAATTAGAGTCTATGTATATCAGTCTAAGAGCCCTAAGGTTCCAGGGAACTCTGGTTGGGAAATATTGCTCTACTGTCTTAACAAATGAAAGGACACACTGGACACGGTAGTGCAAGAAAAAGAAGAGATGGTCACGGTCGGAAAAGTCCACAAACTACACAAATGGAAACACTTTGTTGTTGTTTAGCCCCAAGCCAGCCTTGATGAAGAACTATGATTAAAGACATCCTGATGTTGACCATGTTGCTTTTGTGTATGTAGGAATATAAGACTGCATTATCTAATGTGTTCATTTTTTAATTTGAGAAGGCAGAGGAGTAAGTAGAGAGATTTGGCTGCTATATCTTGCAAATCAAGTGGCGATCATGTAGAAGCCCCCCCCACTTAACTCCAAGTGTAATTGGATCATTATCGTCGTCATCATCATCATCAGCAGTAGCAGCAGCAATAAGAAGAGCAGTGTATTAAAAAACCCATCACTTGACAACAGCACCGACATCCTCATCTGTTGTATCACCCTCAGTCTTTATAATAATAATAATAATAATAATAATCATAACTGAAAGAAAGAAAGCAGCAGCAGTAACGTCAACTTCGATACCGACAGACCAACATCAACAACGTCTTCAGTCAGTGCAGTGGCATTGCTTAAAAATAAAAAGAAGCAACAGCGAAACCAAGTGCTATCATAAGAGATATTTTGTTAATATGTATACGCTATCTTACTAACAGACAAACGGCAAATTAAAGGCGATCCACAGCGAACAGGTCGGCAAGTAAATAATAATTAGTCATTGTTAATTCACATTTTATTCACCGTTTTTGTTTTGTTAATAACAAATAGTAGCAAGACATCCTTACTTAGGGAACCTATCACTGTATTTTTTTCTCTTTTTTTTCTTCTCCTATCTTTCTATCCATCTTTTTTTATAGTTGTTTATCTATCTTGCGAAATGTCTTCCTTTAACTCACATGCCTCCTATGTACAAGTGGTTCAATTTATCACTTCATCTGGATTGAAGAGGGTATAAATAAGTTGGCTGATGATATTAATTAGCTATAAATTAGCTGGACATAAATCAAACTCGATGAGTTGCAACAAGATTTTAGATTCGGTTTCCAGTTTTACTCTTACCGACGATGATGATGATAGATTCTAAGAAAAGTACAGTCAGAAATTTAGTGGAAGCAGGGCAGTTGATGATGTCGGCTCCCTGTACTTCACTGATAATTTATTTTATTGGCCCCAGAAGGATGAAAGGTACAGTTGATCTCGGCGAGATTTCAATTCAAAACGTAAATGGACAAATTCCCCCCCACACACACTTTTGTTGTTTTGAGTAATTCTTAGTAAATTCCAACATGTGTGTGTGTGTGAGTTTCTATGTATAAGTGTGTTTGAAGAGAAGCGTGATGGCTGAATTTAGTCCCAAATCAACCCCGACTGAGCAAACCGATGGCATCCCAACCGTAACAATACCATCTTTTTGAGGGTATCGTGGGTGAATTGTTTCTACTATTATACTTTACATCCGTCTCACAAGACGAGTCTGATTAAAATCTGATTTGCCAACTTTCGAAATATGTCTCGCTCACCTCACGGAGAAGGAAACACTTCTAGGAAATGGGTGGTTGTTTCCTTCTAAGAGATAATATTTTGTTCCCAAATTTAATCTTTTCGCATTTTGCCCTACAGGGTCCGTTAATCTGTATTTATATCTTCTTTTTCAATTACACTCGTCTTACAAGATGAGTGTAATAGTAAAAAAAATTCTGCTTCTTGAACATGATGTAATACGGTTTTTCCTTTCTTCTTTCCGTGATTTTTAAGGGAGATTTAGCTGCTATTTCTAACAGGTGTAGCGATCACCTAAAGGATCCTTAATCAAATAGGCTATGTGGACAACCTGGCCACGGTTTATCAGTTTAGATCGATTGTTTGCATTAAGTTGTAGTTCTTCACCTCGCTGCTGTGAATCTGTGAATTTCATCTTCGGACAAGGGTTCACTAGCCTGTACTCTGGCCATTATGATGTTTCAGGTGCATAACTCTGAATATCCATTTGACACGAAGAAAAAGTGAGCAGATGGTCGTCTAGTCTTCTATTATAATTACATTCTTATTAAGGATGCATCATTTACTTAGTGTTCCATTGCTATTTCATTTTATCGACATTAGAAGGATTAAAAGTAAAGGTGACCTCAGGCATTTAATTGATACATAATTGGTAATTACTGTATCGAACCAATTGATAACAAAATCGAGACTCGGTGGGATTTGAACTCAAACATTAAATTCTCAGCTTGATGTAGCATTCAAGGATGTTCAGCAGCTTTAAAATTTTACCTTAAACGAATTATAATTTAGTAAAGGAACGGGAATTTGTATGAATGGAGTTTTATACGAATATATGATTTACCACAAATATCTTCAATTATTTATAGATATAAGCGCGCGCACGTGTATAGTACCTGAGCTAACTCAGGTATTTTTTCTTTTGCCAAATATTTATTTTGTTTATGCAGAGCCAAGACATTTTATTTTTACTTCTTTACCATAAAAGTACAACAGACATCCTCATCGATACGACAAATAAACGATGCAGTGGTGATTGAAAATATTAAATGTCTGTACCGAGCTAATTTTTAAAATGTATCAATGAATGAAAATGATTTTAGTTACAAAATACCATCGCCTAATGAAGTAACACAATCCTTCACCGTCGTCAACATATGGTGTCATATCTTTGTGGAAGGGCCGAACGAACGTTAAAATATCTAATTTCTCGCTGACTCCCAGTAAAATAACAGTCTTTGTGTCGAAGTTATTACCAAAGCAACTAAACCTTGTGGGTAACATGAAGCTACAGAAATTAAAGGATTGGACCCTGTACTAAAGACTCCCCCCCACCTTCTGTATTGTATCTGAAAGTTGGTGACAAGTCGGTTTCCTTTTTAATTCACTTCGTTCATACCATCAATAATCCTTGGGAAACGCATGACTGCCACGAAGTCCCATTTTAATTTACCTTTATAAGGTCGGTATTATTTGTGACTGATGGTTATTATTCTAATACACTAAAGGCGACGAGCTGGCAGAATCGTTAGCACGCTGGGCAAAATGTTTAGCGGTATTTCGTCTGCTTCTGAGTTCAAGTTCCGCTAAAGTCAACTTTGCGTTTCATCCTTTTGGGGTCGATAAATTAAGTACCAGTGAAACACTGGAATCTATGTAATCGACTAGTTCCCTTCCCCAAAATTTCAGCCCTTGTGCCTATAGTAGAAAGGATTATTCTAATAAATTCATTCATTCATTCATTCTCTCTCTCTGGTCGATGAAAGAATTACTAATTACACACTGTGCAGATGAATTTAGAGCCAACGATAAACAGTCGCCATGTGACTGGTTTAAACATCTTGATAACATTTCAGTTTGACAATCAAACATTTTAAATACTTCTCAGAACGAGCTCTTAAATCAAACAAACTTTGTCGTCTATTTACAGCATTTATGAAGGAAATAAAAAGGAGTCTTTCATTGCATTCATGTTATCTAGTTCTTATTTATAACACCAACTCGGAGGTAATAAATTTATACAAATAAGTAAAAATAAACGATTAAAGCAAAGTCGGCAGTAAAGATCTTCACTTGCTCTTCCTCTTTCTAAAATTAACTACCCTAGTTTCGTGATCACAAAAGTTGGCCGGAATACCGACTGGAATACCTGAGTAAAGCTACACAGTAGTTATTACTAATCAAGTTAGCCAAAAGTTTGTAGTGGATTATCACACGTGCTTTAATGGCATAGCTTGTATTCGAGAGCCTCGATTTTTTTTTCAAAGCCGGAATGTCAATCGCATCTTATTTATTGCAACAGAATAAAGACACGACACAGACTTACAATCTATACTATATAAATATAATTAAATGAATATAAACAGAATGAAAGCGTTTAATTTAATTAGAGTTAATTCTGGCTGTTGCGGCATATCGAAAGAATGCCTATGTTGCTATAAAGCCCTTCCTATCTATGGGTGTGTACACCAAAACACGTTTTGTGTCCTTGTATATAATCGTTATAGTTCTATTGTTTAGCTCTAGCCATGGCCACTCCGTCTTACATTCAAACATTGTTGTCCAGTTCAAACACAAGCCTTATACAGTAATCTGTCCTTCATTCTGAGGGAAAAGAGCTTTGTCGCCAGCAGAAGTAGTAACATTGAACTTTTAACCTCTTCCTACCCTGACTATTATTGTACCTTTTGAGCAACTGCCTCCCATTCTAATTTTGTCTCCTAGATAACAAAAGCTATCGACTGCGTCTAGTAAGACATCCGGGTATGTAATGGCAACTATTTCTCGTGTACTCGTTGTACGTACTGCTCCAAGGCTTTTGTTAAATATGAACCTCCCTTACTCTGATAGTTTGCTTGTAATTTCACATTACCTCTTGTGTATCCGTAGCTTACATTGGGTTCAATGTAGAGAGTTTATACCTACTTTCCTGGATACTGAGCAAAGCCTCTCCATCTTCTTTGCTACTCACTAAAGATTTTAGTCTTTGTTAAGTTTACTACAAGGCTTCTTCTCAGTTCTAGGTTTCACTTCCATGCCTGGAATTTCCTGTCTAATTTCCCTATAGATTAGGCTTTGATCATCAGCATATACAAGGTTCTATGTACACCAGGTCTTAAATTCCTCTTTGATGGCCTGTAGGACTATCATGAATAAGAAGGGGCTGAGAACCTTTCACAAAATTTCTTCAATACCACTTCTGCTTCATACACAATGGTTTCTGTATTGCATTGGCCATTTTAGTGAGCATGTAGTGTTACTTCTGTAAGAGTAGCCTGCTTCTGTTCTAGGTTGGGGCCTACTCACTATTTTCTTTATGCTAGGTGAGGAGCATGTTTATCAACTACCTTCACAAATTTTTACTTTGATGGAAATTATAAACACTTAGAGTGGAATTTCCTGTTCAAGTTAGGATCAGGCATAGAATTAGTCTTATCCTTGAAATCACTGGCAATCAGGGCCATGGCATCGAAGATCTCTTAGCTCAAAGATAGGTTGGAGATACTTTTGCTAACCCCCTTAACTAAGTTCCTGAAAACTATAGTTGGATGACAGTAAGCTGCATTAAGATATGTCAGCCTCTCATTTGGTTTCTGAAAGGGTTTTATATGTGCCAGTGTCTAGGTGTGATGTCACGTCCATGAAATCAACCACTTTCAAGTTGGTCTCTATTGTGACCTTGGATGCAAGAGAATTAAGGGTTAGATCGTTCTTAAGCTTATTGAGTGTGTGGCCATTTGCCCCCCCCCCTCTATAGTGCTAAGGCATCATCCCAATACAGGCCAAAGCTGATTGAGGGGTATTACTTACTAAGCATATCTTACTAAGATGTAGTGGTGTTTCAAAATTTCATGCATTTATTTGTAAGGTTAAGGAAGTTATTAAAAATTGAAACCCATCAGCGACTTTTGGGACACCATGTATATCTGCACTGCTAAATTCTCTCTTTGTATTATCAAAGGAGTTGTTGGGATCAGTTTGCCTAATTGAGGTTGTCAAGTAGTAGGGTTTTCCTGCCATGCATGATGATGTATTGCTGAAGGACATAAAACTTGAAGCAGTGCTCATTGAACTGACAACATTGCACAAACATACAGAAATTGAGGCCAGGGTAAAAGCTTTAACAATTAAAGTAAAAGCTTTATAACAATTAAAGACCTCAAACATGAAATGTTGGTTGATCACCCCACAAAGTGAGAGATCAGCTTTGAAAGCAAACACCTGCTCAAGAAGATAACGATTTCATTAGGAGAATCTCTAGTTCCTCCCTTCTGGGGCAATGAGGTCATTTCATTGCTAATTCCAGCCTAGCCCCTAGCAAAGTTGAGTGCCCCATATAAAACAACCCTCGATAGAGATGGATAAAAAAATACTTTATTAAATAGGGTGAACCTTGCTCTACCTCTGCTGCTCCTGGCTTTAAGCCATGAAATGACCTCATTGTCCCAGAAGGGAGGAACTAGAGATTCTCCTAATGAAATCGTTATCTTCTTGAGCAGGTGTTTGCTTTCAAAGCTGATCTCTCACTTTGTGGGGTGATCAACCAACATTTCATGTTTGAGGTCTTTAATTGTTATAAAGCTTTTACTTTAATTGTTAAAGCTTTTACCCTGGCCTCAATTTCTGTATGTTTGTGCAATGTTGTCAGTTCAATGAGCACTGCTTCAAGTTTTATGTCCTTCAGCAATACATACCATTGGAAGATACACACACCCACACATATCTGTAATTATGCATTCATAGCTGTGTGCATCATTATTTACCTTATATAAATTTTTGGTTGTGTCCGAAAAAGTAGTGCTCTATTGAAATCCTTGGGTTTATGTCCTTCCAAAGTTTACCTTGGAAACAGGTAGGGGACTTATGGAATCACAGCTTTGATGTGAAATTTAAGATGTCTGCTTCAAAGGCTTCCAGTTCCTTCATCTTGGGTTAGAATTTTCTAAACCAAATACTGAAATGTTCAGAATGTGTGGGTTGATGTGCATGGTTGTAGAAAAAGGCTTTCCATTTTACATGCTTGACCAAGTCTTCTCCAGTGGCGTCCTTGAGTAGAACTCATTAGATATTCTTTGTAGAGTATTCAGGTTCCATAATGACAAGCAGATACATAGCGTGCACATACACACTCACACACACATACATTATTATCATTATTATTATCAATTCTTTGTTGTGTATGAAGAGTGCACAGTGTCTAATATACTCTGTGTTTACGTGGGAGTGTCTAAAAGTCCATGAATCAGATAAAACACAAGTTCTCATATATTAGTTAATTGAATAAGCATATTATTATTATTACTAATAAAATACATCATTATAGTGTCATAATCGCCAAATTACCAATTGGCTATACATACATACACATACATAAATACATACATATATATATATATACTTATATATTCATACAGATATAATACATGCAGACATATATATATGCACACACACACACACACACACACACACACACACACACATACATACATATAAAACTTAGATAAAACTTAGATATGTTTCGACCAGAGATTGGTCCAGGCCATGTCTAACTTAATAGCACCACATATATACTACTAATAATATAGGATAAAAATTTTTTCAGAAAAAATTTCATCAAAAGTGGCAGCATATTAAAATATCTTTAAAGGTTAAAATTATAAACAACTTATAAACAAGGGCAATAGAAGAATTATTTCAATGCCAATATGCTGAGAACAGACTTTAAATCGTCAATTTCCATATTGGATCTTTTCACTTTGACCGGCAGGTTTTTAAAATAATTTCTTTGTAACTAAACACTTTTAAACTTCGTATACTGGTAGAATGTGTTACATAAAACATCTTTTTCTCTTGGCTTTCTTGAGAAAATTCTGTAGTTTGTAAGCTATTTGTCGTTGAATTTCTTGCATGTCAGCAATTTCAACCTATCAATGACGTCTATTGAAGTGAATACAATTTCTGCGGTTGTCAACAACAATTATTTTCGGTGTCAAATCAGTTTGTCACTGTTATTCATGACATATTTCATATCAGTTACGTTCGTATGAATAAAAGATTATCGTTATTAAACTTTTATTAATAAACACATATTCTAAGTTCACAACATATGCAGTTTTAATTTCCCTCTCTGTTGCACAGATACACGCATTACATATATATTCGTTTAAGAAACAGATTGGGTTTATTTACATTTCTGAAGAAAAAAAGATACCCTTTCCCCCACCCCTAACCCTAAAACAGATTGAAATGCAATAGATCGATACTAGGGTCATAATAATGGGTGGACACTAAAGAGGGAACGGTTTTGTTATCCAGCTCTGTTTACGAGTGATCCCTCAGTTTATGGCCACACACGTGTATTTGTTTACATTTGAAGAAGATTATCACTTTCCGTAAAATTTTTATTTTTTATATATGTGGGGTTAGGGTTATGGCTAGGGTTAGGAGTTATGGTTAAGGGTTAGGGGTGGGGGAAGGGTATCTTTTTTTCTCATAAATAACAGTGACAAACTGATATAATACCGCAAATAATTTTTAGATGTATTCCCTGATACTTATGATGAACTACACACACACACATTATCAGCGCACCCTATCAAAAATTTCTGACTTCCTGTTTAGTTCAACATTCCATGCCTGTGTTGTATTGTAACCAAAATATCCAAGCAGGGATAGACAATGTTGTCATAAAATATGAGACATTTAATATTTGAACAGCAACAAAAATACCCATTTTAAAATATTAATTTCTTATGTTTCTTATTATTGAAAGATGTGTGTGTGTGTGTGTGCGCATGCACTCAAAACAAAGTTAGACAATGCCATACATGCCTGACTCTTCAATAGTATTGTCCTACATGCATTCTTATATGCAAGTGAGACGTGGGCTATTATGAAGTGGAGAGGATATCAATTGGCTACGATGCAAAGGGCCATGGAAAGATTCGTGATAGGAATATCATTAAGAGAGCATATTTGAAACGAAATAATTCAAGAATAGAGCAGAACAAATGATGTGATTGCAGGGCCGGACATGTCATAAGGTTCACAGACAACAGGTGGACCCATATAGTTGCCAAGTTATATCCAAGAGATCTAAAATGGCCACTTGGAAGGCCTCCTCAATGATGGGAAGATGATTTGGTTAAGCAATCTTGGTCAAGATGGAAAAGAATGGTGCAATCTAGACAGAATTGGAAGAAAATTGTGACCATTGGTGTACAACTGTATCTGACAGTCTGGTCAATACTGCAATATATATATATGATGGCTGTCCACTCATGACCGAGAAAGACCATTGATGACCTTCAGGAACATTATGTGCTCTGGGACTAACTTATATTTTGCCTTTGTGGCTCTGTTGGTAGCTAATGAGCCCTGCTCTTGACAAGCATACATGACTGCAAACATTGCAGACCAATTCTTCCCCATTCACTGCACCAGCAGTGCACTTTCGAGCAGCACGCTTAAATTCTTCATGCAGAATATGTGCTCTCTCAAAGGTGTCAACCCCTTCCTTAATCTACTTCTTCCATCTGTGGTGATGACAGGCATAGTTCTCTCAGTCAGTCTCCTGCATTTCACAGGCCTTTAATGAGGACTTGACACAGTCCTTAAATTGCAGCCTTGGTTTCTACTGGGGTCTCTTTCCATTCACAAGTTCCCCATATAGCATCTGTTTAGGAATCCCGCTATCCTTCATTCTAATAAGGTGTCCAGTGCAATGTAACTGATGCTTGTGCACCATCACCTCAATACTGAAGACATCAGCTGTCCTCAGGACCTGTGTGTCTGGAGTTTTAAGGTCCAGCCAACATTCAGAATGTGTCTGAGACATCTCTGATGAAAGCATTCAAGGACCTTTACATGATGTTTGTAAAGGGTCCCTGTCTCACATGAGTAAAAGAGTGATGTCAGTACACATGCATGGTACACAGCAATTTTTGTTTGCTTTGTGATGCCATACTGGGACCAGATACGAGACTGAAGAGACCAGAAGGAATCAGTTGCTCTCTGCAGCATGAAAGATATATCATCATCCAGGGAGCAAGAATGGCTGAGTGTGCTGCTCAGGTTCACAAACTTGTGTACCACTTTCAGTATTGTTCCTTCAACCTAGATAGCTGGTTCCACATATGGGTTTCTTGGTGAGTGACTAAGTCAGTCATCTGCATAAAGGAGGTCACAAATAAGAGACTGGAAAACTTTTGAATTGGCCGCAAATCGGCACAGATTAAAGAGGCAGCTAGAAGATATGTACAGAATACCTGACATATATTCCCAGAGAGCTATCCTTAACAAAAGAATGAGTAAAAACAGCAGCAAAGTACAAAGGAAAAGAGAGTTGGGGCAAGGATGTCACCCTGCTTGACACTATTCCCCACAAGAATGGGTCCTGCCATGCCACCACCAACATTGACCCAAACCTCCATCCCATCATGAAACAACTTAATTATATATACGTGATCCAGACATCCAAGTTTGCTAGTATTTTCCATAGGGGGGCCCTATTCACAGTATCAAAGGTCTTGGTTAAATCAATGAATACATGGACAAGATCCATATTCTGCTCATAGCATTTCTCCTGCATCTGTCTTGCTGTGAAAATCATATCCATTGTCTCTCTACCAGATCAGAAGTGACATTGACATTCAGATAGGACATCATTTACGAGACACCCATTCAGGTGGGTAAGAAGAATAATTGCCAGAACCTTGCCAACAGCTGATAGTAGAGCAATACCTCTGTAGTTACCATATATTTTTCTGGCTTCTTTACCTTTAGTTCCTCCTGGGTGAAGAATGTGCCCCCCAGCATAGACTAATCATTAGTGACTTTAGACTTGAGGCCAGAATGATGCCAAGAAGAAGACCAATCCAGAAAAGAAGGATTTGGAAGCTAAAGAACCCTTCACATGGTCAGAGATTTAAGGACATCCTCATCAAAAAGTTTAATAAGAGAGAGGAGGAGTTACAGACCTCGGACATAGAGGGTAGCTGGAAATTCCTACAGGACAGCTTACTAAGTGCCACAGACCAAGTCTGCGGATGGTGCAAAATCCCTTCCAGATCTAGAGTAAAGTGGTGGTGGAATAATACACTAGACAAAGCCATTAGAGCAAAGAAACAGGCCTGGAAAGCCTGGAAGAGTGTGGGTAGCAGGGAACTGTATTAGATAGCCAGAAGGGAGGCTGGGCAACAGGTATACATAACCAAGGGAGAAACAGATAAGAAGTTTGCCAATGTCCAGCGACATGAGGACCAAAGAACTGAGGTATTTCGGATTGCAAGACAGTGTGTGAGAGAAAATTGTGATGTCACAGGAGAGAAATGTGTCCACATGGATGATGGTGCACTTGCTTTTAATGATTCTGAAAAGAAAAACGCTTGGAGAAGCCATTATGAAAGACTGCTGAACGTGGAGAATGAATGGGAGGAGGAGAGCCTGCCAAATGTTGATCCAGTAGAGCAGTGATTCCCAAGGTGGGGGTGTACGCCCCACTGGTGGGGCGCGGGGCATAGACGTGGGCTGTGAAAATATTTGTACATGACGAGCGGTCATCGCGGGCACAACCTTAGATTCCGTCTTTCCTTTGAAGCCTCCACATCGGAAACTCTCGCACCCCAGCGAGACAAAGAAGATCCCGCACTGAGCAATAAACTTACTATTCAGATAAGCCAATCAATTGCCTCAATTAGTTTGCCTCAATTAGTCTTTTGTTAGCCCTATTGAAAATGAGCAAACCAAACAAGAAGAAGACTCGTCAATACGCAGTGGAGTTTTTGAAGTTTGGATTCATTCCTGATGAGCATGATGAGCGTAAACCGTTTTGCTTATTATGTAATCAGACGATGAGCAATGAGTCAATGAAGGCAGGTAGGCTGGAAGCGCACTTAAAGGTAAGACATCCTAATAATTCTAATTTAGATTTGGAATACTTCAAATCATTGAAAGAAAAATTTAAAAACCGAACAAAACTCACTTCACTATTTCATGCAAAACAAGCGCCTCATACTCGTGCCCTTGAAGCCAGCTACGAAATCTCCTTGCTTATAGCAAAACATGGAAAGACTCACACTATTGGAGAGCAACTGATTAAACCTGCTATCTCAAAATTCTTAAAAACTGTATTACAAAAAGATGATGGAGATATCAGGACTATGCCACTCAGTAATAACACTGTCTCGAACAGAATAGATGAAATGGGGCAAGATGTTGAAAGCCAGCTCATTGAGAAATTAAAATTGCGTAAGTTTTCATTACAAATGGACGAATCCACAATCCGGGACAGTGAGGCTCTGTTATTGACTTATGTGAGGTATATTGACCACGAGGAGTTTCAGGAAGAGATGCTGTTCTGCGAATCGTTTGAAACCACCACAACTGCAAATGATATTTACATCAAAATCAAACATTATTTGGATGCAAACAAAATACCAAAGGAAAACTTACTGGCATATGCGGCAGACGGTGCACCTGCCATGATGGGCAAGAATACGGGATGCTTAAAAATGATGAAGGATGAAAATCCAAACATGTTGACTGTCCATTGTGTAATACACCAAGAAAACTTGGTTGCCAAGAATTGTCCCCTGTTCTTAACAAGATTCTTCAAAGTGTGATCAAGTGTGTCAACAGCATTAAAAGAAATTCTAAATCTGAACATCTTTTTAAGCAGTTTTGTATAAATCAAAGTGCCGAACATGTTCGATTATTGCTTCATACAGAAGTAAGATGGCTATCAAGTGGAAACTGCTTAAAGAGGTTCATGGAATTATTTGATCAGATTAACGACTTTCTTAGTGATAAATGTGAAATGAAATTGCTGTCAACAACGGATGGAAAAGCATTTGTCAGTTATTTGACAGACATATTTGAGAAACTTGGAAACTTGAATAAACAACTTCAAGGTGCAAACATGACACTTATTGATGCAAAAGCAAAGATTTTTGGATTTATTACAGCTCTCGAATTATGGAAAAAGAATTTTCCAAAAGAAATTTCAGTGAACTTTACTGGTTGAGTAAATGTGAAATAACGAATGATGCTGGCATTGTAATTATTGATCATTTAAATATCTTGATAAAGGATTTCAATGACAGATTTTGCGATTTAAAGGCAATGAATTTTCCTTCTTGGTTAACTCAACCGCTTCTGATTAACGTTTCTGATGCTACAATCCAATACCAAGAAGAGTTATCAGAATTACAACATGATGAATCAGTGAAGACTTTGTTTAAATTGAAAGGTACAAAGATGTGGCTATATGACGAGGTTGAAAGAAAATATCCTAAAATTTCTACATCAGCGAGAGAGCTACTGATTCCTTTCCCTTCGTCTTATTTGGTCGAATGTGGTTTTAGTGCAGTTGATAATTTGCTCGAAGCCAAGAGAAACCGGCTTGAGATTACAAAACATGGCGATTTACGACTGAAATTAACAAAGTTGTCTCCTCAAATTAAAAACTTGTGCTGTATGCATCAGGCACAGGGTTCTCACTAAATTAGTCGAGCTGACCGTCAAATAATTGAACTGAAAAAACGTGTTTCTTTATTCTTTATAAATTGACATTTTTTAAAAACATGAAAAATCGTAATAATTTTATCGATTTATTGGGTGTTATGCACTTTCAGTGCCTGTTGTTTCAATTCTCAAACTATTTTTTTGTATTTTGAATACAATTTTTTAATTTTTGATTTTTTTTCAATTGTAAGTAGGCCCACATGTACTTGTAAATGTGAGTGGACATGGGAAAAGGTGGGGCGTAAAAACTTTTGCTATGAAAAAGTGGGGCGCCGGGAAAAAAGGTTGGGAAACACTGCAGTAGAGGGACCAGCTATCCGAATAGACAGCACCCTGGTAGATGAAGTAATTAAGGGTATGAAGCCAGGAAAAGCCCCTGGCCCATCAGGAATCACTGCTGAGATGCTTAAAATATCTGGTGGTGTGGCTTATGGCCTAGTCACCCGTATTGTAAACCAGGTAGTTCATAATGGAGTCATACCCAATGACTGGCGTAGTAGTACCATAGTCAACTGCTACAAGGGTAAAGGTGATGCTTTACATAGAAGTAATTACAGGGATATCAAACTGTTGGATCAGATGATGAAGGTCACAGAGAGGGTCATTGACCGACTAATTAGGGAGAGAGTCTGCTTAGGTGAGATGCAGTTCGGTTTTGTCCCAGGTAGAAGCACCACAGATGCTATATTTTTGATATGGCAACTGCAGGAGAAATACCTAGCCAAAGATAAACCCCTTTTGTGGACTTGGAGAAAGCCTCTGACAGGGTCCCCCGATCCCTTATCTGATGGTCGATGCAGAAACTAGGGATTGATGAGTGGTTAATAAGGGCTGTACAGGCCTATACAGAGAGGCCATTAGTAAGGTGAGGGTTGGCAATGAGTACAGTGAAGAATTCCGGGTAGAAGTAGGGATCCACTAAGGATCAGTCCTCGAGCCCCTGATATTCATCATGGTCCTCCAGGCAATAAGAAAGGAATTCAAGACAGGTTGCCCCTGGGAGCTCCTCTATGCTGATGACCTGGCCCTCATAGAAAATCACTACCAGAACTAGAGAAGAAATTTCAGGTATGGAAGCAAGGATCAGAATCGAAGTGCCTTAGAGTCAATGTCACAAAAACCAAAGTCCTAGCAGGTAAGAAGTGAACACATCACACACCCCTTCAGGCAGATGGCCTTGTTTGATCTGTAGAAAAGGTGTAGGTAGAAACTACATAAGATGTACTCAGTGTAAGCTATGGACGCATAAGAGGTGCAGCAACATCAAAGAAAGATTAACTGGGAAGATAGCTTTCACGTGTGGCAGATGAACAGGGGCAATAAACACCACAGATGCTCAAAAAACAGGTTCCATCACATGCCAGGGGGAGAAACTAGAAGTTGTTGTTAGCTTCCACTACTTAGGTGACCAAGTTAGTAGAGGGGGTGGAAGCTCAGAGAGCATTACTGCTAGAATAAGAATAGGCTGGGCAAAGTTCAGAAAGCTTCTACCCCTACTGGTGACAAAGGGCCTCTCTTCAGAGTGAAAAGTAGATTGTATGATCATGTGTGCGAACTGCCATGCTTCACGGCAGTGAAACATGGGCTGTGACTGCTGAAGACATGCATAGGCTTGAAAGAAATGAAGCTAGCATGACCCGCTGGATGTGTAATGTCAGTGTGTACAGACAACAGAGTGTAAGCGCCCTGAGAGAAATGTTGGACATAAGAATCATTGGATGTGGCATGCAAGAAAGACATCTGCACTGGTATGCAGCAACCAAATCCTACTGCTGTCTTTTTATGTTAAAACTGGCCAGATTCAGCCTCTCACACTTGCCCTACAATGTCATTCTAAAAATATTCTATCACATTATTGAATCTCGAAGATATAAAATAATGCATTTGACAGGAACCTGAATGCTTAATAATGTTGCACTTCCCATTCAGTGTTGTAACTGGGGCTCTTGTCTTATCCATGCCAAAAACATTCCATTTGCATAATTTTTTTAAAGATATTCTCCTTTATCTTTTTCCTTTCTTTTCCCCTTTTGTTTTCATTGTATTTTACTTCTGTTGTTTTGTGTCACTTTGGTTTTAGTTTTTCTTTTTATTTTGTTTGGTTTGTCCTTTTCACTTTAAACCTATGTAATTTATTATACAACCATTTATGTGTGTGTGTGTGTTGGCATTAGAAAGGGCATCCAGCTGTAGAAAACTTGCCAGATCAGATTGGAGCCTGGTGTAGCTTCCAGGCTTGCTAGTCCTCAGTCAAACCATTCAACCCATGCCAGCATGGAAAGCAGACGTTAAATGATGATGATGATGATGATGACATATGTATGCATATATAATATTGGGTGGCTAATTTGCAATTTTACAACCTAAAGGCAGAAATAGAGACATCACTAAAGTGAACAAAGGGTACCAATCAGTCCCAGCATTGCTAGAAATAGGAGTCAACACAACTCAATAGTCATAAAAAGCAGTATTTTAATGAACTGAGAAGGTAGACATGCCCCCCTCACCCCCTACGGTGGCAGATAGAACTAGATCCCTGATGATTTTGCTTTCTGATGCTTAATGCATCTTAATGCTCATCAGTGACTCTCTTTCCGTGCCTAGGGTTAAACCCATCTTGCCTTGTCAGCTTATAAGATCTCCATTGAAATCATATGCTGGTTTCATAAATGGTAAAAGTGAAAATCTATATATATAAAACTGTAGTTGTGTGAGTGTCTGTCCCCTTCGATTTAGATTCCTAACGACTCCCACATTTTGCGGTGCAGTGTAACTAAAAGCGGTATCTTATAGTCGTGATTCATATCGAGCCCGTCTGAGTATTAGCGCGCGTCTACGATGAGTCTACGATTTTAAAAATAATTTAACATCATTTTTTATTCCATTTTAATGCATAATTTTTCGTGTGTCGATGGCGGCGAAGTTGGCGTCCATGGTCACACCTGCACCTGTGCTGCTTCTCCCCCTTCTTCCCTCCCTCGTGAAGCTGTGGGGAAGGGAGTGTAAGGAAATCAACGTCGTAAAGCGTTGTCAAGGAGACCTGCGTTCTTTTAGAACAACGACTTCATGGCTTGAAGACACCAAAACAGAAATGGCTAAGAAAGCCCGAATTGGCATCTATAAGGGAAGTAACTCTCTAAAAATGCTTATATAGTTATTTCCCTTACAAACCCGAGCAACGCCGGGCGATACTGCTAGTTATATATAATATGGGTGGCTAATTCACAGGCATTAATCAGCATCAATATTGCTAGAAATAAGAATCAAAACGACCCAATAGCTACAAGAGCATTAAGATGTGTTAAGCATCAGAATGCAAAATCATCAGTGATCTAGCTCCATCTCCCTTCTCAGCTCATTAAAATACTGCTTTTTGTGGCTACTGAGGTGTTTTGACTCTTATTTCTAGCAGTACCTGTCCTGATTAGTGTCCTTTGTCACTTTGGTGATGCGTGTATATATTTCCTCTCTTTAACCTTCTTACACTGTCTCTGTTGAAGGGATATCCATAAGATCCCAGAAACATCTGTAAGACTATTTCCTTATAAATGTCCCGAAAACTCCTCACAGCCTTGGCTTTGTTATATCATTCTGTCTATTATATATAATAGGCGCAGGGGTGGCTGTGTGGTATGTAGCTTGTTTACCAACCACATGGTTCTGGGTTCAGTCCCACTGCGTGGCACCTTGGGCAGGTGTCTTCTGCTATAGCCTCGGGCCGACCAAAGCCTTGTGAGTGGATTTGGTAGACGGAAACTGAAAGAAGCCCATCGTATATATGTATATATATGTATATGTGTGTGTGCCTGTATGTTTGTGTTTGTCACCCTAGCATTGCTTGACAACCGATGCTGGTGTGTTTATGTGCCCGTCACTTAGCGGTTCGGCAAAAAAGACCGATAGAATAAGTACTGGGCTTACAAAGAATAAGTCCCGGGGTCGAGTTGCTCGATTAAAGGCGGTGCTCCAGCATGGCCGCAGTCAAATGACTGAAACAAGTAAAAGAGTATATATATATATATTGGGTTGGTGCATAATTATTTCGGCTTTTTTACAAATTTTATTCAACAAAAACAATTACAACATGAAACAAAAAACATCTTTAAATGATTACTCCGGAGTATATTCACCATCTACTTCAATTACTGCTTCCCATTTGCTTGGCAGACGGACAGACCATCATTTAAAGATGTTTTTGTTAAATATTGTTATTGTTTTTGTTGAATGAAATTTGTCGAAAAAAATGCCACAATAATTATGCACCAACCCAATACACACACTCACAATAAAACATAAAATCTGAAATATTTGCACTTCTTTGACTCTGTCTTTATGCTTGATATGAGTCTGTTTTTATATACATGCATTGGAATATTTCTGCTTAAATATATAAAAAAATGTCTGTGTGTGTGTGTGTACAGTTATATATCTCTTTTTTTTTTTTTACTCTTTTTACTTGTTTCAGTCATTTGACTGCGGCCATGCTGGAGCACCGCCTTTAGTCGAGCAAATCAACCCCGGGACTTATTCTTTGTAAGCCCAGTACTTATTCTACGGGGACGTAAACACACCAGCATCGGTTGTCAAGCAATGCTAGGGGAACAAACACAGACACACAAACATATTCACACACACTTATATATATATATATATATAATATATATATATATATATATATATACGACAGGCTTCTTTCAGTTTCCTTCTACCAAATCCACGGCCCGGGGCTATAGCAAAAGACACGGAACCATGTGGTTGGTTAGCAAGCTACTTACCAAACAGCCACTCCTGCGCCTATGGGAATATCTATTTGTATACATGTTAAAATATAAGTTTATATACATAGGTGTATGCCACTTACCATATATCTGAATATTCATCCAGATGGGTCTCCCTAAATAACTTTCTAACTCAACCTGTTATTAAGTTTATGAATGTATAATTTGGGACACTTTTAACTGATGTTAGTCTGTGGATAAAGTGTCAGCCATTGTATATACATGTATAGATGTGTGTTAGAGCGTATACAAGGACATGGCAACTGTCATGCGATTGTTTATATTACCGGCAAAATTTCGATATAAGTACCATAAATGTCAAAAGGGCCATGTGCTTTTTGTTTATGTTTCTCAACAAGATTGTCGCTCTCTGTGAAATAAAATTTTTTTTATATATGTGTATGTGGGGTGGGGGGAGGGGATCTTTTGAAGTTGGCTTAAAAGAGAGAGAGGTGGGGAGTTATCTTTTGATGTCGGCATGAAGCGAAAGAATTGATGTGTGCGTGTGTTTGATAGGGTGTGCGAAACAGAAAGTGTGGTGCGTATGTGAAGTTCTTTTGTTAGTGTGTGTGTGTATGTGAGAGAGAGAGAGAGAGAAAGAAAGATAACTGAAATTTTTTTCTTCACTTTTTGTATGAAGTCTTTCCAATTTCAGTTAGCTCTCTCTCTCTCTCTCACATACACACACACCAGCACCATTGCTCTCTCTGTCTCTTCACACACACACACACTAACAAAAGAATTTCACATACACACCACGCTTTCTGTATCGCACACCCCATCAAACACACACACATCACCCAGTTCACAACACCTTCTCTAACTACCTTGATACAATATCTATTTGCTCAACTGGCTTTCTTCCAGTAAGATCAAACTACTTGACCTATGTCTCAACATTTCATTTGGTGACCCTGATACCCACTTTGTAATCTATATTACTATACATTTGCTGCTATGAATAAGACTAAACCCCCCATCCCCCCCTCCCGGCTTTGCGAAAGCTGTGATAAGAAAACAGAAGATTAATTTTGACCCCATACTGCCCGCAATAACCTGTGGAAAAAGAAATGATTTTTCGTGAATACAGTATAAATTTCTCCTGTGATTCTATTGAATTCATAGACCACCCAGAATTTACGCACAGCCTTTTCACTTCACACTCATATATCTCTGTTGAAAACTCTCCCTTTAAAACTAACGGCCACAAAACACCTTTCACTTTTGAACTACAAATTTCTTCATCAAAGCAAAACGTTCTGCATTATCATTCACATATTTTATCTTCAAGCATCTGTAAATATTCATCTACACTAATTCTTCACTGTGGTAAGTAGCTTGCTTACCAACCACATGGTTCCAGGTTCAGTCCCACTGTGTGGCACCATGAGCAAGTATCTTCTACTATATAGCCTTGGGCTGACCAAAGCCTTGTGAGTTGATTTGGTAGACGGAAACTGAAAGAAGCCCGTTGTATATATGTATATATATATGTGTGTTTGTGTGTCTGTGTTTGTCCCCCACAGCATCGCTTGACAACCAATGCTGGTGTGTTTACGTCCCTGTAACTTAGTGGTTCAGCAAAAGAGACCGATAGAATAAGTACTAGGCTTCCAAAGAATAAGTCCTGGGGTTGATTTGCTCGACTAAAGGCGGTGCTCCAGCATGGCCACAGTCAAAATGACTGAAACAAGTAAAAGAGTAAAAGAGTACTGTAGCATACGTTTATACACAACTAAATACTAACGCAAAGAGTAAATCAATAATAAACAAACAAATATATTAGAAAAAAACTCTTAAGATGACTACTCAATAACAACAAAAATCTAAAAACAATTGGTCTGAGAATGAAATAGACCTGATAAATTCATGGTACTGTCTTGCCCAAATGGAAAACATAGACACATTATGTTGCAGATATACAATTCAACTTTTCAGAAATCACTCCAAGCAGATTCAAAACAAACTTAAACAAATTGAAAAGGCATTTAAATTAATTAATAGACATTTTGTAAAACTCCAATGCGCTTTCTCTTCAAATTCTGGTCAACACCAACAACAACAACCATCACAGCAGGAACAACTGACCCAGCCTCAACTTTTAACACACCTTAATTCAACCATAATTGATGACCTACTCACAGCAGTCGCTACCATCAAAGTGCACAATCTGAAACAACTTCACCACCACCACTGCCATCACCCTTACCAAATACTAAATCAAACTTGAAAAAAGCAATTCATGTTACATGGAACCCTAGAATCTGCCTCTATTCCCAGCGTAACAAATTATGTCTACAGCATAATTGCCATTTACCCATCTCCCGGGGACTTATCACACAAATAAAAATATAAACAAGAGCCCTAACCAATACAAAACGCACAACCACAAGCATTTCTAGTTCTCCAAACAGAATTCTTTTTAACCATAATGAATCTGGCTACAAAAAACATTCTAGCCATCACACAAGGCCATCACCCTATCGCACAAACTCCCATTGCTGCCCTTAACAAGCAAATCACTAAAGCAATCAAAACCAGTCACCACCATTGCCTCAACATTTTTGCTCAATGCACAAGGCATCAGCCCTTCCACCAATGCCCAGAAATGGAAGATCCGATTTATTGAGGGCTGGGTTAGTGATCATCCACACAATATCCCTTTATTTGTACTCACAGAGACCCACCTCAATAACCTCCAATTGGAAGCTGATGTGAGAGTGAAGAATTTTACAGCCGTCCATGCAGATCATGTTGGCAGAAGAAAGGATGAGACTGACATTTTCATGCACGATTCTTTTTCGGCTGAAGCAATGGACGTATTTACCAATGGCTACTGTGAGGCAGCTTCTGTGTTTAGTAAAACCAACAATAGCAGTTGGCCTCTATTGGCCATCCCTAACTCCTTTTCTATGCTTCAAGGAATGCCTCACCAGTATTAAGTGTTTCATCCATCAGTGTCATGCTGACAACATATTAATGATGGGGGACTTCAACCTTCCCAGTGTTGATTGGTCCACAAACAGTTTGAAACCAAGTTTTTCCACCCCAACCCCATATAAGGAAGCAATCAAATTGATTTTTGATTTCATGGATGAGTTTTTCCTGACCCAACTTGTTCGTGTACCAACAAGGTGTCACGAAAATACCTTGGACTGAGTGTTCAGTAACCACAGAGACACTATCCTCAATATTGCAGTGGAAAAAATGCCACTACTCTCAGACCATGACATGGTTCTCTGCGATCTGAGATTCTACCACCCAAATATCAAATCCAGTGACATCTCTCCAGTCCATCCATTTGACACTATAGATTTTCATAACGCAGACTGGAATGCGATCGATCATAATCTTTAACAGGTTGATTGGGCCTTCATGCACCCCCCTCCAACATAAACATCATGACAGACATTTGTAGATATGGTGACAAATATATGCACAAAACATACTCCATTAAGATCAGTATACAAATCTAAGTGCAGAATCCTGAGAAATAGAAGAGCAATTATCAGAAAAATGAAAAGAATTAACAAGAAAATCAACCAACTTCAATGCTGCCAGTAGCAACGCACCCATTCAACTGCCATTGCATCACTCAAATAAAAAAAACATGACCTCCAAAAAAGGAAGATGACCATCATCAAAAGTCAAAGAACAGCTGTTAGGCCATTGAGAAAATAAAACTCAATCCCAAGATGTTCTTTTCATTTACAGAAAAACATAAAGACGCTGTTTCCACTGTTGGTCCACTGGCTGAGAACCACACTCTACATGATGATAGAAAATCCATGTGTGAGATACTGCAGAGACAATACTGATCTGTCTTTAGTAAACTTAATGTGGTTGATCTTGCTAGTATCAGTGATGTAAACCCTCAACTAACCATATCTGACAACTTTTGGTGCTCCAGATATCCTAAGAGAAATAGATAAGATCAAACACAACTCGGCAGTATGTATATACAGACATATATATAAAAAAATGTCCAGTTCCTTGGTTTTGTGTTTATGTTTTCGTTTCTCATTGTGTTCAACGTTTTTTTGGTGTCCTGTACCCATATATGCATGTATATATACATGTAGAGGTAGGTACGTACATATATGTATGTATATATGCATATGTTTTATTTATTAATTTATTATATATATATATATATATATATTTGTAAAAAATGAAGTTTGAAAATGCCGCTATATTAGATAAATTTTAATTTAACATGTTTCGGTTCTTGAAATAAGGAACCTTATCAAAAAAATTTTTTTATAATAAAGAGAGTCCATGCTATATGCTTAAAGAGTATGATGGAACAGTTCATAATTGTGACATACATTCAATAGAGTCAAATATAAAAAATCCATGTTCTTGAAAAGGCGAGGAGTTCATTATAGATTTTACCTTGTGTTCCAATGGGAGCAACAGTAATGATTTTTGGTCGGCGTCTGCTGGCGTAATTTATATACATAGATATCAGAAATATTAAATTTCTAAATCTCTCATAGAGATATGTACGGTGGTGGGGCGATAGAATGGTTGTATACTGTCAATCTAATGTGAACGTGACAGTAGGGGGCTACACCACCGCTGTTTAGCCCTAGGAAGCATCAACGCCTCCTAGGGCTAAACAGCGGTGGTGTAACCCCCTACTGTCATGTTCACGTTAGATTGACAGTATACAACCATTCTATACATAGATATATATACAAATACATACAAATATACATATATATATGTATACACACACACACATGAACATATATATATATATAATTTTTTTTTTCTGTAGTTTCAGTTCAGGGCTGTGGCCATGCTCATGCACTGCCGTTTTGCTACACTGTTATTACTGAGAGCCTCCTTCAGTATGTGGCACTTTGTGAAGAATGGACTTTGATGTAGCTACCCTCATTTGCACCTCTTGCTGTGAGGTAGGTTCATCTGGGACTCTCAACAGGAAGAGGTCTAGCTTTGATTTAAAAATGCCTACATCTACTTTGTGCAGGTTGCTCAGGTTTTTTGGGAGAATATTAAAAAGCTGTGGGCCCCTGAAACCCAGGCTGTTGCAGTAACTGGTCCTGAAGCACGATGGCGTTGATGGGACCTTTGGCACTATGCAGTATTGTCCTGTTCTGGCATTGGTGTAGTTTTCAGTGCCAAAATTTGGCACAGTTCCTTCCAGATGTATATTACTGCATACCTCTCCCGCCTTCTCTCCAGAAAGTAGAGTCTTAGCTTTTTCAGCCTTTCCTAATAGCTGAGCAGTTGCAAAGAGACAATTTTCTTTGTGAATCTTCTCTGGATTGCTTCAAGGTCTGCTGTTAATTTCACACTTTTGGGGGACCATAGCTGGGAGCAGTAGCCCAGGCAGCTGAGGACGAATGTCCTTCAGAGGACCATCATGGTTTCCTTATCTCTGGTTCTGAATGTTCTCAGGAGCCATCCAGCCAGTCGTCTGCACTTTGTTGCCATCCGGGTATGTGCACTTGGAAAGAGGTATCATCACTCATGTCGATACCCAGGTCCGTCACTGATTTAGGCTCTGGGATTGAAATTCCCTGTGGCTCAGTGTACCCTGTAAGTTTCATATTCAGTTTTGGACACTGGTAGCACAGGGCTTGGGATTTTTCAGCATTAAACTGCATATTATTATCCTCAGTCCATCTGTAAATTGAGTCCAACTCCTGTTGCAGATGTGCAGCATCGCTGGGGTTCTGTATTTTCTGAGAGACTTTTGTATCGTCTGCGTAGCTTGCAAGGGCGGCTATCCAGGCACTTGGGGGCATATCTGAGAGGGCCACTATAAAAAGCAGTGGTCCTAAGACAGTGCCCTGTGAAACACCGCTCACTATTTGTATTTTCATAGAGGTGGCTCCATTAGCCACTACTGCCTGATTTCTATCTTTCAGAAAGTCACGTAACCACTCTCCAAGTTTTCCAGCTATGCCAAGGTCACACAGTTTGTGGCATATCATACCATGATCTACTTTGTCAAAATCTTTTGCAAAATCAAGGTATGTTGTGAGTTAAAAGAAATAACAAAGAGTGACCAATCGCATGTATAGGAACAACATAGACAAATACAGGTCTATCAAATACCATAAATTCTTGATTTATTCAACTTAACTCTGACTCTAGAAGATGTGCCACAATTACCATGTGTCAATTCTTGAGTCTTGAGATATACAAAGGGCTTCTTTCAGTTTCCATCTACCAAATCCACTTGCTCAAGGTGCCATGCATTGGGGCTGAACCTGGAACTATGTGGCTGGGAAGCAAGCTTCTTACCACACTGTGTTGCCTACACCTATACCCACACCTATATGTGTGTGTTTGTGTGTGTGTATAGACTACATTTTTGTTATTTGTATTAAGATTAGAAAGAATTATTTGGATTATGATAACAGGGATGTGCCAGAAATCAGTGAATGCTCTTTTATGTAGATTGTGAAGAAGAATGCTGAGTGTAGAAGGAAATTATAAATATTCTGGTACTTGAGACGCGAGTTGTACTTTTCACAGCACCCAACACCATTCTTGTTGGTTCTCATCTTCCCTTCACTAATTTGACAATGCTTAATGTAAGCAAATCCTTCATTATGTTATATTCATAAGTTCTTTTTCTTTTCTTTTTCTGGTAAGGGATTGCATTTATTTCAGTATTTATATCTTAGTATTTACTGACGTAAGCACTAAGAACATGTTTCTTCATATTCTTACTGTATGTTTTTCTATTATGAAACTTGCTGTTATAGTTGGCAATTTAACTAATCATCATCATCATCCAGTGTTTTAAATCCGGGGTTTTGTCCCCATTAACGGGGGGGGGGGCTGGATCTCAGCTGCCCTTACACTATCTTGCTTGGTTTTGGCCATTCTCCTTCTTCAAACCAACCCTCCCAATCTCCTCCTCCACCTATCCCCTCCACCTTTTCCTCAGTCTATTCGCTTACACGCTCCATTTACCTCAAATGCAGTCACCCTCCTCAGAACGTGCTCCTCATCCCACCTCAACACATGCCCATACCACCTCACTCTGTTTGCCCTTGCCAACCATTCCACCAATTCCTCCAACCCCAACTTTCCCATCCAGTCCTCAGTCCTCCTCTTATCAAACAGCTTCACCCCACACATTTCTCTCACTATTGCTCTCTTCATCCCACTTGCCATCACCTTTGTCTTCCCAAAGTTTATCTTCAAACCCTTGCTTTCAAACGCCTCCTTTCATTTCCAAAACTTCTCCCTCAATCCCTCCATCATCTCACTCATCAGAACAAGGTCATCCACATACACTATCTCCATTATCAATCCCTCTCGTGCACTCTCCATCACCACATCAACCATTATTGCAAACAACAGCAACTAATATTTGTGTTCTTTGAAAAGAAGTTTAAATTTTCTTTCATTCATTCAGTGGTTTATAAATTTTCTGTTGCTGTAAATAAACAGTGTGTATATGTGTGTGTGTTACTCTTCACCCCCAACTGATCCTTTATCAATCAGATCTGTGATCAATCAAACATGTTCTAGCTTTGTCCTGATATTTTATAGACTCATGGCTATATTGTCAAATGTGTCATTATTTTTTAAGGTAAAATTTTAGTAAGATTTGGCTGCTATTTCTAGCAGGTCGAGTGATCACATAGATCAGTGGTTCACAACCTTTTTAATATCTGAGCCAAATCTAAAACCTGAATTTTTTTAGGGATCCACACAAAAATACAGTAAAACTCAAGTCAGTTAAAGAAAAATTTATTTATAGAGGGAAGACTGTCAGAAGGACGCTTGAGAAGATGCAGTTGAGAACTGCTGACATAGTTACAACCTCATTAGCTTAGTATTGTTGTAATGTTTGTATAATAAACATCATTTATCAGTCAAAATCATTGCACATGTTGTTAACTATAGCCTGAAATGTGTAATAGTTCTATTTTTGTTTGCTGAAAGCCTATTTATCTTCAAAATAATCCTAGATGTACTTTCATCTGTTGTAAAGATTAAGGTAAGGCATAACCTCAAGCTTGTATCTCAAATTACTTTATAACAAATAATTTATATTTGCTGTGAAAAATAATTGTTTCAATTTCCATGGTAACAACAACATAGTAAAGTAAAAAAATAGATTTTTTCCTTGCTGTATGTCACTGTCACTAAAATATAGATTTAGTTAAAATTTAGTCTAAATTATAGATGCAGTTTATACTTAGATACATCTAAAGTTTACAATCAAAAGCATTAACTCGAGTTTGTTCTTCAGTATTTGAAAATAAAGAAGTTAGTGCAAAAATAAATGTCCTACGTCAATAGGTGCAGGTGTGACTATGTGGTAAGAAGCTTGCTTCTCAAGCACATGGTTCCAGGTTCAGTCCCACTGTGTGACATCTTAGGTAAATGTCTTCTACCATAGCCTCAGGCTGAACAATGTGTGGATTTGGTTGACGGAAACTGAAAGAAGCCAATTGCATATACATGTATGTCTGTATTCCCACTACCACCACCTCTTGACAACTGGTGTTGGTGTGTCAATGTCAGCAAAAGAAACTGATAACAATAAGCACAAGGCTTTAAATAATAGAACTGGGGTCAAATCATTTTACTAAAAAAATTCTTTAGCGTGGTGCCCCAGCATGACCATAGTCTAATGAGTGAAACAAGTAAAAATTGAAAGATCCAGTCTGTTTTACTCTATAATCCTTTATTTATTTAAAAAAACCTGTTTTGAGCTTCGAAAATTGATCTAAAAAATCTCTCAGAGAATCTTCTTCAAGACTTTACTTGTAAAAATGCACCCAAAGAATTATTTTCATGAGACTAAAATAGCCAAAGAAATCCAAAACTATTTTGAAATTCCTTGTGTTTTTAACAGGCTTTTTGATAAATGATTGTTTGTGATAACCAGAAGCTGTTCTGTTTTTGAAAAAGTGCATTACCATACAGATTATAATTTGAATGGAACAGTTATAAAAAGCACAAAATTCCAGAACCATTATTTTTATACTTTTATATACTGGCTGCCAACTAAATTGTACTTTTAGAGTTCTTCTCTGTAAAAATATCAGAGATTCTCACTGGAACAATAACACAGAGATTTGGTACACTGCCAAATATGTCAGGACCATATTAGATTATGTTTCATGAACTTATCTCATTCAATTGGTTTTTGTATGATTTGACTGTGATAGTGTTGTTGTTGCTTAGCTTCACTAGCGTAGCTAGAGTGTGTGCTGCCCCTGGACCCCACAAAAAATACATATTGCCTATAGCAGACCCAAAATGCCACCTGGGGTGAACTGCCCTACCCCTACTCCTAGCTGTGCTAGTGCATAGCTCTGAGTCAGCACTGATCCAGCAGATCAAAACTGTTCCAGCTGTGAGGACCTTCTTGTTTTTTTTTAGGGATATATGGATATATATGATGATAATATCTGATGTATCCCACACCGCTGTACTTAAGATAATAATATGTGATTTGAGGCGCCTTGGGTGCTATTTCTATTGAGAGACCATGTAAAAGCCCCAGTGTTGGTGGTGAACATATATTATAAGCCATATGTTTCAGCTCCTGGTGTCAATAATCAGTATAGTCATGTCCTAGAATCTATTCCAGCAATTTTCAAACTTTTTTCTTGAGATCCATTTTATTTATCTCATGACCCACTGAAGGGTCGGGACCCACAGTTTGAAAAATGCCGATCTATTCTGTTACCCAAGCTAAAAGAGTTCAAAGAAAGATTTACTAAAATGTTCTCCAGTTTCATCCAAGGAGGATTTAAACAAAACCTGGCATCCTATCACTTCTCACCAACACAAATATCTTCATTGCTGTTTTTTTTTCAGTGTCTCTCCTCCTCCCCACCACCACCATCATCATCCTCATCAAACATCCATTTTCCATGCTGACATGAATTGGATGGTTTGATAGGAGCTGCACCTGGCTCCAGATATCTATTCTGACATGGTTTCTACAGTTGGATGCCCTTCCTAATGCCAACCATTTTAAAGAATGTACTGGGTGCATTTTATGTGGTGCCAGCACAGGTGCTTTATATGTGGAACCCCTGCTCTCTATCTACAACTATTTGCAATTACATAGAATAAATAATTAGTATTTTCACAGTGACATATGGCAACAATGATAACAGAATTATAGAAGCAAGTTCAAATTCAGTGCAGATATTTTGTTATGTCTCTCTGAATACTGGGAAAGATATTTTTGATGTGGTTTACCCCTCATCTATTTTAGTGCAATGAAACCAAATTTAAGCAAATTTTTAGAGACATTTACAACAGACAAACAGCTTCATCCTAAAACCAAGCCAGATATCCTCTTATGTATATTTCATCACTGTTTTGTGACTTAGGTACTTTTATAGATCTTTCAACATTGTCCATTGATGTTTAGTATGGTGGTCAGTCATATAGTCTCCATTGCTGGCTGTCCACAATGTGAGGTTGGTTGCATGTGAAGACAGTGACCACACCAAAATTTTATTGAATTTCCAAATAACAGAGAAAACAGGGTTTTTTTTTTTTGTAAGTGGCAAAGTGGAAGATGCACAGGTGCCATAAAGTGCAAAGACACATAGGGAATTGATTTTCTCAAATATCCTGGAAGTTCCCTAAAGGCAGTAGATAGTTTCTGTTTCCTAGGCAACCTAATTAATAGTGAAGGAGGATGTTCTGAAAGTGTAGTCATTAGAAAAAGAATAGAATGGAGGAAGATCAGAGTGCTATTATCTCTATAGCAACAAAAGGTCTCTCTCTCTCTCTCTCTCTCTCTCTCTCTCTGAGTGAAAGGCAGATTGTATGATGCTTATATATACATATATATATATATATATATATATATATATATATATATATATATATATATATATATATATATACATATACATATATATATATATATATATACATATACATATATATATATATATATATATATAATATATATACATATATATATACATATATATATATATATATACATATACATATATATATATATATATATATATATATTATATATATATATATACATACAACAATGCTATATGGTTGTGAGATATGGCCCTGGATGCAGAGAACATGTGGAGACTAGAGAGGAAAAAAGCTGGAATGCTCCATTGGATGTGCAATGTCAAAGTGCATGTATGACAAAATGTTAATGTATTGAGAGAAAAGTTAGGCATATGAGGAATTGGATGTAGTGTGCAAGAGAGAAGACTGTGATGGCTTGGTCATGTGATGTGTATGGATGAGGACGACTGCATAAAGAAGTGCTGATCACTTAGATTGGGTGGAAGTTGCTGAAGCAGGAGATCCAGGAAGACAGGGAACAAAGTATTGAAGACTGATCTTGGGAAACTGAGCCTAGATGACAAAAGGACCGAGATGACTGGCATTTTGCTGTAGTTGACTGTGATAAGAGAGAGTAAATGATGGAGAGCAATAGAAGGGAACTTAGGGTTATAATTGCAAGTTTCATTCTACAGCAAAATATAATGCTTTCAATATAAAAATATACTTATCTATCCATCAATACACACACACGCACGCATGCACACGCACGCACACACACGCGCACACACACACACACACAGAACGTTAAGGGAAGCTGGAGCATGGCAATTAGAGAGGCATTGTGCTGATTTAAGAGTTGTAGTGGTGAAACGAGTGAGTTGAAGATACAGTGATAGTAGTAGAGTAACAGTGACTAAAAAGAGAACATGAAGAATCTATTGGTACTGATGTTTATCTGAGTGAAGTCTGGTGTTGAAGAGCAACTTAGGTTGTTGATGTGAGAATGTTCCAGTAGAGTACAAATGTTAAAAGTATACATCATAATAACGAGTGTTTCTACTTGCATTTTACTGATCTTGAGAAGAGTGTGATTGTCACATAATCTCATTTTCCCCATATTAAATTTGTGGTTGTAGGTTTAATTTAGAGTTTAATATCAATATATATAAAATAAGATGTGGTGAAGTAGATGAATGACAAAACAAAGCATCAATCAATATTTATTTTTGTTCTTTTAGTTTCAAAACTTTCTTTCAGACAATAAAATAAGTAGTTGGTAAGGGGCAGGGGGCATTCAGTCAATTCTATCTCTCTTCTGCCAATTCATTGGCAACAAACAATAACAGCCCTCAAATCACAGCCTAATGTCCTAAAAACATGGAAGACTGCAGATTGGGTAATGTAGTCCTAGGTATACAATGCTTAAGTAAAACAAGATAATCATGATTGGAATACTTTTGGCCAAATGTTTGAGGAGTTGGCTCTGGTCTACAACTCAACAACAACGAACTTATAGCCTTATATTTATATCATTTATCTTTTACTTGTTTCAGTCATTAGATTGTGGCCATGCTGGGGCACTGCCTTGAAAAGTGTTTAGTCAAATAAAACAATCCCAGTACTTATTTAGAAAAAATTTTTCAAAGCTTGGTACTTATCCTATTGGTTTGTTTTGCTGAACTGCTAAGTTATGGTGACATAAACCTCCTGACACTGGTTGTCAAGGGGTGGGGTGGGGAGACAAGCACAAACACAAAAACAGACACTCATAAGAAATAAAGTATTTGTAAAATCAAGTGTGCATTTCCTGTTTGCCAACTTCATCACTTGAACGCATTTTCCCTTCATCTTCAAATATCATTTTTACGGAAAGAAACATCACAAAAACGTCATAAAAGATGATATTGAAAATGACCTCAATTGTTGAACACTGGATTGGTTATATACTTTACAGTGATTATTCTGAGTTCAAATCCTGGTTGAGGTCAACATTTCTTTCCTCTCCCAAATCTTGGTAAATACCAGTAATATATAAAGTGTTCCTTCGCAAAAATTTCCTTTTGACGTCCACTTTTAAATGCTTGCATGGGTCAGATGGGATTTATTGAAGATTTTCTTTGGCTGAATGCCCTTACTGTTGCCAATACTCACATGTTTCCAAGCAAGGCAAGATTTCTTCAGGGATGGTCATGTTTTTCATAGAAGTCTGGAAATGAAGAACATCATTTGTATGATGGTGATACTCATTTACAACCATCACATGATGGATGTAAATATGAAGGGTACACATACACACAGAGGTTTCTTTTCAGTTTCCATCTCTAAGTCTACTCACAAGGCTTTGATTGACCTGGAGGATAGCAGAAAACATTTGCCCAAAGTGCTGGGCAGTGGGACTGAACCCAAGACCAAATGATGGGGAAACAAACTTCTTAACCACACAGGTGCCCAGCAAAAAAATAATTTTGTACATCAAAAAGGGAAAAATTAATAGACATCCATTAAATGCTTCATGCTACGGAATTTAAAACACACAAACTTGAGGTCAGCTTCTCTTATTTCTTCTGAATCATCAAAAGAGTAAATATTTGCCATATCAGATTTTACAATACATATCAGGTGTTACAAATCATCAATATGTGCCATACCAGGTGTTACAATACATCATAACATAGAGCAATTGTAGTTCAGTATATATATATCAATCTGCTGCAGTATGTGTGTGTATGTATGTGTGGTTTGCAAAGTTAATTTAGTTTTTTAATTCTTCTAATTAAACAGTTTCAGTTAGACATGAAACAAAATCATCATCATCATCACTATCATTTAATGTCCATTGTCCATGCTGGCATGGGTTGGATGGTTTGACCAGGGCTGGTAAGCTGAGGGGCTGCACCAGGTTCCAGTCTGATTTGGCATGGTTTCTACAGCTGGATCCCCTTCTTAATGCCAACCACTCCAAGAGTGTAGTGGGTACCTTTTACATGCTACCGACATGGGTGCCAGTTATGTGACACTGGCATTGGTCACATTGCTTCCATGAGGCTACAAACATCCCAAATTTGCTTTTGTGGAGGATTGCAAACAAATTACTGTTAGTAAGAAAGTTATATTGTAATGTGATATATTACATTTACACATGTATATAACATAAGCACATGTGTGTATATTACTTATACACATGTGTTTACGTGTAGGAAGTTCATGAGAGAAATGCCTTCTATCACTTCCTCGACCTCCATACCATTCTCTATTCTACCACCTCCACCATTCTCTATTTAACTGAATTCATTCTTACTTTCAGTTTTTCTCCTTCATTAGCAAGATTTATTAACTCTAGGATGGCCTTGAGCATAAGACTGGGCCCCAACTCTGCCAATCTATTCATGACAAAGATCCCAAATCTTTTCCTATATCAAGGCTATATGGTTGCTACATAACTGTATCAGCATCCGTCACCTCTTTTCATCCCTCTTCCCATTTCACTTTCTACATTTAATTTCCTTGGCTTCTATTGACCAACCCACCTACTCACTCTCATTGACTCCCAATCTTTCTTTCCCCTTTCAACCTCCTAACCCACCCACACCAAACATACCACCCCTATTTCCAATTTCTCCATTTCTTTACCTACAACTACAACTTTGAGGCTCAGGTACCAACATGTTTCCAGCATTCATACCATTGACTACATCCCACCCTTTCTACCCCACGGCCTCTTATTCCCCCTCTCCTACCACCATTCCCCATTAATTCCCCATTATCCCTCCATCTCTGGTTCAACCTTGTCACTTCCAGTTTCTTCCCTTGCCTACCACTTCCCACCTCCTTTCGTTACCATATTTATTTTGAGATGTTCTGTGTTTCTTTCAATTGATTTTAAATATAACAAAGAATTTAGTAAAATAACTTAGTTATCATTAAGCTAGGGATCATGACTAAAGTTTGGTGAAAGATTTTAATTCAAAACTTATGAAAACAAAACATTTGTATTACAGAGCCAGAGGCGGTTTCAGCTGGGTTGCTATTGAAAGGGTTAATCATGCCTACAACTTCTACCGTCTCTACATCCACAGCCCTCACCTTCTATTCCTTAATCCTGTTGTTATTGCCACACCTACTGTTTCTTTCCCAACATCACGACCACCACCCTCATTGGATCCAACTGCTGTACCTTCCACATTAGGGATTTATTCTATCGCATTACTTGCAATCTTATCTATGAATTTCAGTGTTTCCACTGAGTTTTCATTTACTTTAAGCAAGCTGGTCACTTATTCTTTGATAGATTTGCACTCTAACCACCTCTCAATCTTTGGCTCAATCTCCAATACCAGATTTCCTGCCTCTTGCTCTCAAAGAGAACAGGAGATTGTCATCTTTCTAAAGTCTGCCTACTTCCTGACTGCTTAAATTTCTCCCTTCAGTTTACTTAATCTGCTCTTTCACTCTCGTTATTTCACATCCTACTCAAGAATTACACATCTGCACTTTTTTGCTCTTTTCCTTTCTCTGTCAAATTATGAAAAGCAACCCCACTCCCTCCTCTAACAAACATCCTTCACATACACTTGATAAAACTGTTGTTTTTTTATCAGCCAATATTCACAATTTTCCAAAGACACTTTTTGCTGAAAATGTTCCAATCGATTAACAGTCTCATTATAATATCAATGCTTTACAGTCAAACAACAAAACTAACAAAATGCATGCTTTGAAGATATTTTATAGAAAATATTTACTTTTTTCAGTCATTAGACTGTGGCCATGCTGGGGCACCACCATGAAGAATTTATAGTTGAATGAATCAACCCCAATACATTTTTTCTTTTTTTTTTAAGCCAGTACTTATTCTATTTGTCTCTTTTGCCAAACCATTAAGTTATGGGGACATAAACACACTAACATCAGTTGTCAATCAGTGGTGGGAGCAAACATAGATACAAAGACACACACACACACACACATATGCAACAAGCTTCTATCAGTTTCTGTCTACCAAATCCACTCACAAGGTTGTGGTCAGCCTAAGGCTATAGTAGAAGACACTTCCCCAAGGTGCTATGCAGTGGGACTGAACCCAGGACAATGTGGTTGGGAAGCTAACTTCTTAGTACACAGCCACAAGCTAGTTTAGTTCAATTTTGTAGAGCTCATTGCGACTCTAATGAAGATTTGTACCCCACCTTTTTTTTTTTTGTATGCTGCCAACATATTTGAAAGAAGATATGCATACAAAGCTTCCGAGGCCAGGTCGATAAAGAATAAGCTTTATCAAGGTTTATTGTAAGGCGTAACATTTTGCATGTTAGTAAAATTCTGTCTTTGAAAGTTTGAAGAACTTCCTCTTTGTGTGCATCACTGTGACACTCAACTGTATGCAAGATGTCTCTTATTATGTGTGATTCAACCAATTGAGGTGGAATAATTTATTCATTGTGCAGTAGCATATAGAAATACCTTCAGAGTTATTAAAGGACTTCATGTTTGAATTAGAAGACATGTTGAGGGGAAGGCTTTTGCAAATACACACACACACATGCCAGAGTTACATAAAAAGCACCCATAAAAGTGCCATGTAGAAAGCACCTGTGCTGGTGCCCCCTAAAAAGCACCCAGTACACTCTGTAAAGTGGTTGGCATTAGGAAGAGCATCCAGCCATAGAAACCATGACAAAAACAGACGAGTGGAGCATGGTGCAGCTCCTGTCAAACCATCCAACCCATGTCAACATGGAAAACAGATGTTAAATGATGTACATATATATATATATATTATATATATATATATATATATATATATATATATATATATATATATATATATATACATGTGTGTATGTATAATGTACTGTTCCATTATTGGTGAATCAACAAAAAAGAACTATATCGAGTAAAAGATAGTAGTATTAATAGTAGTATAGGGGTATGCACTGTAACAGCACAGTTCTGCATCCACCATTTGTTGGTGGTTCCCTACCCCTGTCAGATGACTCCTTTGCACCACTGAGGTGACAACCCTCCATTACATGGGTCTGTTTGAGTCGTCATTGCTGGTGGAAGTTTTACGAGGTCAGAGTGCAACTCCTACTTCGACCACTTTTAGTAACTTCTTATGACATGCAGAGGGAACATTCGGTCTATTCTTTGACATGCTGCTCCCTACACAGCACTAAAGCAATGTGAAAATGAAGTGTTTTGCTCAAGAACACAATATGCCACCTGTTCCCAGAATCAAACCCATGATCTGGCAATTGTGAGTGCAACACTGTAACCACATGCCTAGTAGGAGATAAATATCATTTAATATATACTAGATTTAGATTTGAGCTACTATTAGTTTCATGCTATGAAAACATGATGATCTCACAGGTTTATATCAATAACTCAAATATGCAACATAGCTAGGTTTTTTTTTTTATTAGAAACAATGCTGGTCTTTGAGAAAAAATGAGTTGAAAGTAAAAGAAAAAGCAGACTGAGAAAACAGAAAAAAAGAAAATTAAGAGCTGTGTCTCTTTGACTATTTGAATCAGAATTTGGTTGGTGTAAATTAATTCAATGGGGAGAAAGTCAGTTTGTAAGACTGCACGCTTAATTCAGAGAGGGTGATGTTTTCCAGTTCAATAAAAGAAATTTGTCCAGTGGCTTACATTTAATATAAATTTCAGATCTGGAATTTAGTAGGTCAGTAGAGGCTCTTAGATCTAAAACAGCTATGAGATATTTCGGCTAAACAAAGCATGCATCTCATTGAATCAATAATGTATGGCACAGATCATTCCACAATGCTCCAGTTGATGGTGTGTGGTGTGTAGTTAGCCTTCAGGACCCAGATATGGCTTTCTTCTTCTCCACATGCTGTGTTGTATAGAAACTCATGGCATGTTATACAAGTTTGTCAGATTATTGTTTTGATAGCATTAAACTTATAGTAGCTCAAATTTAAATGTCATGTATGTGTGTGTGTGTGTGTGTGTGTGTGTGTGAGGCATAGTATGAGTAAATACTCAGGATACATAGTAGACTTTAAGACAAGATATTTATTAGTATTGATTTTTGTATTCATTAGATAAAATACTAATTTTTACTGTAGGAGAACACCATAAGTGATTGAATCAATATTATTTCATTACTTCCACTTCTATTGTACAAGTCTTTTGTCCTTTGTTCTTCTATATTCTAATTCTAATTCAGAGATGGAAACAAAAGCTGATGCTAGCAACACTTACACATGGTATAGATACTGAGTTTGTAAGAATATTGTCTCTGGACATTGTTCTGTTTTGTTACTATAGCACTTAGAATTCTTTTCACTTTGTCTTTCTATTCTTGGTAACACCTCCTAGATTAATTGACTTGCTAGAAATAGCTATGAAATTTCTTTGAAATAGCACCTTGACATACTTGTTTACAAAAATGAAATGGTCGAGGTTGGAATGCCCTTGCTCATCCATATACTTAATCAGAATTGACCTGATTAACACCAAAAGGTTTCTACCTTCAAATAAAAGACAAACAAAAGACATAAAAAGCAAATAAACATGCTTTGTCTGACTAGAGAAGGTTTTTCAGACAAGTTCCTAGGTTCATTTTCATTGCATTTTATAGAAGAGAGATAAAAACCTTCTTCAAAAAGTTGCCCCATTCCTTTTGCTCAGTGACTTTTCGTCTGTTTCCTTTTCTGAATACCTAATAGCAACAGGATATGTCGTGTTACTCTTTAATGTGCTTGCTGTATGTGCCAGTTTATGATTATTGTTTTTCAGTTTAAAACCAAAGAGTTTCTGTTTCTTGAGACTAAATGAATCATATGAATTAAGTTATCTGGAGTTATATTTGCTTGACACATGGGCAGTAAATAGATAAGATCTGAAATGAATAGATAAGAGCAAGTGAGACCTTCAGCTGAGTGTCTTGTTTCAAGTAAATGAGAAAAACCTTCTGTGTACAGGATGTGTTGGTTCATTGCAGTAGGAGTTGAAGTGACCAACTTTCTTTAACTGCTGCTCCTGGATGTATCAATGAATTATACTTTTCATGTTCCCTAATTTAACCTCCATGGGCTTCCTGGTTGGGAGCTGAATGATTTGGTAGGGGATACAACACCAGGGGAGTGACAAGGCATGATGAACAAGAGGCCACTTGGTTGGTTGTCCAACTTCAACGAAAAGCTAAGCACAAACAGACTGATAATGCAACTCAGGCCTTGAAACATCAACCGAAGCCTGCATGAGAAACAACTACACGAAAATTCATGTCGAATGCAAATGAATGATACAAAAGCTGGAGGGAAAATATTGTTTCTGGATGTGGACCAAAGAGAAGTGTATATGAAAACATTGGGATCCAAGACCTTACCCTCCCTTGTAAATAAACTGACACAGGATCAAATGGCTTAACCCTTTAGCCATATCCAGCCCAAATATTCTCCCTGTTTTATGGTCAAAACTAGCCAGATCTGACCCCGCATACGTACCTAACAATGTTATTCTAGAAATAAACAATCCATCATTTAAATCTTAAAGCTATGAGTTGATGCATAATTAATCTAAAACAATTTGAATAAATAAGCAGAACATTTGATGGAGGAATGAACTGAATGCTTAAAGGCTTAAAGAATTTATTTCAAAGCTGTCAAACCTAAAACATCACAGAAAGACAAATGCTGCTGCTGCTGCTGATACTGGTGACTGCTTTCAAATAAAAGTGCTTCATTGAATAATTAATGAATATCAATACACATCACCAGAAAGCTATTTCTGTTCGACCAGTTTGAAGAATATTTCAGCCATAAGTGAAGTACACCATTACAGTGCTGCAGTATCTAGTAAGTAGATCAATACTTTTGGAAATGCAGTATACACCCTCTGCAACAGGAAGTCAGGACATTCAATCCCCTGAAAGTTCACTGCCCTCTTCCCAGCCAGAAGATATGAAGCACAGCTTACAATGGGTTTGCTTTTATTGTTTCCTGCATGGAAACAAGTTTCTGTTGTTGCTGTTGTGGGTTTAATTAAGATTATTTAACACTCTTTTATTTGGTTCATAGATCAGCCGTGCCCCTGTCGAGACACTGATAATAAGCAACAGCCACAGTTAAGTGCTAGACTACTCCCTCCAGGAATCTTTACTACAATATCAAGTTTTGATATAAGGACTTAGAGCTTATTTACACACATGCATGTGTGTGATTAAACTTGTCAAATGGACATATATATTTTGACACTCACAGATCTGATTTCTTTTATGCCTTTTAACTCCACCAACCTCACACATTGTGACTAATATTATATTTCTAAGCAAACCCAGGGTGGTGGCAAGCTGGCAGACTTTGAAGAGAGAGAGCATTCCATTGAAAAGGTTGTGAATAGCAATGAAAGGACTCTCACAAACAACTGACCAATTGATTGTTTAACCAACACATCAAACAAAGGATTGACTAGTTGGTTGGTTAGATATTTAATAATAAAGAAGTGATATTGACCCAGTGCATGTGTTTATTATCATTGGCATAATGACCCTCCCAAAACACAGCTAGGAAAAAATGCTTAGTAGCATTTTATGCAGCTCTGTATGTTCTGAGTTCAAATCTCACCAAAGTGAACTTTGATTTTCATTTTGTCAGGGTCAGTAAAATAAATAGCCAGTTAAGTCATGGGGACGATGGTCTCATCTATTCTCCACCACTCAAAATTGTTGATCTTGTTGCAAATACTAGACATCATTTTGTTATATGCAGACACAAATAGACAGGATAGTGTTTGATTTATCAGAAAGACATTTTAACTGTTTATCTCTCTGAACATCTTCGTTGGGTCAGTAGTGACCTAGTATAATTCTTGTAAACTTTAATTAAACTTAGCCAGAGGACCAGTTAATAACAACCTAATCTGGACAATGCTCTAAACCTTGCGAGGTGAACAGATATGAATGAATAATTGTTTAATATACAAACAATTATATTTTGACGATTTTAATATTTCCGTCTATATTTAAATACTGTTGGCTCAAGATCTATTATAATCTCACAATTCTATAGCAGAAATATTTAGCAGTCTCAAAACACATAGAAATTGAACCTAGATCACTGTATCTGATGAAAAAACAATACAAATGTGGTTTGCTCAGTTATTGATGGTGTCACTAAGACACTTGTGACAAACAGGATCTAGTTAAGCATTTTCCCTCTGGTGTGCTGTTTCTGATAAGGACTTCAGCTACATAATTAATGTGTTTTAGCTACTAACAGAGTAGACTGGAACAGTGTCTGTGGCTGCCAAAATGAATTATAATGATGACCAAAGTAACAGTGACCCCAGTGACACAACTCAACTACCAAGGTGCAAGAATCAACCGAATCATTCCAATGAACTCTTACTGTCAAGTCACCAGACAAACCACTCCCATTCCGGTCTTATAGAAGTGACAATATAAAGTTGGAAACAATAAAAATAGTTTTGAATTAAAAGCTCAGCTGAATTTGTGTTCCTCCAATCAACATCAACATAATCAAATTACATTAGTGACACACAGATAGAAAGAATCTTATTGTTGCTGCTCTTTTACCATAATTAAATTGTTTTCATTAATGAATATGATTCTTGTCATAATTCTTTATTGTATCATCCTCATCTCTCTTTCCATGGGAAACATTTTATGTTGAAATCCTCCAGATTCCTCTGTGATTGAGAATAACCTGCTTTTGTACTGACAATATGACAACTAGTGTGACTGGCAGAAAGGTACAGATGCTAATATACAACTTAGAAGTCGTCGTCATCCTCCTCATCATCATCATTAATGTCTGTTTTCCATACTGACATGGGTTGGACAGTTTGACAGGAGCTGGTCAGCTGAGAACTGCACCAGGCTTCAATTGTCTGTCCTGGTATGGTTCCTATGGCTGGATGCCCTTCATCAGTAGCACTATAGAAGTTAGGAAATATATGGAGTTTTAATGAATTGCCATGTTGTCTTTACTAAACTTAATGTTAATGTTTAGCTAGACATAGTTTAGAAAACTAAAACATAAACAATAAGTGACATTGCTGAAGAAAACATGCAGGTTTTCCTCATTATCTGGGAATCCTACATTCCAATAGTATAGAGTCAGCTAAAATTATTACCATCCAAACAATTAAACTAAATGTTTACATTTACATTTTTGTTTCAGAAATATGGGAAATACTGTGAAGTGTGGTTCCCATTCCAGGTGGTTTAAATCTGAATATAATGAGACCCTCCAGCAGGAAAGGATACAGTTTGTGGACCGAAGTGATGTCCCTGATTCGGGTGAAGTACAACTTGGAACCCTAATACACTACGATTATCCCTTTGAGAATTTGGTGTTTGAAGGTGGCGGAAATAAAGGCATTGCATATTGTGGGAGTTTAATGGTAAGATGTCATCATGAATCATGTTTATTTCTTTTAGACTGAGAGTTTACGTCAGATTCAGTCTGTGTGTGTATGTGTGTGTGTGTGTGTGTGTGTGTGTGTGTGTGTGTACATAAGCATTCATAATAATTCATGCACATCTAGACATATAAACAAAAATTGTGTGGAGAAGTCTGTGAAAATTTACTGAGTTACTCACACATCCATACATCAAACATGTTTATGCACGCAGACTTAAATACTAGCATGACAAAAGCATATGGTGTAGTGGTTAAGAGTGCAGGCTACTAACCCCAAGATTCCAAGTTTGATTCCAGGCAGTGACCTGAATAATAACAACAACAATAATAATAACATCGAAAAATACCTTAGGAATGAGAACCCAGGTTCGAAAGTTTCCCAAGAGACCTGGTGATGGGTGGAGGGTATATCAGCCAAAACATTGTATTAACAACAAATAAGATGAGGACAAATATCTGTCAAATGTAAATTAGCTGTTTTCCAAAATATTCACACACATGTATAAACAATAACATACACACATAAATATTTACAAACACATGCACACACACACACATGGACCCTTACCTTCACACTAAATTCATCACTGAAATCATTAACTCACTTTGCTTACTGCATCTTTATCCAAAGCTTGTACCATCCTTACAATTCATTCATCTGCACCTAGATTCCTCACTGACCACCAAATTACTGAATGAGGTACCCTTTCAAATACTGTCTCCAAATCAATGACAGCTAGAAATAGTTGTTTCTTCCAAGCCAAGTATTTCTCCAGCACTTGCCTCACTGGTTACATAGCATCTGTGGTGCCTCTTCCAAACACAAAGCCAAATTGCATCTAACTCTATTTTGTCCTGGATCAATTGTGCTTTGACCTTCGTAACCTGGTCTAGCAGTTTGATTCCTCCATAGCTGCTTCTGTTTAAGACATCTCCTTTGCCTTTGTAGTAGTTTACTAATAGAAGAGAAGGTGAGCGCAAGTCATCTATTAGTTCTTAGCTTGAGACAACAGGACTTGGACAAACTAAATTCCTGATTGATCAAGCAAGTGATCAATGGAATGATTATTTATTTAATTATTTGTTTTTGTTTCTCTTTTTTTTTATTTTTGAATGGTACTTTATTTTATTAACATATTTTTACTGGCAGAAAAGAAAGAAAAAACATTAAAAGTATAAAAGACCAAATTATTGAGATAAAAACCCACACCTACCTCACCAAAGAAACAAAGAAAAAGATGGTGGTGGTGAGCAGCAGAAGATGGGTGGGAGGGAGTAATGGTTTGTACTCCCAAGAATACATGGTGTGTTTAGTGATGTCTCGTAGACATGATTGCAAATGCGTTGCTGCTGACAATGGCCAGCAATATTCAGATTAACTGAATGCTAATAATAAAGTAAATAATATAGATTCAGTGCATGTGTTCTAGTTTAATAATAAAAATAACCCTGTTGGAAAATGATGACTGTTGAAATAGATGTGGTTGCACTTTAGTACAACATCTGTTTAAACACATAGTTTTACCTCAAGAATTCAGTACAACAGAATAAATGGAATGTATGTGTGTATAAAGAATAACACGAATGGGCTTTTATTTAAACCCCATTTGTGTTCTTATTTTTAAACATGCACTACACCTGGAACCAACCCTGAGTTATATCTATGGTCTATTTTGGATTCGGTTCTACATACCTGCAGCACACTACCAAACACATGACGCTTCATGGTTGTTTTTTACCTTACTGTGAACTCAATGCTATGGTACCTGGCTGGTCCTGGTATCCTGTGTGCTGATGCATCTAGATTCTAATGAACCCGGTGACTAAACTATATATGTGTCTAGATAATTAATAATATCAAAGGGTAATCAGAAATATTAGAAATTTCTATTACCAGTAGCCTAGCATGTAAAAATTTAGTCAATAGACTATATATTATATATATATATATATATATATATATATATTATATATATATATATATTATATATATATATATAGTGTATATTTAAACACATAAGAGGCATCCTTCATAGGACTCCTGGCATGCTAGAGATATTAGGATAAAATTTCGAAGGGAATGAAAATAAAAACATTTACCATCTAACTCCTGGACCAATGGTTTCAGACTTTTTTTAGCAAATAAAATAAATGTTTTTATTTTTCATTCCCTTTGAAATTTTATCCCTAATAGTGGTTTGGAATTTAACTGTTCTCTCTAGCATGTAAGGAGTCCTATGATGGATGCCTCATGTGTTTAAACATACACTGTATATTTATGTGTCTAGATAGATAGATAGACAGACAGACAGACAGATAGATTATAATAATGTTATTAATTCAACCCAAGTGTTTTTTGTTTTTAGGAATGGTTCAAAACCATGATTGTGTTTTCAACTTGAAACTGATTGAATGAATGTTTTTTTCCTCCTTCATGTCTCATTAGTTGTTTTCCACTAATCATGGCTTAAATTAACTTTTGATGCAACATATTCAAATCAAATCCCGGAGCTGATTTCTTCTACTGAAGAACTATTAATAGTGGAAGATTTTATGTCTGTCAGAGAATTCATGCTAACTCAATCCATGTCTCACATTCTCTCATCAGTTCATGTTGCATTCTCTCTTTCTGTGTCTCTCTCTCTCTCTCTCTCTCTCTCTCTCTCTCTCTCCTCTCTCTCTCTCTCTCTGTAGCGGTGCATGGCTTAGTGGTTAGAGTGTTGGACTTATGATTGTAAGATTGTGGTTTTGATTCCTGGACTGGGCGATGCATTGTGTTCTTGAGCTGCTCAGTCTACTCTACCATACCTAATTTGGAATCAATTATTGCATCCACAAATAGAAATAAACTTCAACTTCAAATGACTAAAAGCTTAGATCACCATAAGGTACCCTGTATAAGTTCAAATAATATTAATAAACCAAATAAAGTAAGTCTATCAATCCCAACTAAACTTAGGCTAACCCAAATCAACCTTAATAAATCTGAGTAAAATTACAGATACGAATGCAAAAACTTGTAATTGTAGGGTCCCCAAATTATGTCTGCTCACTGGATTTGGTTTATGTAAAAACAGTGTGGCAAATAACAAGCATCAAACTAGAGTATAGGAAGCACCACAGATTTTAAGAGATGATATAGAACCCATTGAAATTCTTTTAGTAAGCTAAAATACAAAAAGTTGTTGGCACTAACTGGCTACATACATGATTTAAAATTACAGAACATCAATTATACATCATCTTGGTCTATTACAGATGAGCCCCCCACCCCCACCAATACGATTATGGGCAGATGGTGAATGAGCATAAATGTGCATATGCTATCGTTTGCCTGAATAATTCTACCGTATTAAATAAGTTTTCCGACACTTTTCATTCGTGTAACCACAGATACTACTCAACTTTCATGAGACTCTTTAAATCCAAATGCACTCAACAATAGCCTTAGTAATTTCCATCACAATATGTTACCAATTAAATTTTAATAAAGACAAAAAGTAATGTAATTTTTACTCCTCATAAACACTTCCATTATTTACATAACTATATCTGTTCTTCTACAAAAGCTTCCAATTGTCTCATACCTTGGCAGCAAACTCATAGAATCTCTACAGTAAATATCACTTTTTCCCTGATGAAGGAGACATTCTCTGAAAGTGAATTTTAAGATTAATTTTTTACTTGGATGAATAAATCCTAGAAACAGCTGTTGGAATATTTTAGTATATAACCCAAAACCTTATTTTGATGCCTATTATTATATTTTCTCTTCACTATATTTTCAATTCTTTTTTGTAAAAAACGTTTTTATCTATATTCCTATACTTCATTATATTATTACTATGTTTATATATTCCTACCTTTATATGTCCATATATATTTCTAATATTGATATATTTTTATATGTATTTTTAACATATCAATATATGCTTTATTTTGGGCAATTTTTATCGTAATTAAATTTGTACACATATGTGTTCATTGTAGCTTTGCCTGACTTGAACTTTTTCCAGTTCATCTATTTTACTTGTCTCGCATCTCAGGTTTAACTAGAGCACTTATATGCAGTCTATGTGTTTCATAAGGAAAATATAACTGTGTTTATATATATATATATATATATATATATATATATATATATACACATATCATTGTTATCATCATTTAATATCCGTTGGCCATGCTGGCATAGGTTGGACAGTTTGACTAGGGCGGGCATGTTGGAAGGCTTCACCAGACTCCTGTCTGATTTGGCATGGTTTTCTATGGCTGGATGCCCCTTCCTAACACCAATCACTCTGAGAGCGTAATGGGTACTTTTATGTGCCACTGGCATGGGTGTCATTTATGTAACACCGGTATCTTACACCTTTTTAGCTATATAGGTCAGTCATTGGCAGGTGCTTAGTGGTTGGTCAGTTAACGTGGTATTTGGTTGTTTGTCTTTTCTTCCTTCACTTTCTGCCACTTTCACCACCACCACCACCACTTCTACTGCTCTTGCACCCCCACTCCCATTTCATATAGTTTGTGTCAATCTGTAGTCATAGACTGATAGATTCTCTTTTATAATATTATAATTGTATTCTATACAATACCAAAGGAAGAAGGAAAAAGAAGACATGGTCACTAAGCACCAGAATGACTAACAACCGCAATGATTGATACAGATAAAAAGATATTTATAGCTGTGAAACCCATATAAATATATAAAGGGCGACCGCACATCACCTGTCAACTATTGCCCAGTCAGTCTCACTAGCTGTATTGCAAAACTGATGGAATCGTGTGTCAGAGAAACACTCTGGAACTTCTGGAGCTCTCACAGTCTCATCCGACCCTCACAATATGGATTTGTCCCTAACTCCAGCTGCAGTGACCAGCTTGTCGAGTTCCTTGAGGACATTACTCAGATTACTGACAGTGGCTCATGGGTGGATGTTGTCTACCTTGACTTTGCTAAGGCTTTCAACTCTGTGCCACACAAAAGGCTTATGGTGAAACTCTCTGCAATGGGTGTGGGGGATGACCTTTTTAACTGGTTGAAATCCTTCATCCTCAGCCGAAAGGAGGTAGTCACAGTTCTAGGACAGCACTCTACACCATATGAGATGTCATCGGGTGTACCACAGGGATCTGTCCTGGCCCCCTCTTGTTTGTGGCATACATTAACGACATAGATGCCAATTTAAAGAATGCCACAGTATTGAAATATGCAGACGACATCAAGCTGTACCTTGAAATCAAGAGGACAGATCCTGATGTCTACAACTCTTTCCTGCAATCAGACCTAGACACAATGCAGCAATGGATCACAGACTGGCAACTGAAACTGGCTGTGGACAAGTGTACCACCATGCATTTTGGGAGAAAAAACCCTGCGTTCACATACTCCCTCCACAACACTGATATCAAGAAATCCTCTTGCGAGCGTGACCTAGGCATCACTGTCAGCAGTGATCTGCGTTGGTCAAAGCATATCTCTAAGATTGTCAGGAAGCCGAGGGTGTCTTGGCATCACTCAGCAGGTCTTTTGTTAGCCGCTCTCCAGCCATCTATTTAAAACTGTATACAGCTATGGTACGACCACACTTGGAATTCGCATCATCAGTTTGGAACCCCTATCTTGCACAGAACATTGACCTCCTGGAATCTGTCCAGAGACGTGCAACCAAACGCATACCCTCCATCAGACACCTACCATATTCTGAGCACCTTGTTTCCCTGGGCATGGATTCACTGAAGCTCCGGCGTTTGGCGACGGACTTGGTAAACACCCACAAAGTTATCAACCACCTCACCAACAACAACACTGAACACCTTTTTGATCTCCATGTGTCTAACACACGTGGACATGCCTACAAAGTCAGAAAACAATACAGCTCCCATGACTTTCGGAAACATTTTTTCACGCTCAGAGTTGCTGAAGCATGGAATAAACTGCCTGCGTCAGTTGTTGACTGCCATGACACTGCATCTTTTAAGGCCCTCATGCTTTCCGAAATCCGCCGAAACTTCACCTGATTATATATACACTTTAGATGAGTTGTAGTGCACCTGAGCACTGTACACAATTATTATTATTATTATTATATTAAAGAGTGCAGTTGTGTAAAGCCGGAACAATGCGAGAAGCTACAAAATAAACAAGTTGAAAAGAAAACAGAAGAAAGTTGCAGTTTTACTTGCAGTTTGTTGCTCAGTAATGCCCTTCTGAGAAACAAACTTTTTCCAACCATCACTTTTCTGAACCTCCTCAAGAAGGGGTCTTCACCCCAAACAATAGAAATACAAGGTTAAACTGCAACTTTATTCTGTTTTCTTTTCAATTTCTAGTTTACTTTGTACCTTCTGACATTGTTCTGGCTTTACACAACCTATATATATATATATATATATACCACACACACACACACACACATAGCAATAACAATAACAATTCTTGGCTGGAATTTATAAATATTTTAATGCATCGCTACAGAATAATAAAATAGTAGCTTTTACATGCATATTCAAAATGTTTCCTGTAAACAAACTCAAAGGATATATTATATAAATATATATATAATGAGGTGGTGAAGCATAATCTTCGAACATTGGGCCTCACAGAGGCAATGACGAAAGACAGAGACCTCTGGAGATATGCTGTGACTGCAAAGACCTGGCAAATAAAGTGAGTTCACATCTGTAACCTACACCAGTGTCGCATAACCAGCCCCAGCCTATTCAAAAGTACCTTGGATCGTAGGACGACATGATGTGCTTGAGACCTGTTGAGTCAAGTACATCAAAATAAAAATCAAATGGAAATTGTAGTTGTGATCCCCATGCTGGTGGCACATAAAAAGCACCATCCGAACGTGGCTGATGCCAGCACCACCTTGACTGGCTTCCATGCTGGTGGCATGTAAAAAGCACCAACCGATTGTGGTCATTGCCAGCCTCCTCTGCCCCCTGTGCCAGTGGCACGTAAAAAGCACCTACTACACATTAGGAAGGGCATCCAGCTGTAGAAACACTGCCAGATCAGACTGGAGCCTGGTGCAGCTTCATGGCTTCCCAAACCCCAGTCGAACCGTCCAACCCATGCCAGCATGGAAAACGGATGTTAAACGATAATGATGATGATATGTTGTTTTTGTATTTGGTTTGCAAGATTCTTTATGTGAATTCATGTATTGAAGCATATCTTATTTGTGCCTTGGTGGGGGGGGGTCATTCTGTTTTAATGATCCGGTTCAATTTTCACTCATTTACTTTTTCTAAAATTTACGTTGCTTCTTGCAACCTCTTCACTGACTATTGAAGAAGTTGCAAGAAGCAACATAAATTTTAGAAAAATAAATAAGTAAATGAGTGAAAATCAAACCAGTGTGTTAATTTATATGGCATTAAAACAGAATGACTCCCCCCAGACACAATAATATATATATATATATATATATACTGACTACAACCTTACCTCAAAACTAGAACCATATCAGTGACCAGGTTGCAATTGGTACAAAGACAACTTTGATAGGAAATAATAAATGCCAAAATGAAGTTAACAGTCTTTTTGTGTGTTCCATGCTGCAGTTGTTAAATATTTCAAATCATTTAGTTATATACTCTTATGTTTTTGCTCAGTCAAACTATTAGAGAAATAATGGTTTCTGATTTTGGTGCAAGGCCAGCAATTCTGAAAGTGGGGGTTAGTTGATAGCACCAACCCCAGTATATGACTGATACTTTATTTAATTAACCCTGAAAGGACAAAAGGCAGAGATTCAAAACAAATACAACAAAGTATTTTTTCTTGATGTTCTAAAAAGAAGGATTTCTTGATGTAAAAGGATGTTTGGTGAGTAAAAATGTGCACGCTTCATCAGTTCTAGGATTAAAGGAAAAGTCAACGGTGATGATGATGATGATGACAAAAGACTATGTTAATGACAATAATATTGTTGTTGTTATTATTGTTATTCTCTTTTTCTTTAAACTGAATTGTTGTTTTCTTTTGTTTTCTAGGTACTTGAAGAACTTGGTGTATTAAATAATACGAAACGCTTGGCTGGTGCAAGTGCTGGGGCAATGGTTGCTGCATTAATCAGTGTTGGCGTTTCAAGCAATGAACTCTTGGACTACTTAAGTCAAGACATTGGCAAGTTGATGCTTGGTAAGTACTACTATAACATTTTGGTAGAATGTGTGGCCATCATATTCATAATAGGGATATTGATATACTGCTGTGAAAATTTAGTAGAAGGTGTGGCCATTATCACTTGCCAGTTCAGATTAAAGTAGAGTAGTGCCTATAATATATGCTATAAAGGTGTAAGGAATTTTCTACGTTTAGAAAATGAAACTCCAAACAGTTGTCTGTTATCAAATGATATGATTCAAACTCCATGGCATCTTACTTGATGCCAATCTGAGAAGCAATATCAGTTTTAAACAGTTCTGTAAACTCTACAAATTCTTCATTAAATCCTTTTCTTACTTCTTTGAGATATATGACAGGATTGGATAATGTCTTTAGGCCTGGATAATGCTGAGATATTGGGAGGTTCTGTGGCATTCTATCAATAATGGAAAAAATTTTTCTGAGAAGGCATTTGAGATTTAACAAGTGAAGGAAGACTGCTGGAACCACTGAAAGCATCAAACACTTGATTTTGCTTGTCTTCTCTTTGAATTTGTTATTGATAATCTGCAAACTTAGTCATATCTTTGGCTTTTGCTCAATGGAATATATCCAGATTGCAAAGAAGCGCTGGTCATTTGAAAATACTTTGATACTTTATTCAATTCTATGACCATTCTTCCTGTTTCCAACTCCATCTTGGTTGAAAGAAGTCCATGAACCTGTTGTCAACGCTCTGTCTTCCAATCATTATTGGAAATATCTTCCTAGAGGAAATGTATTATATAATTACTTCAAAATTAAAATGATTAAATTGTAGAACCAGTCTTACATTGAAATATTCCCATAAATATAGAAAAGCATTTAAATATTTCAGTAGTAAATAACACCTTAATTATAATTGCTTTTCCTATAATCTAATAAGCATAATTTCTCTAAACTGTTTTTAGCATACATAAATAGCTAAATAACCAAATGTCATGATATAGAATTTCTATGTTTATTTTTTATTGTTTTGTTATCTACTGATGCCTTCATAAGTTTAAAAAGTAAACTGGCTTTTCTTAGAATATTAAATTTCTTGTTTCTGTGTTCTTTTTGTATGTGTTCATGTATCATAGATATTATTTCAGTCTACTTTGAATTGAACTGGTTTTGGGTTACCTTAGTAACATGAATTTTCAGATATATTGGTTCAACTGATATTTTGTCCTCAATCCTGTCCTCACGGCCATGTTTCTCTGTATCATTGCTATCCGGTAGCTCCACCCCACTCTCTCTCTCTATATATATATCCAGGTTTTCGACACTCACTTCTCACTCCCCCTCTGCACTCTCTAATCACGCTTCTTTCACAATATCCTGCCACATATATTATGATATTCAAACCTCAAGGGTATGCCCTGGCACTTACCACCATCTATATCTCTCTCTGCCTAGCACTTTTGCCATCATCTCTATCCTGCTATCTCCCACTCTCTCTCTCTCTTCTTCTCCTGCTCTTTCCTGAGGTTGGATAACCATGTATCTCCTTTACAGCAGCACACCTGTTCCCGCCTTCATTCTTGATCTCTCTTTCTCTCCCCCAACCTCTGGCTGGGTAAGCTTGTACCTCCTCCACAGCAAGACACTTGTTTCCATCTCTCTGACTTTCTCTAACCTTTCATCATCTGATACAAGATCACCTCCTCCAATACCCCTCCCCTCTCAAAAGAGTTTTTGGTCTTGCAAGGTACTTGGTGACCCTGTCAGTACAGGTGTACTTAAATAGCATCAAGTCAACACTGTGAAGTGGTTGGCATTTGGAAGGGCATCCAGCTGTAGAAACCTTGCCAAATTTAACCTCGCCTGAGCTTGTGCCATGTAAAAAGCACTAAGTCCCCTCTATTGGGTGGTTGGTGTTAGGAAGGGCATCCAGCTGTAAAAATCCTGCCAAAACAGTCACAGAAGTCTGGTGCAGGCTTCTGCTTGGCCGGCTCTTGTCAAACCGTCCCACCCATGCCAGCATGGAAAGTGGATGTTAAACGGTGATGATGATGATGATTATCTATATCCACTCTATATCTCCCTCCAGCATCTCTCTTTCATTCTGTCTTAGGCACATACCCACATAGAGGCGTAGCTGTGTGGTAAGAAGCTTGCTTCCCAGTCACATGGTACCGGATTCAATCCCAGTGTGTGACACCTTGGGCAGGTAACCTCATGAGTGGATTTGGTAGATGGAAACTAAAAGAAGCCTATTTTATGTGTATGTTTGTCTCCCACCACCACTTGACATGTGCTGGTGTGTTTAACATTCCTGTAACTTAGCAATTTGGCAAAACAAACCAATAAAATAAGTGTTGGGCTTAGCAAGAAACATTATGTCTTGGGGTCAATTCATTCAACTAAAAATTCTTCAAAGTTGTGCCCCAGCATGACTGGAGCTTAATGATTGAAACAAGCAAAAGATAAATGATATATATCTAAATATATTGACACAATAGAAACAATTGTTGGTAATGTACAGATGTGACTTCCTCCAGTCTGGTTCATTATATATATATATATATATATATATATATATTATCTTGCTCTTCCTCCTCCCTCCCGTCGATGACCCGCGACGAGAGCTCTGCTACTGCCTTTCTGGCCTGGTGTCCTTGAAGTGTAGACAGCATTTTCTGTTGCTCCTTCGCCGTTCTCAAAAATAGCTTTCGTAACACTATCTCGTTCGGCTTAACAGCCCTTCTTGTCTTGTTATTCTCCTTGTCCTATCCTTTACTGTTTATATTTTGTACTGTCGTTACTGTCCTGTTTTTGTTACCATTTTTACCCCTCCGCAAAAAGATCTCAAGTTTTATTTAATTTGCTTTTCGCGGGAAGGAAAGTTTCTATTGAAGATGCGTATCGCCTTCACCTTCGAAACCCAGAGTGGATGAAACCATGGTGACTGAAGAAGGGGAATTTTCCTTGTGTTATTTGTCCTGTACTCTATTTTTTCGTTGTTTAAGAAAAATGTCCAGTTTCTTGGTTTTGTGTTTATGTTTTCGTTTCTCATTGTGTTCAACGTTTTTTTGGTGTCCTGTACCCATATATGCATGTATATATACATGTAGAGGTAGGTACATACATATATGTATGTATATATGCATATGTTTTATTTATTAATTTATTATATGACGGAACGCACGCATCCATTTCTAACTAAGATTGTTCTTATATATACATATATATATATATACATATATATATACATATATATACATATATATATATATACATACATATATATATACATACATATATATATACATACATATATATATATACATACATATATATATACATATATATATATATACATATATATATATATACATATATATATATATATACATACATATATATATACATACATACATATATATACATACATATATATATATATACATATACATATACATACATATATATATACATACATATATATATACATATATATATACCAGCCAGTCAAAACCAGCCACTACACTAACCTCCACATTTCTACTCAATGCACAAGGTGTCAGCCCTTCCATCAACGCACAAAAATGGAAGGTCCAATTCATTGAAGACTGGGTTGGTAACCATCCACACCACATCCCTTTCTTCATTCTCACTGAGACCCACCTTGACAACTCCCACTTGGAAGCCAAAGTGAGAGTGAAGAATTTCACAACCATCCGCGCGGATCGTATCGGCAGAAGGAAGGGTGGAACTGCCATTTTCCTGCATGATTCGTCTACGGCAGATGGAAATAGTATATTCTCCAACGGCTACTGTGAATCAGTCACCGTGCAGAACAAAGCCAATGACCTGACAGTAATTGGGCTCTATAGGCCGCCCCAAACACCCATACTGTGCTTTAAAGAATGCCTCAACAGCATTAAGTGCTTTATTCAACAGTGCCATTCTAGCAACCTACTCATGATGGGAGACTTCAATCTACCCTGTGTTGACTGGACTACAAACTGTTTGAAACCAAGCACTCCCGCCTCAACCGCTGACAAAGAAGCAGCAGAGTCACTTTTCGACTTTACGAATGAGTTTTTCTTGTCCCAACTTGTCCTTGCACCAACAAGACATCAGAACATTTTGGACCTAGTGTTTAGTAACCACACTAACACTATACATAACGTTACAGTGGAAAAAACCCTTCTTTCAGACCATGACCTCCCTCCAGCCCACCCATTTGACAACATGGATCTCCATAATGCCAACTGGGATGTAATCAGGAACGAGCTATCACATGTTGACTGGTCCTTTATACATACACACATCTCCACCAACCATAAAACATCTTGGCAGATCTTTGTAGACACCGTCACAGACATATGTGCAAAACACTCCCCACCAAGACCTGTGAACAAAAAGTGCAGAATCCCCCAAAACAGAAAAACCATTATCAGAAAAATAAAGAAAAACAAAAAAATTAACAAACTAAAGTACTGCCAACAGCAACACACACATTCGACGGCTATCGCACTGCTTGAATCCAAAAAATATAACCTCCAACAATGCATGAAGACCCTCATCAATAACCAAAGATCAGCTGAGGAGAAGTGGGCCATTGAAAAAAATCAAACTCAACCCCAAAGTGTTCTTTTCATTTGCGAGGAAACGCAGGGTCACTGTCTCCATTGTTGGCCCTCTAATTGATGAAACTGGCACTCTCCAAGATAACGCCAAATCCATGGCCGAGATACTGCAGAAACAATACTGCTCTGTTTTCAGCAATCCTGATATGGCCGATCTGGCTGTATCAGTGATGTCAACCCCCAACACACTATATCGGACATAACGTTTAGTGCCCCTGATGTCTTAGCGGCGATAAACGAAATAAAACACAATTCAGCAGTAGGCCCCGATAGGTTCCCTGCTTGTGTCCTGAAGGTGTGTCGACACCAACTTGCATCTCCCCTTGCTAATCTGTGGAGAAACTCACTGGATGCTGGCTATATTCCAAAAAACCTTCTGTCCCAGTCTGTTGTCCCAGTTTTCAAAAAGCGAAACAAGTCCCTTGCAGTGAACTACCGTCCGATCTCACTCACCTCTCATATCATCAAGGTATTTGAGAGGGTGGTGAGATCTCGAATAACCCAATTTCTGGAAGCAACAGACGGCTGATCTCCAACCAACATGGGTTCCGTAATGGAAGGGACTGCCTAACGCAGCTCCTGCATCACTTTGAGGACATTTTGAGAGCTTTGGGAGAGGGCTCCAACACCGATGTCATCTACCTTGATTTCAGTAAGGCCTTCGACAGGGTCGATCACAAGATCCTATTGAAAAAACTATCCAACATTGGTGTCTCTGGAAAGTTACTGAAATGGATCAAGTGTTTCCTGACAGACAGATCTCAACATGTTGTAGTTGAAGGGAAAATCAAGCCCAGCCAAAGTCAGTAGTGGCGTTCCGCAAGGCACTGTGCTGGCCCACTTCTTTTCATCATTTACATTAATGACATTATGACATCATCAAGCACACAGCACATAAAAATCTTTGCAGATGACTCCAAGCTACAGAAGGTCATAATGAGGCGAGTGACCGGACATGCCTTCAGTCAGATCTACTGGCTGTTATCCAATGGGCAGAAAAAAACAATATGCTGCTGAACGAGGATAAATTTGAGTTAATCCACTTTGAAAAAGAGGATGTCCTGAAACTCCCATACTCCCTTCCTTCAGGTGAAACTCTCGCGGCGTCCAACAACATCAGAGACTTGGGAGTAATTGTGGACACAACAATAAAGCTGGGCCACTCATATAAACACCAAAGTTGACATGGCCCGCAGAATGTGTTCCTGGATTCTCAGAACTTTCCAGTCGAGAGATATCCACACCATTATCCTTCTCTTCTCCACTTTTGCCCGACCCCACCTTGAATACTGTTGTCCACTGTGGTCTCCCCACACAATACAAGGTATCATAAAAGTTGAAGCACCTCAAAGGGCAATCACAAAAAAGATAGATGGCATGACAGGCCTCGACTATTGGGGTCGACTAGAAAAGCTAAAACTCTATTCTCTCCAACGTCGTCGTGAGCGCTACATCATCTGCATGATGTGGAAAATATTCCATCAGCATTGCCCAAATGATGTTGGCATCACCTTGAAGGTACATCCAAGGCTTGGGCCCCATGCCATCCGCCCAAAACAAAAATCGCACTCTCATCTCATAACAACAATACGGCACAATTATTTCACCTCAATTGGCCCCGCTCTCTTTAACATTACACCAAAACACATTAAAACAGAAACTGACCCTATAGGGTTCAAGAAGTCTTTGGACAGATTCCTTCAAGAAATCCCGGATAAACCCCCTACACCCGGATATGTCTCTGTAAACAATAACTCTCTACTTGAGTGGGCCATAGTGCCCAAATTCTGACTTGAAAGACTTCACCAGGTGGTGCTATTAAGTTAAACATGGCCTGGGCCAATAATGGCCAAAACCTATCAAAGTATCAAAGTATACATACATATATATATACATACATATATATATATACATACATATATATATATACATACATATATATATACATACATATATATATACATAATATACATATACTATACATATATATATATATATACATATAATATATATATAATATATATATATATATATATATATACATATATATATATATATATATTATATATATATATATCTATATATATATATAATATATATACATATATATATATATATATATATATATATATTATATATATATATATATATATATACATATTATATATATATATATTATTATATATTATATATATATATATATATATATAATATTATATATATATACTTTATTTTAAGCAGCAGAAAATTCAACAAAATCTGTTACTCTGAGTTTCCCGTTGCCGTTCATCAGACAGTTTTTGCTAGAATGGAACCGATATATCAATTCAATCTAGACTCTTACGAACGCTACACCTTTAAAAAAAAAATGGACTTGTTTGATTGGCCCTTTAGAAAAAACGGTCAATCTTCAAGCGATAAACAAAAAGGTCAAAAATATATGTATATATATATATATAAACTTATAAAAATTTATAAAAATTATAAAATTCGAGGAAAAACCTTACGTTGAATAAAATACATATTGACGTTAATGAAGAAAGTATAATTAAAGCATAGAAATTAAAACCTATTATAAATATTACACTGCAATACATATTTATATTAAAGTGTACATATATATATCAACATACACAGAAGGATGCGTGCAAACGCCATACATATACAGACGTATACATATAAATCTAAAATATACACATAAATGCATGCGTACATATATGCACGCAATCCATCTCGCACGCAAGTTAAAATCATCTATGTAGCGATTCTCATATACTGAGTAAGGGGGACGTAGAGTTGCATCAGTATCAGTTAGAGAAAAAAACGAAAGAAAGGAAGAGAGAGAAGAAGGGGGAAGGAAAAATAACATGAAATAAACAAAGTCGAAGGTTTTTCCTAATGTATTTGTAGAAATATAAGACTTTGCTAATCCGTATAGCTGTACTTTGGCCAAGGATATAATATGATAGCAATGATATTAGTATTACTATATGAAGTTGGGGCAAATATCAGTGTTTGACCAGTGTTTTGGCTGTAGTTATCCTACTTCTGTTGTGAGGCACCCTGTCCTAAGACATAAGATTTAAAACTTGTGGTCCCATTTTAAAATCAGTAAAAAGTTTATTGTGTGGTGTGAGAGAGAGAGAGAGAGAGAGAGAGAGAGAAGAGAGAGAGAGAGAGACAGACAGACAGACAGAGAGCTTCCACATTGAATAGGTTTTGGTAAGGCAATTATGTCCCCGACATACATATAATGTGGTGTTTAAAGTACAGAGGTAAGAATGCTGGGTTACAAGACATATTATTGTATCAGTCATATAGTTCTCTGTTGCATTCTTGCTGAGACTAAAGTATAATTTTAATGCTACTTTACTCAATAAAAATATACCAGTAATATATTAGGATAATGTAAATTATATACTACACTTTTCCAATTTTTATAAAAATGAGTTTGTGCTAAACAAAGAATCCACAGTGAAGTTTAAATATTACATTTGTTTCATGGAGCAATGAAATATGTATCTTGTTACCTAAACTTTAATTAACTATCATATTGTTGCTTATAAATTTATTTCTTGCAGATCATAAATGGGGATATTTAAGCCTTTTACCAAACCTACTCAAAGACTATGGCTGGAATCCTGGCAAAAAAATTGATGAATGGTTTCGCAAAGTATTTTTGGAAAAAACTGGGAATCCAAATATTACTTTCTGGGAGGTGAGTATTTTCTAACTTTCTGATTGGTCATTTGTCATCATCACCATCGCTGCCATCGTTGTTTAACATCTGTCATCCATGCTAGCATGGGTTAGATGGTTTGACCAGGGCTGGTAAACTGGAAGGCTGCACCAGACTCCAGTCTGATTTGGCATGGTTTCACAGCTGGATGCCCTTCTTAATGCCAACCACTCTGAGAGTTTAATGGGTGCTATTATGTGCCACCAGCACAGGTGCCATTTGTGTGACACCAGTATCTACCCCAACTGTGATTTTACTTGGCTTGATGGGTCTTCTTCTCAAGCACAACATAATGCCAAAGGTCTCGGTCATTCATGATTGCCTCCATGAAGCCCAACTCTCGAAAGATGCTTTTTACATTCCACTGGCACAGGTGCCAGTTATGTGACACCAGCGTCAGCCACAACTACTTGGCATGACAGGTCCTCTCAAGCACAGCACATCACCAAATGTTTTGGTCACCAGTCATTGCCTCTGTGAGGCCCAAAGTTCAAAGATCATGCTTCACCACTACTTCCCATGGGTCTACTTCTACCACAGGTTCCCTCCACAGTTAGAGATTGGCACTTCTTTACACAGCTGTCCTCATTATAATTAAAAATAGATATTATTAGCCAACACTGGACAACAAAGATTTTGCATGTAGTTTAGACTAAATTGAGGATGCTGGTTCTGAATCCGCACTCAGAATTGTTCTAGCATGTCAAGATTTTGAGTTATGCACATGCACAAGATTATAACTATACTTTCGGCTAGATATAGGCCATATTATAAAATTTGCTAAAATGAAAGCGGTCTTAATTCAAAATTAAAGAAATAACAGCAATAAAACAAACAATGCAAAAGTTCATTATTTAGTTTAGCAATAGATGACACTGACGTTTTGTGTGCAAGCGCCAAATACATCAGTTTGTTCTTGGTAACTCTCAGTGTCGTTTGCCCTGCCATCACGTGTGCTATGTGTATCTCTTGCTCTGCGTGATTACTGTTTTAACTGTGTTCATTGCGTTAGATCATCAATAGGAGAGGCTGTGTGAATCACCCAGACAACTTTTGTTATGTCTGTGGAAAATTTGCTCCACATGACCAGCAGTAGAACATTGCCACCAAAGATCTTCCTTCCACCCTTTCACATCAAACTCAGCCTCACGAAAAACTTTGTAAAAGCAATGACACATGATGCTTGTGGCTTCCAGTACCTAAGAGTAAAATTTGGTGAAGAGAAAAGTTACGAAAAACTGAAAGCAGGCATTTTCACTGGAACCGAGATCAGAGAATTGATGTCTGATCGCAAATTCATAGGTAGACTGAATCCAGTTGAGCTGACAGCATGGGATTCATTTGTGTTAGTTGTACAGAACTTTCTTGGAAATCATAGAGCTCATTTCATAAACAACATGCTAACAGTATATGAAAGAAAGGGATGCTGAATGTCCCTTAAATTGCACTTCTTGCATTCTCATCTCGATTTTTCCCAACAAATTTTGGAAATGAAGTATCAAGACCAGTCCAATCCACAGATGATGGGTGACTACTGCTGGTTCCTAAAACGGGAGACCAGCATGATGCATAATCGCAAAAGCAAGTGTCTTAAACATTTCTGAGCTGAGCATATCAAAATTAAAATGAATATTCCCTTAACATAAATATACTATATACCATTATATTATAATACTATTTGCCTTAAACATAAATTTACTATATACAGTACCAATATACTATTATAATAATTATTTACCTTGAACTTAACTATTCCTGATTCTAATATAGTATTAATATATAATTATGTGCATAACTCAAAATAACCTGATGTGCTATAGCAGTTTTGAGTTGAGATTCGGAATCAGCATACTTGATTTAGTTTGGTACAGCACCATTTGTCTGGGCAGCAGACAATAAATCTTTTTTTGTTGCCCAGTGCAATCACTGACATCACTCCACAATTTTAGATGTAAAAAATTTAAAGTTTAAAATTTTATCATTGCTAATATGGGGAAAAAGTTTGTTAAATGTCAGCAAACTACTGGAAATATTAGAAAAAAAAATTGTTTTCTTTTTTAATCAAGTTTTATGCCAGATTTTAATGTTGGTTTCATTTCCTTTCTTCTTCAAGATCTACAAACATTATGGTCGAGAATTATGTGTGGTTGTGACTAATGTTAACCACATGGCTGTTGAATATTGCCACCCAAAGACAACTCCACATATGCCAGTACGCCTGGCTGTGCGTATGTCAATGTCCATCCCCGGAATATTCAGCCCACCCAGTTATTCTGCAAATAATGGAACAAAGAAACATTATGTTGATGGAGGACTTCTGTGCAATTATCCAATCCATTCTTTTGATGGTAAGTTTCATATTTCAATATGTTGGTCAAAATACCTCACAAGTTCTCCTGTCATACATCACTTTGCTATTCTTTTCTTGCAATTCGTGTCCTGACCGTTTGTCTGGACAAACTAATCCTTGTAACTTATATATACGATTGATTTCTTTCAGTTTCTTTCTACGAAATCCACTCACAAAGCTTTGGTTGGTCTGAGGCTATAGCAGAAGACACATGCCAAGTTACCACACAGTGGGAGTGAACGCAGGTCCATGTGTTTTGGAACCAAGTTTCTTACCACACATCCACACCTGCACCTATATATATTTATATATATTGATATGTGTGTGTGTATAAATGTATGTATATGTGTGTATATATATATATATATATATGAATAAATATATGTATGTAAGTATATATATATGTGTACATATTACATATATTTACATACATATATGTACACACATATTTATACACATATATACATATTTATACACATATATACATATTTATACACATATATATTTATTCATATATATATATATATACATATAAATATATACACATATATATATACATACTTGTATACATATATAAACATATATAACTATATATATACATGTATATATATACATCTATACATATACATCTATATATCTACATCTACATATATACATCTACATATATACATCTGTATATATACATCTATACATATACTTCTATGTATACATATGTGCAGATGTAAATATATATATGTACATAATATATATTATATATATGTATGCATGTATTTATGTATGTATGCCTGTAATAGTTTCAGTATTAATAGTGAAAGTATTAAAGTGAAAGTATCTGACATTACAATAGAGAGATGTTATTGTTTCACTTTTGACACGTAATTCTGAAATAGTGGAAGATATAAGAGATTGCTATGAGCTCGCATTAGGCATGAAGTTGAACATTTTTTTGGCCCATAACACTACCTGGACCCTAAGTAAAGCATATGTAAAATTTCAACGAAATCAATTGCGTAGTTCTTGAGTTTTAGAGATACACACAGACACACACACACCCATTCTCGTCTTTATATATATACTAGCAGTATCTCCCGGCGTTGCTCGGGTTGTAAGGGAAATAACTATATAAGCATTTTTAGAGAGTTATAGCCAAAAAATAGCAAAAAAATGCATTAAAAATTGAAAAAAAATTAAGGTAAATTTTTTTTTTAAATCGTTGACACATCGTAGATATTTTTAGAGAGTTACTTCCCTTATATAAAAGCGAAAAAAATGCATTAAAATGGAAAAATATGATGGTAAATTTTTTTTAAATCGTAGACTCATCGTAGACGCGCGCTAATACCCAGAAGGGCTCGATATGAATCACGACTATAAGATACCCGCTTTTGGTTAAACTGCACCGCAAAATGTGGGAGTAGTTATGAATCTAAATCGAAGGGGACAGACACACAACTTCACTCTTATATAAAGATGCTTTTTTTTTCAGTCATAGAGTTAGATTTATGAAGGTCTTCAGTAGAAAATCCTTCGAATTCTGACTCGCTGCTTGATATAATGAAATTCGTATCCATTTTTTGTCAGAATTACAAATTTTGAAAACACAATAGGAACAAATTTCGGAAAAAAATCTCCCATAATTCACGGAATTAAAATTACACTTCGATTTTTGTACAAAACTGTATTTGAAGTGTTTACGAAGTATAATACGTGTTTTCACGAATGTACTAAAGAGATTTACTCTGATATTCTCATTGAAATATGAATAGGTAAATTCGGGCGGTTTGGTAACGAAAGGGTTTATATAAGTGTCGTCTGTTTATACATAAACACTGTTTCATACTTTCAGTTTAGTCTTCCTCAAATCACTCTGTCGCTAATTTACTCTCTTCCAAGAACATTTTCACTCACTCTTATCTGTTAGCTTCCCATACATTTTACTCATGTATCTATCAGCGTGATAGACAGAAACAAATATTACATCTAGTTTCACTTTATTCGTTGCACACTGTGTGTGTGCGTTTGCGTGTGCTGTAAACCAGACTAAGAAAAGCATTTGACATACACACCAGAATGTGAGTTTTCTGTAAATTTTGCTTAATTGGAGTTTAAATTTTAAAAACTGGACCTGGCATGACCCGATGCATTCTACTCTTAAAAATGCTAGGTAAATTGTAATTGAAGAAATCCTATATTGTAGATTTCTATAACTTACAAAGGGAGGCAGATAAAATCTGCCTTTTATAATAAGAGATATATATATATAGATGATTGTGCAACATCTCAAGAAGCTCAGGCATACTTTCACCATGGCTTGCAAGTATACAGCATTGTTTGTTTGAAGAGTGAAGAAGTTTGTTTACAACCAGTGAACACAAGTGAAGACAAAGAGGAAAAAGAAACCACTCACACACACACACACACACAGTAATTTGTCAACCAATTTCTTTTATGAAGTATTGATTAACCCACAACAAGTGTATAGAACACCAGCCCAACAGAGTTCACACCATGGTATTGAACCCTTAGACACGTGGTTCTAAGCAAACTTCTTAACCACATTGTCATACCTGTATGTGAATACCAGGTTTACAGGAACCAGATTTTTACATATTAAATAAAGTAGCTAAAACATTAAAAAATATATTTATTCATTAATTAATGACTAGCTAACAGCTTCATAAAAACTGTACCAAACCTTATGCTTTTCTCAAAGTTAACAAAGGACTTTAAGGGGTTTGGAGAAATAATTTAGAGAGTAGGGGAGAGAGAGAGAGAGAGAGAGAATTGAAGAGAAGAGAAAGATGAAAGAAATAAAGGATGTGAAGAAATACAGGAAGTACAACTAAGTGGAAAAAGAAAGAGAGAGGGTGGTGGTAGGGAGATGGCTGTGGAATCTGAAACAGGACATTGTCGGTTCAGGAAAATTTATCCTTTGGTGTGACTAAGTACAAAAATGACCTGACAAGAATGACATGGTAGTTATTTAGATAAACATGTGGTACTACATGAGTTTACTTTTAAGAAATTAAATTAAAGCAAACACTGGATAAGCGGTAAACATAATTTATAAACTTGAGTGGTGTGTGTGCATCAGACTAAAACTCTAGAGATGTTTGTATGTAACCAAAATATCTCAGAAATAGTATATTTCATCTTAATTTTTTTTTTTGCATATTTATTTTCAAACTTACCCTTGGCAGTACAGTACAAATTTTTGTGATATTTGGACTGCTATTTAAACGATTAAACTCAATTTTTGTTTGTTATTTTATTGATGAAAAAAATGATTTCCATGACATCAGCACACATACACACACATATAATGAATGTCATGGCATGCCAGTCAACACAAACACATATCTGTTATGTGTGACATATACACATGCATAGTCTTTGTGCTCTCTAAGAAAAAAAACGTCGACTTTTTGACGTACACAATATTTTAATCATTTAGAAATATTTTTAACTGAATGTGATTTCATCATCTAGAGTTTGTTAATTTCCATAAAAAATTTTAATTTATTTAGTTTTGTTTTAAAGTGAAAGAGAGGAGAAAGGGAAAGATGTATGGACGTGTGTGTGTGAAAGAGAGAGAGAGGAAGAGAGAGAGAGAGAGAGAAAGAGAGTGAGTGAGTGAAGAGGTGTGTTGTCATGTATATGTACATACATCAATACATATGCGTACATCTTTTTTGTATGTACATGTGCTTGTGCGCGTGAGAGAGAGAGAGAGAGAGAGAGAGAGTGAATGTATGTGTTCTCATGTATGTGTAAGTGGCACTCTCTCTCACTCACTCACACACACACACATACGTCCATTCCATATACACGTTCATACATCTTTCACTTTAAAACAAAAGTAACAGGTGATTTTTCAGGCTAAAAATTGTTAAAAAAAGCTTCTACTCATGTAAAATTTGCACCCAAAAGTTTTCAGAATTGCTGATATGGCCAGGGGGAAAAGGTTTTCAATTTAGTTGTATTTACTATAATTTCCCTTACTTTATCATTAGATATTATTAAATTTTCATTAGATTTAAGTCCTTATTTTTTTCTGTAAATCCTATTCTGACATTAAACGACTCAACTTCTGGTACGAATGTTTACATTTTGTAACTCACTAAGCAAAAAAAAAAAAAAGTTGACTTTTGACGTATACACACACACACACATACTGACATAGAGAAATATCTTTTTTGTGGAGATCATTTATAGTTTCATCATTTCAGATTTTATTCTGTTTCATTCATTTGACATTTGTAATCTCTTTGTTGTTTTGATTTAATTTTCTTAATTACATACAAAAATAAGCACTGATCAATTATGCCATGTGGAAAGAGATGGGGATCATCGTGGTCAAGAGATGATGCCAAAAGGCGTTGGAAAGCAGCAAGGGCAAGGGACAACAGGAAACAGCTGAGATGATGGCAGAACAACAACAGGATAAAAAAGTCACGCAACAAAGAAGGAGGCAAGGAGAGACTGAGGAAGATAGGAATGAACATCTCCAGGATGTAGGACAAAGAACAAATAGCAGAATACTTGCAGAAATGCCTGAGATGAGGGCTGTACAACTCTTGAACAACAGGATGAGGAAAGAATGAAGGACAGAGGGAGCAATGGAAGGAAATGGATCCGCTCTATCTGCCAATGTAGGAGTGATGAATAAAATATTCTCTTACTGTCGTGCATCCTTATTCCATGGCGAAACTGCAAATTTCTGCTGCGTGAAGGGAAGTTTGTATTGGCAATTTACAACCTTGTACCAAATGAACTTATCCATTTATACAACAGTGATGACCATCTTGCAAAAGAATTCAGGAAGAACCTCAGACAGTACAACTGCCTCTTCCAAATGACATCATTCGGTGGGAAAGAAGTTATTCCTAAAAGAAACATATAGAATCCAGCCGTTGTCAGTCATGGTCAGATCCATCACTATATCGGAAGTTACAATTTTTTTCAGACATTAAATTGATTTCTATTGTTTGGATAGTTCCCATTAAATAAGTCCAGAAGTTAGCTTAAATATATATACATGCATAGGTACCATGAATTCCCATTCTACAAACTGGCAAACAGTTCCATGAATACTTTACCAGGCAACACTGGGTAGTAAGTCTAGTAAGTTATAAAAGTATGGCTGTATAGGCGCAGGAGTGGCTGTGTGGTAAGTAGCTTGCTAACCAACCACATGGTTCCGGGTTCAGTCCCACTGCGTGGCATCTTGGGCAAGTGTCTTCTGCTATAGCCCCGGGCTGACCAATGCCTTGTGAGTGGATTTGGTAGACGGAAACTGAAAGAAGCCTGTCGTATATATGTATATATATATATATATATATGTATATATATATATATATATATTATATATATATATATATATATATATATATATATATATATGTATGTGTGTGTGTTTGTGTGTCTGTGTTTGTCCCCCTAGCATTGCTTGACAACCGATGCTGGTGTGTTTACATCCTCGTCACTTAGCGGTTTGGCAAAAGAGACCGATAGAATAAGTACTGGGCTTACAAAGAATAAGTCCTGGGGTCGATTTGCTCGACTAAAGGCGGTGCTCCAGCATGGCCGCAGTCAAGTGACTGAAACAAGTAAAAGAGTAAAGAGAGTATAGTTATAAAGAGTTTTGTTGACAACCATGAGGTTGTCAAGGGAGGAAAAGTCAGTTTTTATCTGTGTTTTATTTTACACACACACACACATACACACAGAGCGAGTTTAAAGGGATGCTCTGTGGCTGGAAGAAATCCAAAACATTATTTTGACCCTTGATTACACCCAAAACGTACAGCATCAATGATGCTACCTTTGTAATACAAAACCTTCCAGACAAAAAGTGCCAGGAAGGAAGTTGATTTTTGGATATTGGTACAAGAAGTTATCCTATGGACCATATTTATCAACCTGTATCAGCAAGCTCTCAACAGGGATATTTAGCATACCACACTGTTTAACTTTGGCAAAGACAATACTGATCCCTCAAAGTACATGCTATTGACAATGCTCAATGAAGCTGAAATACATCCAGCATTCTCACTAGCCACTGTGGGGATGATTTTCATCTTCCTTTGATATATATTGGTTTTAAATACAGCACATCCATAAGATGTTTTCTCTGGACAAATACTGTAGTAAATTTGCCTTTTAATGATGTATTTACATTAAGTATAATATATAGATGGCTTTGGTGTATGGTGCTGAGGTTTGCTTCACAACCACATAATTACAGGTTCAGTTGCACTGTGTGGCACCTTGGGCACATATCTTCTGCTAATAGCCCCAGACCACCCAAAGCCTTGTGAATGAATTGGGTTGAGAGGAAACTAGAAGAAACCCATCATCATCATCATCGTTTAGCGTCCGTTTTCCATATTTATGTATATGCATATGTGTGTGTTTCCCTCACCTTGTCTTGACATTGCATGACAGTTGTAAAGGAGTGTCAATGTCATACAAGCAGTGTCATTTATTTTCAATATTCTGCATAAACATATCCAGCCATGGGGAAATATAATACAAACTCTTAATTTAAAAATTTTCTTCTTTGGCAGGTTGGTGGCTTTCAATGGCACCAGAAGATACCTTCCTTAATCGACTTCGTCCTCTTGATAAATTGCTTAAATTCTTTGACAAATCAGTCAGATTTGGTACCTTTAATGAAAAGACTGTTGGATTTCTCTTGGTATGTTATTGTTTTTATATATTTGTTTTTATTGTTGTATTTAAGCAATTATTACTTTTTTTGTAAATGTTTTGGTTTCATTTTAGTCTGAGAGGATATATTTATTTAGTTTATAACTATGCCATCAAAGATGACAGCAAATAGAATTGGTATTCTATTAAATTCCTTTTAGATTGCTCATAGAGTGTGAGTGCTTAAATATATTTGTTTTCCTTTGTATGACTTATCTCAATCAATACAATAATAGAATTACTTGTGCCATTATAAGGAATAAATAAAATTATTGTTCCTTTGCTGATAATATCTAATTTATTTGTAAAACTTCAAAATAATGTACAACCTCAAGAGATTGCAGTTTGCAGGAACATTTCTAATCCAATCTAATGATATGACAGTGTAGAGTGTATTTGCATAATAAAAATCCCACTGAAATTTCATTGAGTCTGTTCAGAACTAATGTATCTTAGTACCACCCTTTTTCCATTCACCCCATCTCTCATTCATTATATAATGCTGCCTGTGAATCTCAAAAAGCACCAGAGATGTATCATCTCTCTGACACCGTCCCTCCTATTTACTACATATTACCAGAATAACAAGGGATGGCATTGAATCTGTCAATAACCAATCCCCACTTCCACTATCCCTAATATACTACCTCTCTCCCCAATCGACACATCTATTTATGAAGGGTAAATTTGTAATCAATACACTCCACCAACTCCCTTTCTCTACTGCTGGCCACCACTGTCTGTATCCCAGGTTTTTCTAACTGTCATCCATCAATCTCTCTAATCATCATCTATCTGTTACTATCACTCAATTTTTACCCCCCCCCCAACAGACTTTTAGCTGCCACCTCTATCTCTCTTACATTGCTTTCTCTTTCTTCCACTATTTTCTCCTACTCTGTTTCTCTCTTTATGCTCATCCTCTCTTCAGCCACTTGTCCTGGTACTATCTGTCTCTCTCTCCAATTTATCCTTTTGGGCTTTTTGCTTTGGACAAACAAAGCCGCCTCACTGGTAGACCTGATGCCATGCTAAAACACACTTAATACATTCTGTAAAGTGGATGACAAATAGGCAAAGACAACATAAGATCTAGAGGACACTTTAATGTGACTGAGGACTTGATGACCAGTCAGAGTAAATGGCGTAAAGTGGTTGGTATTAGGAAGTAGGTTTAAGTTATTTCTAGTGTTACTGAAGTCCACAAACCATATACAATTGGCCAGGATTAAATACAGGCTTTGGTAAATATATTGCAACTGTATCAAATGACTAACCTTAAGATTTGTTAACAGACGTAACAAATGAGGGGATAAGAGTGAAGCTGCCATCTTTACAAAGTAAAGAGTAATGCCTTATCACTTGGTATTAAATCCATTCACTTGATTAATATATTCTCTTTTGTTGCCAGTGATAATTTCTTGAGTGATGTAGTGGATTGATGAATTGTTGATGACAGATCTAGTTCCCCCTCAGCAGGATTTTTCTGGAATTGAGGTAATGTGTGAACATTATAATGGATTCAACTTTTAGGTTTGGCTTACAAGGAAGTAACCCCCAAACGAACAAGATGGTTCAGAAATTTTGGAGATAATTTACAGCTTGCACATCATCTCCAACTACAATAGTGTTTATATTCTTATATTCTGTAATGTCATCTGGCAACCAAGAAATTCAGAACTTTATAATTTAGTTACAGAATATCACCTTTGTTGTTTGGAGTTAGGATTATTTTCTTGAAAATGTATTCGATACATTTGTTGATTATTAAGGTTAGCAAATCCCCATTTCTGGTCTCTGCCATATCTTCATTTGATGCTTTTTTCCCAAGGTATTTCAATGATGTTTGTATTCAATTGTTTTCATTACTTCTGGTCTTATCTCCTGTCTACAGCAACCAGTAGACAGACCATGCTGCTTGATGAGCATTTTTGCTAAGAAGAAGAAGAAACATTCTCTTGAAGAGTTCAATGTTCCCTCATTACAGTTTTTTCAATAGAATATGTGTTATGTGTAGTGCATTCACAAAGAGCATGGATGCTTCATCTATTATCAGGAGAGCAGTATTTTCTATTCTTTAAGAATATTCCAAGGGAATTTACACAGATAATAATGTTTTGTGGATGGATGCAAGGAAATGGAGTTTGCTTCAGCCATTGACATAGTTTATTATTAACTTCCATGTCAATAATTTGTCACCATGCCAGATAGGATTAAATTGCACAGTTTGTGACATTTTGTGATGCAAAATTCCAACCTTGTTCCAACCATTATCTCTTATTCTTCTTTCAGCACCTGGCTAATCAAATTGTCGGCCTGGTCCATCGCAGACTTTCAATAAATTATTCTATATCACAAGTCAAGTTTTGGACTTACTCAGATTTAAATGGTGTTCTTGTTCATCTGGATTTCATGGAAGTCTCTCTCAAATGGTGAAATTCCATCTACATTCCTGAACACCATTGCCTTCTCCTCCCCTGTTGGTAAATTATAACATCTTCTGTCAACAGAACAGTCTCTCTTTAAGTGTCATGCTTGTCTCTTTGAGTCTGCTCTTCTTCTTCTCTTCTTCCTCCTCATAGCATCTTGGATGCCATTGCATTAACATTTCTGGTAATTCTTATCGAGAATGGTCATAAATTCAGGGATGCATCCTATATTAGTTTCTTCTTTCATGTCCTCTTGGGCGCATATTATTAGGTGCCAAGATATAATTACCTGTGTATTCTCAAACAAAAGGGACTTCAACCCAACGGTTCAGCTTTTTAAGTCTTCATTGAAGTAACCAAAAGGTCTGAGATATATTAATGGTAAATTCGCCACCAGAATCATATTTCATATTCATTTCAGAATATGTTTAGTTAGCTATATATGACATCCGGCTAACAACATTACTAACAACATATTACTAACAACATCTGCTTCCTATTCTCTTTGGCTCTTTTGAATTTCTTCCCTGTGGATCTTTAGTTTAATTTTCTAATCTTGTAACAATTCTTCATGTTTGATCCTCAATTCTTTGATTACTTTGACACTCTCAATATTCCTTAATTCATTTCTTCTATTCTTTCTCATTCTTCTTCAGTTATTTAATTTTTTATTCATTTTACACTCTAGTTCCTGTTCTGTCTATAATTTTCTTTAATTTCCTTCCTTCCTGTCTTTCTTTCTTTTATTCTTCCTCAACTGTTGTTTAAGATCGTCTGAATCAACCTTGAGTCTCTTCAACTCCCCTCACTGCTGCTGCTACTGTTGCATGTTTGCAATCTGATCTCTCTATAGCATCTCGGGTCCTCTACTGTTGTTGCTTGGTATTTGTCTACTTCTCTGGAATCCCTTCACCTTCCCCCATTCGATGGTTAACTTATCTTATTCTTATTTTAAACCTGCCTTTTATATATCAGCCATCACTTTTTACTTTCACACACACACACACACTCAGAAACACAGATCCTTCCACTGTCTCTCTTTAATTTCCAAGAAATAAATAAAACCGTTCACACTCACTGTGCAATATCAATTCCAGTGGAGTAAATATTTAAATAATGAAACTGCCATAACACTCCTCTTTCTTTCTTCCTTCTCTTCATCTCTCACTTCTAATTCACATTCTCCCTCTCTCTCTCCATACTCTATCTCTCACTTCTCCTCTTCACATTAAATCTCTTCTTTTTCAGTAACCCCTCTCTAGTGATTCATTACATTCAAAAGTTTCTCACAAAATGTTAATTTACACACACACACACACACACACACACACACGCACTGGTGTTTTATAACAGATTAACAATTTGACTTAAGATACATGTAAGTTAAAAAAGTTTTTAAAATTAAATGAACAGATTGTGAGGCAGACCTGCTGCTTGAAATATCTGCATATCACTTCCCTCTGTTCCGAGAAAAGATATTTAAACCTTTTGGGGTCAAACATCAATCCAAATCTAATCCATGAATGACTACATTTAGGAGAGCAACCAATCCAACCTAAATCAATGTATGAATTTGCAAGTGGTGGTCATGGTGTTACACTTATGTCACACTGGTGCCACTATAAATTTTGCTGGATTGAACTGCTTGCAAATGTTTCTGATTTATGCTGCCATGAGGAAATGGACAGAGAGAAGAACCATTTATGTTAATAATTGTGTGCCTCTGTGAGACAACAAATACCAATTGATAGGTGCCAGACTGGCTGTGTGGTCAAGAAGTTTGCTTCCCAACTGCATGGTTTTCAGTTCCATCCCACTGCATGTCACCATGGGCAAGTGTCTTCTACTATAGTCCTGGACTGACCAAAGCATTGTCAAAGGATTTACTAGAAAGAAACTAAAAGCACAGCACACCAGTGTATGCATGCATGCGTGTGTGTGTGTGTGTGTGTGTGTGTGTGTGTGAGAGTTCATGTTTCCCTCCTACTTCATGTGTCTTCATTCACTGCTCATAAGCAATATTTTTGGTAACAGTATAATTCGTTTGCAGTTGACCATGAAAAGTATGTCTGGGTTTCTTCATACGTCTTGACATTTGCAGTCTTCATAAACAAAACACTCATTCACACAATGTTGCTTGTCGAAAGTTCTCCGTGCAAGCATATCTCAGCTGTTTGTTATTACCTGCCTTGAAAACAAGCAAGGGTTGGTGACAGGAACAGCATCAGATCATAGGAAAATTTACCCCAACTGGCATGGAAAAGTAGACATTAAACTGATGATGATGAGAAATGTACTTGTATATACTAATCAATGTTCTTTACTTACAAACAATGTTTTAATCTAATCAGTTTTCAGACGATGAACCAGAGATTATGAGGACCCATTTGGAAGACCGACTCAAAGACAATGGGTGTGGCACACTCCCTGAATACCCAGAGACCAAACTATCCAAGTAAGCTGTTACATTCCATTTTGTAAACATTATACATCTGATTTTTACTAATACCTATCAACTTAGAGTTACCTTTTTTCTCTGACCATAGACTTTGACAAACAGAAATAGATTTACAAAGAATTTTGACCAGTATGATTTGCTTAATTCCAAAATGTGAGCTAAGGGAAATAACTCAAATGGGTCAGTGGCATGGCTTTAGACTGTCATGGCCAGTAGGGGAGGGTTGTACTGAATGACATACATAAAAATATTCTTAATGAACTTAAATTATTCAAAAGTTCAGTTTCTTATAACAGGGAATTGTGCCTCTCTTTACAACTAGAGGGGCTGATTTATTAAGGACACACTGGAAGCATGATAAAAAGCATTGCAGTAAATTCTGCCTCCCTAATGCATCTGTTTATAGCTTAGTGGACAGTTTTATTTAGAAATATGAGTGTTTGTTGAAGATACTTTAGAATTAGACACTTGGCAAAAATAATAGCTTTCAGTCCTGTAATGCTCTCCCAAACACCAACCAATTATAGAATGTTCTGGGTGCTAAATTGCCTAGTACACTCTGTCAAGTGATTGGTATTAAGAAGGGCATCCAACCATAGAAACCAGGCTAAAATGAGTGAGGCATATTCCTCAGACCAAACTTGGCAAATGGTAATTCTGAATAAGAACCGATTTGAACAGTGACTAGCTTTCTAGTTCATGCAAATATGGAAAACACATAACAATATCAACAACAACAATAATAATAATCCTTTCTATTAAAGGAACAGGGCCTGAAATTTGAGGGGAAGGGGACTAATCGATTACATCAACCCCAGTGTTTCACTGGTGCTTAATTTATCAACCCTGAAAGGATGAAAGCCAAATTCAACCTTGGCAGAATTTGAATTTGGAACGTAAAGACGGACAAAATGCTGCCAAGCATTTCTCCCAGCATGCTAATGATTCTGCCACCTCACTGCCTTATTGACTAATAATGATGATGATGATGATGATTGTCACCACTACTGATGATGATGACAACTGCAATGGTGTTGGTGATGATTTATACATATAAAAATGTGCGTGCGTGTGTGTGTGTGTATATATATAGGAGAATTTGTTTTTGAAAATACACCTGGAATTGAAAAATTGTTTCTAAATAAATTTATTTACATACATGCTAATTTCAACAATTTTTTGTTTATCAATGCTATAAACATATAAACAAAGGGATTTTACTAATTTAAAATTGCCAAGTAGAAAACATGTTTAAATGATTACATGCTCACAAAATTCAATGACAAGGGTAGATAAAATCAAAAAATGATTGGCAAAGAATATAAAAAATGTAGATTATTAAAAGTTCATATCTCTCTCTATGGTTTACTACTACAAGAACACACAGGCCAAAATTAACTTTTTTACTTCGCATGCTCTTCGGTTTCATCACCTGCCCTTTGAGGCAAGGTATTGTATAATGTAACGGTAAAAATAAATATTTTCTTCACAACTTCAATCACAGTTCTTTCATCTTTACATAATGGCAATCAACGAAGAACTGATCCTTACAAACTGATTATGATGCTGACATTCTCTCCTACTGTGTTTCAACTATCATTTACCATGTTATCGTTTCCCATATTATCATTTACCATAATATCGTTACACAAAGTTAATCTTTATTGTTACAATTTAATTTCAACCATACAAATTCACAAACTTCTACCATTACAAACTGGTGACAATCTGTTACATGTGTAAAATAAAATGTGAAAATTTAAAATCTTATTTCATAAGCAGAGACACCTAGCAGCATATTTATTAAGTTGTTTATTATTTATTCTGTATGAGTTAATTATTTTGACATGTTCACATTCTGACATTATTTTACAGAAAGAGAAAAGAAAACACTAGCAAAAAATTCCAGGAATGTACAAAACATGAAGAGATTTGTGATGCTTTTGATAAATTGGTGAAGGTTAGTATTTTCAAACATGTAAAAAGTATGGAAATTATTGAATATATTAGAATATTTATATTATTGTAGAATATGCAAATTAATTTCTTGTGGAAGGTCGTGGGCTTAGATTTATACAAAAATAAGGAAATTATGTGGTGTTTGTGCATTTCCCAAGGATGCTAACAATGTAAAAGAAATGAAAAGACTGAGAATCAGGTTTGGAAAATATGACTTTACCATGAGCCATCACAAACACAGTTTGGAATAAATGTTGAAGAATGTTGACTCTACAAACTGCTCTTGTATTTTTTAAAGAATTAATATCAGTGAGATTCTGATAAATTCATGATAATTAATTCTGATTATTTTGTGAAATTATAAAAGAATATACTTAGTAGTTGAACAATGTGGTTATGAGGTTGGGTCAGGTGTGGGGTCATGCACTGTTGCAGTGCATGACCCCTACGTTCAACATTTGTTGGTATATTCCTGGGTCTTCCCAGGAACCCATCAAGCAGAATCCCAGTCAGTCCCCATCTCTACAAGATACCTCCTCATCTGGGAAAATAGGAGAGAAAGGTAGAGGAAAACAGTAGGTGGGGTACAGTAAGGGCTAGAGGGCATCCTAGAAATTTAAGGGTGGGTAGTGAGATAAGAGGTGTTGGATAGCAATAGAAGTCACCTGGCAGAGTGTGCTGTTTAGTGGTAGAACAGGTTGAGTATAATAGATGAAATGGAGTGGGAGGATGTAACATGATGGGACAGTCAGATGAGTTTGGTGAGGAATAAATTTACTTAGAGACAGACAGACATGTGTAATTCTCTGGCTTGCCAAACTATCCACCCCATGCCAGTATGCAAAGTTGATGTTAACTGATGATGATGATATATTAAGGTGCATTTTGCCATGGGTGGAGAGGTCTTCTGTAGCACCACATATCTCCGATCAGCAAGGTTTTTATCATCTCCTCCACAAGAAGCTATATTTTCAAGTAGTATTCACCACTCCAACCCAAGTCCTTCTTGGTGTTCCTCTTCCACAAACTTGGAATTCTCAGCCTCCATGTACATCACATACTTGTCCTCATGCAGTACTCCTCCTTGCACCTCTACCCCTGATTTCTCTCATACCCAGTTTTTCTCTTGGCTTTATGGGCATGTTACCTTTATTTCTTTCTAATCTTCACAAGTTTTCTGCATTCAAGGCTCATGGCTCAAACCATACAACATGGCACTTCTAACACAATTCATATCATTCGCCCCTCACTCTTATCAGAAAAGCAACTGTAGTGGCTCCAAGAACTTTTTATCCAACTCATTTTTATTCTGATTAATTTCAGAGCAACCATTTCCTCTGATAATTACATCTCCTAATAATAGAAGCTACCAACTACTTTTAACGAGCCATTCAGCATTTAAGAGATCCAATTTTGAGTGTTGGGCTTCATAGAGGAAATGACCAAGACCTTTGGCATTATGTTGTGCTTGAGAAGAAGATGCATCAAGCCAAGTAAAATCGCAGTTGTGGCAGATACCGGTGTCCTGCAAATTGCACCCATGGCAGTGGCATGTAAAAGTACCCATTACATTCTCAGAATGGTTGGCATTAGGAAGGGCATCCAGCCGTAGAAACCATGCCAAATCAGATTGGAGTTCAGCTTAACAGCCCTGGTCAAACTGTCCAATCCATGCCAGCATGGACAACAGACACTAAATGATGATGTGTTCATGGCCTGTATTGTTCCAGGGCATCTGTCACATATGAAGTTCACATTCTCTGACAGTCTGCCTGTGGTTTTGCTACACCTCTTGTGCATCTGTAGTTTGCATTGGGTACAGTAAGTAGAGTTTACACTTACAGCTCAATTCCCTGAAGATACAAGAAACTGGTCATCTTGCCCATAGACTAGTCTGTGTTAGGTTTACCTGAGGCTTCTTAATTCTAGGTTTAGCCTGCAATTTCTTCTCTAATTCTATATAGATTCGCTCCCAAGCCAGTTTTAGACTCTCCTATGATACCTGAAAGAGTATAATGAGTAGGGGAGAACTGAAACCCTGTTGAATACATCTCCAAAACAATGACAACTAGAAACAGTCTATTCCTAGCCAAGTATTTTTTCTGTAATTGCCTTTCAGGGTACAAAATTAAACTGCATCACATCTCTATTTACTCTGTTATGGATTAATTATGCTATGACTCTCTTTATTACCTTCATAATTGGATCTCATAGTTTGAGTCTTCTACAATTTCCTCTCTTGAAGGCATCTCTTTTGCCTTTGTAGCAGTTTATGATGATGCTGCTGTGCCAATCACTGAGAATGACACTCTGCTGGGTTACTTGATTAACTACGTGGATTGTTACCATGTCTGCTGCTACCTCACCTCATACTTCGAGCATCTTCACTACTATCCCTGATGGTCCTGCATTTTCCCTTCCGTTCATATGTTTGTTTTATTTACCACGTTGATATCAACTTGATTTGCATCTTCCTCTGTATGTTCAGCATGAAGTAGGCCCTCTTTATTCCATGCATTCTCCATATTCAACAGATCCTCGTTATAACACTTCCATTCCACTATGTCATCTTCAAGTGATGAAAAGTGTATCTTTGTCACTTTCAATGTACTTTTCACCAGTGACACATTGGTTCTCTTTAACACATATACTAACCTTATAATTCTGAATACATCATTCCTTTGATCCTAATGTTGCAGGACATGTGTAAGTCTCTTCCTTTGTGCTTCACCCTTAACCAAGTATACCTATCATTTAGTTGTCCCTCTATCTGTTTGACAATGTTCTCTGCTACCATTTTCCTTCCAGGTCTTCCAATTCTCTTAGCTTTTACAGTCCCATCAACCATATCAAACCTTTGACTGGGACTTTACACCATCCACACATTTGATATGGAACTCTAAGCAGGTTATTACTGTCTGTGCTAAATTTTTCTTCCTACTATTAATTTAGAAATACTCTAAACTTATTCCCAATCGTGGGTTCTTCTAGTTTCCATACTTTCCCTCACCATATTGTTCCTCTATTTCTGTGTAGCTCTGACTCTGAAGCCACCATCTACTAACCTATGTTGCATCATGCATTCTTTACCAGGAAAAGTTCCTGTATTCACAACAGCCTCTCTATCATGTTTCCTTCTGAGAATGTAATCTGTCTGACTTTGGTTTATGTATTTCCCAGCTTGGTAGGTGATGAGGTAGTTGGTGCCTTTCTTGAAGTCTGTGTTGCAAATTGTTAGATCACATGTATCACAGAACTCTAAGAGTCTTTCATCCTCTTCATTTCTTGAATCATACCCATAGTCTCTATATATCATATAAGTTGTCATTGCGTTGGCCAACATGCCAGCTGGAATCACCAGTCATGATGATGAAGTTACTATCAGTCATTATTGAGTTTGTCTGCAGAAGAGTCTCATAGAAGTGGTCCTTCTGTTCTTCTGTCAATCCTGAGTGTGGGGTGTATGTAGTAATAAATGTTGCTGTTGAGTTGCCTCTTAACTAGATCTCTCCTTAATTATCCTATGGCACACTCTGACTGCCTCAGTTACTTTATCCATTTCTCATTTAACTATATGCCAACCCAACTCATACCATCACTATTTCTCAACCAGAACAAATTTGTACTGCTGTGTCTTGTCTGTGAGGAGTTTGGTTAAGGATGCTTTCCATCTAACATTTTGCACACATCTACTAATCTCCGCTTAAGCATATCTACAGTCTCACTAGATCTAACTTTGATCATGCCTTATTAAATGTCAGTGCTGGATTAACCCATTAAGCAAAATAAGCACGTGCTTAGGGCTTCAAGGGACAGGGGGACCACAGAAATGGAAATGGTTTACGGCACAAAAGAAATCACTTTAAACTTGCTAAAATAACATTCGTAATGCCTTATCTCTACTAAGTATAGAAGCAGAAGTTTTACATAAATCTAATTTTAATGATATCATCAAACACTTTGCAATAAAAAAAAAAAAAAAACGAAGGAGAAAACTTTTCAAATACAAATAAAATGGAAGCATACAAAAATAAACATTATTTTCCATCTTGCTGTGAATTTTGTTTCATTTTGAAAAATAAAAATTTATTTTATGGTTTATTATCGTTTACATTTTGAATTATTTTTGTTTACATTTTGAACCATTTACATATACTTAAGGGCACCCAAACCTTTTAAGTGCTTGGGGCCTCTATGGGTCTTAACTGAGCCTGTCAATGGTTATAACCCTAAAGTTTTGGAAGTGACAGGAAGTGGTAGGATGGAGTTTTAGTGGTAAAGTTGTGTGTTTGTGTATTGACTGCTGTTTGATGCCTTGTATCTACCAGGTATAAAAAAGCTTATAACACATGACCATGTTTGTCCATTCATGTAATTTGCTTTCATTCAGTTATTCTCCATCACATGCTCTACATACCACTATAAGTACCCCTCTGCTTCATTGTATTTCCATTAAGACTGGTACTTTAATACAAATTAAATTTTATTAAAATAAAAGCTGGCATCCGTACTAGTGGAGCGCTAAGAGTACCATCCGAGCGTGATCATTGCCAGAGCAGCTGACTGGCTTCCGTGCTGGTGGCACATAAAAAACACCATTTGAGCATGATCGTTACCTTACTGGTACTTGTGCTGGTGGCACGTGAAAAACATTTGAGCAAGGTCATTACCAGTGCCGTTGGACTGGCTCCTGTGCAGGCGGCACATAAAAAACACCATTTGAGCATGACCGTTGCCAGTACCGCCTGACTGGCCCTCATGCTGGTGGCATGTAAAAGCACCCACTACACTGTCAGAGTGGTTGGCGTTAGGAAGAGCATCCAGCTGTAGAAACTCTGCCATATCAGATTGGAGCCTGGTGCAGCCATCTGGTTCACCAGTCCTCAGTCAAATCGTCCAACCCATGCCAGCATGGAAAGTAGATATTAAACGATGATGATGATGATGATGATGATGATGAAAAGCTATGTAGTAATTATATTTTTATTATTTCAGGCCATTGCTAAACATAACCCACAACACCGAAGAACCATTGATATGAAAATGTTAACTGCTGCCTTACTTGTGAGTATTATACTTAAGAAATGTAGGCTTCTAAAATGATATTAATCTGAAATACCTGTCTTTTGAATGGTTTGTTTCTTGTCTTCTAAAATTTCACATTTTATTTCTGTATTTTTTATCCATTTCATGGCCAAAGGAATCTAACTTGACTGCACTGTAATATGTAGGTTTAAACCAATGTAAGTGGGACTTGAAGAATTTTAAAAAAACCTGGACAGTAAAGAATATGTCTTCTGCCTGTTTAGTCATGTCTGCTAAGCAGTCTCTTTTGCAAGGGGGTGGCCACCAGACAGGAAAACTTCCTGTTATAGTTGATCAAAGGAAGGTGGCAGGGTGATGCTCACAATGGACTTTGCTATCAGCTGAATATGTCTCACATGCGACAATACTGGTCAACATAACTCTACAAGTCAACATTGCTTGGACATTGAACCAATGTATTTAGAATGATTTAATTGACCTACACATTTCTGAGACAAAAGTCTGGCTGATGGTGCAACAGTGCCTGTAGAGTTTATCCAAAATTGGCAATACTCCTCTTCAACAGCAGACCAGGGATTCTTTGAAGTTGTCCATAGTCTTTGTGTTGAAAGTTATTTGGAACAGGCTGTTCAGTAAATTACCGAGAGTCTCCTTGACAATGGTTTCATACAGGCTCACCACTCTGCACCCCCACCCCATTTCCCCATAGAATGTAAGCATTGATGTAACACTGACCATGTTGTTCCACTGACAAACAACTGTGGGAGCCTGATAACATTTCTGAAACCCAGTTTTGGTCTTTGCCTGACCTGCGAATAGACAAACTGCAAGAAATTATGCTTCACAAACTAAAACTTTTAAGTATCCAGGAGCAATGCAAATTCTGCAGCTTTAATGCATGTCCATGTATCATTAGATTCAACACACCACCTCTTCAACCTGCAGCAGAGGGACCTTTTGACCATTAGATTGCATCTCTTTCATAAGAAGCAAAAGATCATGTGCTCAAATAAAAATTCAGACAAGGCATAAGGTCTGATTGTAATAAAGGACATTCCTGTGTTTGCTATCTTCACTGCAAGCTCTCTACGAGAACTTTTTAGCCTACTTATGGTTGAAACTGACCACTTGTGACCTCATCTTATCCACCTGGAGGTTGGACGACATTTAGCCCAGTGATTCATAATGTTGGTTAGCATGGACTTGCCTTTCTAGGTGCCAAGCTGCACCCACAGACGTCTGGTCAATGCATGCTCCTGTTGCCATCTCATAATCACGGTGCCAATCATTTTGATTTCTTGATGTTCATTACAGTTCTCATATGCCAATACAGTAATCCCATGCCATATTGTGGTTTGCCTATCGCACACTCAGTACATTGTGGTTTACCTGTTGCACACTCAGTACATCGGGGATTTTTCTGGCTAATATGTAAATTTATATTGCAGACTCCTCAGTATATCACAGGTTTCTGTAGCCGATAGTTATTTATATTTTCTTAGATCTTAATTATTTAAGTGGGATGTTTTGGAATGTAACATTCACAATAGTCAAGGGATTATTGTATGGCTTTTCACAGTTCAAGTGGGACATTCCTCAACACCCAGCAATGGCTGAAGAATTAAAAACAGTGACAAGAGAAGATAGCATTGATCAAGAATGGGATTTGAAATAGTTAGGATTGGTGGCTATTTATTGTGACCATTGAGCTGATGTCACTTTCAATCCACCTTCTAGAAACAGGATCAGGACCAAAGTTTTGTTTTATTTATAGAAAATGCTCTACTTATATATAGAGATAGCTGACATACCTGGTACTTACCGGGAAAGCGGGGCTTATCCCTTGGTTCCGTTCTCATAATTGTTTCACTAATCCAATAGCAACAATACAAAGAATGTAACCTTTAAAACAGTTTTTGTGCATCTACAGAGAATACCAAACTGTCTTACACAGGATCTTGTTTTTAGGAATTCCCAATAAGTTATGAATACCCAAATTGTGAAATCAGTTATGTAATAACATTAAATCAATTATCCGATGATAAGAATTCAAATAAAGTAGCCCCAAAAAGGGCTTTAATGCATCCCCAGAGTATATAGAACATAGGAGGAAATACTAATTAGGTATGTATACTAAAATCATGGAGCATGTTACGTAATAACAGGCTAATCAGATATGAGATAATAGCAATTCAAAGTAAGTAACTCTGAAAAGGGGTCTTGTGCATTCACAGAGAATATTACCCTTAGGGGCGCTAGTGTTGGTATATTCATGAATAAGTCACTAACCAAAATAAGTGGATCTATTGTTTAGGAAAATACTATTTACTTGTTTAAGGGTTGTACTGGAGAAATTGCGAAAATAACTCTAACAGTCAAATACTAAGAAATAAGCATACTCAATTTCATTTTTACCAAATAATTTAGGAAAATGAATGGGTTATTTCTTTTGGCTATATATAAGGATCCCTTCCAGAGCCCCTATTATCGATGTTTTCAACAATCTGAGTATGCCATGAGGTTTCCAGGCATGAGTTCTACTCACGTGTCATGTTTCATGAAAATCGATAAAACGATGTAGGAAGTTAGCTAACAAGTCCACAAACAAAATTTCTCACATATGTAGTAGATACGTATGTATGAATGCATATATGTATTCTCTGTGTGTATATATAAATGGATTAATATAGACATATATATATATATATATATATATATATATATATATAGATATATATATATAGACATATATATATAATATATAATATATATATATATATATATATATATATATAGACATATATAATATATATATATATATAGACATATATATATATATATATAGACATATATATATATAATATATATATATATAGACATATATATATATATATATATATAATATAGACATATAATATATATATATATATATAGACATATATATATATATATATATATATATATATACATATATATATATATATATATAGACAATATATATATATATATATATATATATAGACATATATATATATATATATATATATAGACATATATATATATATATATATAGACATATATATAATATATATATATATATATATATATATATCTATATATATATATATATATATATATATATATAGACATATATATATATATATATATATATATATATAAGCTCCTTTTTCTTTTAATGGTGCAAATGTTTGCTGCTGTTTTGTATGCTGCCTAAGCCTTATGTTTCCTGTAACCAACATAGGACAACTACTGTATTGATGACTGCCATTTAATTGTCTTCCCATCTCCAGAAAAAAAAAAAAACCAACTGCTTTTCTATAATGTTACACCAATTCTGGGAAATTCTTTATTCTTGAGATTATCTCCACTTCTCCTTCAGTGTTACTAAAGTTTCACCAGGCATTTGTTTACCTTCTCTCAAAATAAAGACAGCTTCAATTAAATCAAGAATTTATCTTGTACAGCACTTAATATATGTTACTTTGGGTTTGTTGTCCAAATTCAGGCCACTGACCACTCAGAATTAGTTCTTCTAATTCATTTTTGTGATGTACAGATATAGGTTAAATACCATTGTTGTATTAATTATAACAGATAATTTTACTAATGATTTTCATTCGTTTAGGATCCTGAGCTAAATTACCAAGACCACATCCTCCTGTTTGACAAAGTTGTTACAAGTGAACATGATATTGAGTATGTCTTTGATTATTTGGACACTAATCAGAACAATGAGGTAAGATTTGATTAATCACATCACAAATAAATATGCCACTGTTTTACACACACACACCACACACAGAGGGTGTCTCAAAAATGCATACTCACTTTTGATAACTAAGTTTTCATTTCTTTCTAGATTTTTACCCTTTGAAAATAATCCTTTCTACAAAAGGTACAATGCCTACAGTGCTGGGGGAGGGGACTAGTCGATTACATCGACTCCAGTACTTGACTGAGGAGATGACAAAGGAACAAGATAATCAGTACTGCAAAAATTGATATCCCAAAACCACTTGGAATGCTTATACATGCAGGGCCTTACTCCTACCTCTTTCTCACTGCCCCATCAAGCATTTCCCATGATTCTCATCCCCTAACACCTATCACTCCCTGTGGTACCACTTGGCTGCTGTAATCAAATGAAAGCAGACTCAGCACATATTACCCTTCTGGTGGTTATGTCCCTCACTCCCCTTGGAACCACTGCCATTCCTGATAAGCATCCCTGCCAACACTATTTTTACCAATCACCCCCTTTCTGTGCCTTCAGCCATGGCTCTCTCTCTCTCTCCTCTCTTATTTGCTATTATTCTCAATGCCTTCTCCCATCTATCATCATGGTCTCTTATGTACCTATAACCAACTCCCATCCCTAACTCATTCAAGGTCTGCTTCTTTCTATTCTCCCTATCTCGGCATCCCTCCCTCCCTGCTACCATTATTCTTTTATTTTATTCCATATCTCTTCCTGTCTTTCTCCATAGTCAGTAACCATCCATAATTTGATTTAATATCTACCTAGCAACATATTTGACCACCAGTAGCACCTCCTTTCATTATACTGACCTTACCTTGCCCCCTCCCCTCAACCTTCTGATGCAACTCTTCTACTTCCATTCACTCCCCACCCTCTGATTACTGCTCTTCCTCTATCTCTGTACTCCCCTTCCCTAAGCAGTTTACATCCTCCACCTCTTTACCTGTTACTCCTTTCTTTCTCTTCTCCCCGTCAGCCTTTAAATCTCTCACACCACTATATGAACTGCTATTGCTAATTCTTTCCCTTGATGAAGGAAGCCAGTCTTTGCACATTCCATCTGCTAATTATGAACATTACAATTACTACCTAAGTCTGAACTTCTAGAAACAGTTGTCGAGTTAAAAACTATGCATTATCTCCTTAGTATTCTGTACTTTTCACACATTATATAAATTTGTCTTTCCCTATATATTTTTAAAATTTAATTATATTATGTTTTAGTTCCCATTTTTATATATGAATATATACACACTTTCTATATCAGCCCCACTTTAGCATATAACTAGAACAGAATTTGTAAAAATTTTATAGACAAACACCAAAGAAACTCTACCTTCACAAAACAGAAAGTTTAAAATTCCTATATACCTATGAAATTACTCATAGAACAATGAACACCTAGAAAGAAACATATAAACATACAACCCTTACTCAAATATTTTCGTGAGCCTCCAAGCACACAAAGAACAACTTTCTACATACATGAGATAATGATCATTGATTAAGTAATCAGAAGATGGATTGGGGATTAATCTTTATTTTGTTCAACAATCATATTGACCCATCCTGCTGCTGTCCCTTATAGGTGGGACTCTGTTCAACATTTTGTGTTGCACCCATTTTGCAGTCTGGGTCACATCAGGTACATCCATACATAAAGTGGTGATATTTGCAAAAACAGATATCAAAACCACATTGCCAGTTTACAAAAAGTCCTTAAACAGTATGCTACATCTCTGGCTGATTTTATCTGGTGACTTAAGGAAGAGCAGGTAAAATACAATCTGACCTCGTCAATAATTAGACAGACGAGTCCCTATAACACACTGTCCCGGAAATGCCAGCTTTGTTCTGAGGAATCACTGTCTATAATGTTGACAAAAGAATGAATTATAAATAGATTTGCTGAATAACTACCCAGATGCATGTATACAATTAAACAGACATTCACACAGTACAGTGTAAACCACACCTAACTAATACAAACCAAACACAAAAAAAAAGACCATTCAAATTCACCACCACCACCCACAATTGATAACTTCATGAACTACAACCATGGATCCTATACCAAAGAAGAACGCAACATGTATTTATGGATGTTCATATAGGACAGTTGCAGAATGCAACAGTAGGTCACTAGAATATAGCTTTTTCAAAAAAATGTAATAGATTAACTAAAGAGACAAAAAATATGGTTTATTATGCTTAGATACAGCTATGTTTGTATATGTTCCTATATGACACCTCTGGAATGCAACCATGAGTCACTTCAATCTGCAATTATAAAGGTATTAGAGTATAGCTTTTTAAATGAATGTAAAACATGAATTAACAGAAGAGAGAGACAAAAATAACCTTACGATGCAGCTGTGTACAAATAAAATAGTCAATAAATAGTTACTGCTTGGAAAACTAACGAAGCAGTAGAAATACATAGATCTAGACAGGAGCACATGCACATGTATATGTCTAAGTATATGCGAGTGTGTGCATATATGTGTGTGTGTGTGTACACACATGTATATACATGTATGTATGTGTATATGTGCATATACACACATATGTAATGAGTATTTGTGTATGCCTGCAAGTGTGTATATATATATATATATATATATATACATACACACATGTGTATGTATATATAGGAATAAGTGTGTGTGTGTGTGATTCACCCTGAATGATATAGATATAGAACGTATCAAACTGTCTACAAGCAGCCCTAATCTTAAAGTAACCGTAATGACAAACTTTTAATGAAGTTATCTTCCAACCATAAATCATACAAACCACAGCTACAATTGACCAAATGGACAGGGTGCCAACATCTCTGTGTGGGTGTATGAGTGCATATATATGCATCCCAACTTAAGCTAGCAAGCAAAACAACCTTTAGCTCACTAAACACTTTAGCCTGCATATATATCTTTTTCCTTTCTCTTCCTCTTTCTGCTACCATTCCTTTGTCTTAAAACCTAATGTAACCCAATCCCTCCCAGTCCATCTCCTAATCACTTCCCCTGCAAAAAATATTTTCTTTTTTTTTCTTTCTTATCAACTGTTATTTGCTTATATTTACAAATGTTTACAATTTTTGTTATGGAAAGTTAATAGTAATGGAAATTGTAGCAATGTTTCATGGGCTAAACTCGGGATCTTTAGTGAAACACCACTTTAGGCATGGATGTACCTGATGCGACCCAGACTGCAAAATGGATGCAGCATATGTTAACCGGAGTCCCACCCATAAGGGACAGTAGCATGGGTTGAAACAATTGTTGTACAAAAAGATTAATACCAAATCTATCTTCTGGTTACTTAATTATCATTATCTCAACTAACACTGCAGAGTTCCTGAAGTAGATCCAACAGAAACACACCCTGACTGCAGATGACACCAGGAAGCCCCAACCGTGCTACTGCTCTACTCAATACTTCAACACACTATTCGACATATACCCATTAGTCCAAAATATTAAATATATATGTATATATACATGTGGCTGTGTGGTAAGTAGCTTGCATCCCAACCACATGGTTCTGGGTTCAGTCCCTCTGTGTGGCACCTTTGGCAAGTGTCTTCTACTATATCCTCAGGCCAACCAAAGCTGTGTGAGTGGATTTGGTAGGAGGAAACTGAAAGAATCCCATTGTATATATTTGTGTGTCTTTGTCCCACCACCATCACTTGATAACTGATGTTGGTGTGTTTATGTCCCCCATAACTTTGCAGTTCAGCAAAAGAGACTGATAGAATAAGTACTAGGCATACAAAGAATAAGTCCTGGGGTCAATTTCTTCAACTAAAAACCCTTGAAAGTGGTGCTCCAGCATGACCACAGTCAAATGACTGAAACAAGTAAAAGAATAAAAGAAATATATGTATACATATATATGTGTGTGTGTGTGTGTGTGTATATATATATACACACATACATGCATATACATATATATGTGAGTGCATGCATAAATCTTTACCCACACATGTATTTCTGAGCATCTTTAAATTGCAGATCTTAATTGCTAACATATTAAAACTCGTTGTATAAGAATTGATTTATTTTTATTCAAAAAGCAAAATACTCTTAGTTCCATTGCTTTTGCCATTACAGCCAAGGTCTCAATGTCATGTCATTTTCACATTAATTCACTGATTCTTGTAATTGTATTCTTTTCTTATTGTAGATCGAGTATCAAGAATTGGTTAACTTTCTTGAAACAAAAGGAATTAATGTCCAGTCTCGCTTTCTTGGATACTTTGGCAGACCAATCAATGATTTACAATCTTACCTTTCAGCATTAACAGAGACCATGTTGACGAATACTAAACGGGCATTCATAGAGGTATCGATATTAGTTTATATGTTATATTTTATTATTAGTATTGGTTCCATAATCATTTGTGTAACCACTTTTGCTGCTGCCAAGGGGCATAACTTTCTAAAAAGTTTCTTCCCTCAACTTCCATGATTTTTTTTCATTCTAACTTTTCTCAACATTAGATGTCACACTTCTTAGCCTCCTGTAACAAAGATTATCACCATAATCTTCCCACAAACCCTTCTTCCAGGTACCAGGATTAGATTTCCATGAACTCTAATGTACAAAGCCAATCGGTAAAAATCTGCTGAAATGGACCTAATACTGTACTGTATAAAAGAACCCACTCTGTTGATACATATATGAGTATCTGTTTCTTTCTGACTTATAGCTTCTTAAGAACTGTGTGTGTGTGTGTAACTACACACATGCTACTGGCAATTTCTTATCCTTTGTTGGACTTTCCATTTCTCTTTTCTGATGAAGAGCTATGCTCAAAACATCAAACTCTTTTCACCGAGCATCAAGTTTTACTCATTTATTTGAACTGACTACATATATATATATATATATATATATAATATATATATATAATTTTAATCCAAAAAGGGGAAAACAAAAAAAAAAACAACAACACGTGGAACAATTACAGTATTATTATTAATAGGCGCTCAGGAAATATGGAAGCAGGAAGGTATGACGTTTCGAGCGGAGCTCTTCATCAGAAACATAAAGAGGAAGAGAGAGGAAAGAAAGATCCCAAAGTGGGCAACAAGAGATGGAGAAAAAAAACGACTGGTGTTTACGAAGTACACATGGTGGAAGGCGGAAGTTTACGATAACAAGAGCAAAGTAGGTTTTTAAAGCCAAAAGAGTGGAGACAGGGTTGGTAACGCAACAGATGTGTGTGTATGTGTGAGTGTGTGCGTGCGTGCGTGTGTGTATGTGTGTGTGAGGCGAGATAAAAAAACAAAAAAATATGATATGTATGTTAGTGTGTGCGTCTGTGTGTAGGCGTGTGAGGTAGGGCGAACAGTAGTAGGCAGCAGACAGTGGTCAGTAGTAAGAAAATGAAGGAAGGAGGAAGGGAGGGAGGGGAAGAACTGGGGGAGTATGTAACGTGCCAGCGTGTGTTGAGTAGTAGTGTGTGTGTGTGTCCAGTGTCGTGGTTGTATTAATGGCGAGTAGATTGAAGTGTGTGTAAGAGTAATGTATATATTTAAGCAATGTGTGTGTGTGAGTGGGTGCATGTATGTGTGCGCGTGTGTGTAACAAAAAAGGGGGTGGTTATAAGGAAAAAGGACTCCAGCTGAGGGGAAGATGGAAGAGTGGTCCCGCGGAGACGGGCGTGGGAGAACCCAAGGACAGGCGACGGCCCCAGGAACGAGCGGGAGGTCAAGTCGGGTCCAAGAGCGAGGTGCATGCATGCGCGTATGGGTGCACGAACCAGCGCAAGCGCGTGTGTGCGCGTAAGTATGTATGTGTGTGGATGTGTGAGTGTGTCTGTGTGTATGTCTGGGTGTCAGTGTGTCCGATGAATGTATGTGAGTATGTGTGTATATATGTGTGTGCATAGATGTATGTCCGTGTGTGTGTGTGTGTGTATGTGTATGAGTGTGTATGTATGTACGTGTGGGTGTGTGGAAGTGTGCGTATGTGCATGTGTGTGCGCGTACATACAGGTGTGTGAGTGAGTGTGTGTGTATGTATGTGAGTGTGTATGTGTGTGTAGGATGCATGTATGTGTATGGGTGTATGTATGTATGTATGTGTACGTGCGTGTGTGTGTGTATGCGTGTAGGTGTGCGCGTGTGCATGCATGTGCGTATGTGTGCATGTGTGTGGGTATATATGTATGTGCGTATATGTGTGTATGTGCGTACATGTGTGTGTGTATGCATGTGTGTGTATGTAGGTGTGTAGGCGTGTGTGTATAGGTGTATGTATGTAAGTATGTATGGGTGTGTCCGTGTATGTGTGTATATGTATGTGTGTGTATGTAGGTGTGTGGGCGTGTGTGTATAGGTGTATGTATGTATGTCTGGGTGTGTCCGTGCATGTTTGTGTGTGTGTGTGTATGCATGTGTATGTAGGTGTGTGTGTACGTGTGTAATGTATGTGTGTGTATGCGTGCATGTGTGTATGTAGGTGCGTATGTATGTGTGTGGGAGTGTAGGTGTGTGTGTGCGTGTGCGTGTTTATGTTGGTGTGTGCGTATGTGAGTGAGTGTATGGGTGTTTGTCATGCATGTGTGTGCGCGTGCAGGCGAGTGTGTGTGTA